>NC_041352.1:567338-899838 GCF_004354835.1 Perca flavescens
AATGATCATGTTGGCATTATTAGACCAGAAACATCCCGAATTATCTTAGGCTAAGCTGGGTAGCCTACATATTGGTGAAGATAAAAAAAGATCAAAATCAATTTACTGTTTTAATGCAGAAAACCTTATTGATGTGCACTTCACTCCCACACTAATTTTTTCCAGCATTCCCCTCTGGTCCCGGCCTGAAAACCTCGTCCTCCCAGCAATCCAAAGCTCCTGTACCAGCGGTGTAGACACCAACACTCCCCCAGTGCTCCGAGCTGCTAACTAACTGAGCTAACTAGCTGACGGTAGTATACAGTCAGCAGCAGTTAGCAGTTAGAATTACTTTAGGAACACCATCAGGAAACTCAATAAATCCTAGAGTCAAGGCAGAGCAGCCGGAGGACATCAGAGAGAATCAGAAAACGGGAGCGTCTCAGAAGAGGAGCGTCTTGCCTGCCCGACTCGCAGATTTTATTGTCTTTAGAAGTTCTTGAAAGAACAATCACGTGTTGGATTTGTGATGTCTATTATGTTTTTCCACCATCAAGATGATCCTGTCGTCGTCCTTGGTGTTGTATTAGGAGACATATACAATATTGGGGGGTGTCTTTTGGTAAATTGACTGGATGCTCCCGCTCTTTCACTTCTCGCTCGGCAGTCTGAATGCCCCACGGCTCGCGTGAAAATAGACCTGGCTCGTATCTTTAGCGGATCGGAGAGCGTGGCGCCTCCCGGAATGCAGGTGGCAAACAGGGGTTATGCACTTCTCCCGGGAGATCCAAGTCACTCGCCAAAGTTACATAGGGTTAGGGTTAGCTTTTTCTTTATATTTTTTATTATTATTTTGTTTTTTAAGATTATTAAGACATGAAAGGGGGATATGACGTGCAGCAAAGGGCCGCAGGTCAGAGTCAAACCCGGGCCCGCTGCATCGAGGAGTAAACCTCTATATATGCGCGCCCGCTCTACCAACTGAGCTATCCGGGCGCCCTCGTTTTCTTTACTGAGCCCAATAGATGGCGCTCTTTGTTCAACCAGGGGTCCACTGAATTGCCATTCCTTGAGCCTTTTTCTTCAAACCAAGAGCACCATCTAGTTGGGTCAACAAATACAAATAATGGTACATTAAGCTTCATTTGGACATCACTACCATTCTCCCTATTACAGCGTACTGTAGTTATGGCCTAACTTTACAGATATTTTGTTCTTCAAAACAATTTCACATCATTGTACATGTGCAGACTAGTATTTCAGTGTCTTCTGAAACATAATCCAGCCCAAAGAGAGACACTCTCTGCCCTTCAAAGCATATCTGGGTTCTCTATACTAATATGTTGCTTGTTATATATTAATATTTAAGGTGCAGTGTATTACTATTTGGCCTGCCATATATTAATATTGTTGTATTGCTTTGTTGTATATTTGTGCCTTGCAAGTCTGCTGTCCCCCACAGAAGAGCAAGTTCAGAGAAGCTGGCCTCTTCTCTTTTCTCGGCTACATCCTCCTTCTGTTCACCGTCGCTGTATATTCATTCTGTTCTAGTCTCTTTCCCAGGTTGGGTCACGTAGTGTTGCTGGTCATCTGAATCGCAAAATCTGCTTGGTTATGCCTGCTTGTGCTTGTGGTCTGAGAGTGCACTTCAGGAAATTGTCTAAAGCCCTGTAAGTAAGTGAAATGTATTTATAAAGCGCTTTTCACAGACATTAGTCACAAAGTGCTTTACAGGGAAAGAAACACAATACAGAGAAAGAACACGATTCACAATCTGTATTACACAATAATACTGAAAGTGTTGGGGCGCCCTGGTCGATCAACTGATTGAGCATGAGCCCCATGTACAAGGGCTTAGTTCTTACTGCAGTGGCTCAAGTTTGAGTCTGGCCTGCGGCCCTTTGGCATGTCATTCTCCCTTCTCTCTCCCCTTTCCTGTCTTCAGCTGTACTATCAAATAAAGGCCACAAAATTGAATAATATTGAAAGTGCAGACCAGAAGACTATTTCACAAAACCTAGATAGCGGATTAAGCTTGGATTTCCCAGTTATCCTGGATGAATTAATCCTTGACCTGGTTTCCCAAAAGCAAAGGCAGATAAATTACCATGACAACTTAGTTATTAGCCTGCATTAAAATAGCACAGGTGCATATTGCTGTTCAGTTAAGTACTGGTATTATTTTTACATTGTGACCATTGTTTTTGTATTTATTCATATCACAGTCATTGTTGCTGTTATTTTGCATTTATGAAGACTGTTGTTAGAAGTTTGATGAATATATTATGGCAGTTGTTGAGATGATTAGAAAAGGCTTATGAAGTTGCCAATGTGTTTTAAATGAAGTCAGTGATGCAAGGGCAATTTATAAAGTGCTGTACACATGTGTTAGTGGTAACAATGGCAGACTGGTCAGAGACCAATACGTCTTATTAGTTGCATTATTTCTTTTTGTATTCTTTAACAATAAAGAATCATGTATTCATGTACAGTATGTACAGCCAGGTTTCTTTTTTACATATAATGTATTTCACTTAAATTTCCATAAGAAGCTGCTGCTCATGCTGTATAAAGTATGCACAGTATATTCTCCATTCCCGCATCAAGAAATCTGTGATCGACCTCGTGGCCTGTTAAAGAAAGCTGTGAACGTGCATCTATCCAAATGACTTCATCATGGCTTGACCTAGTCGCACCTTCTCAGCCTGGCCTGGCCGCTGTGAACAACGCCAGGTCGCGCTGATTAGTTTAGTTTAGTTTAGTTTAGTTTAGTTTAGTTTAGTTTAATTTATTTAGCAGGACAATGTGCAGTTACATTAAAAAGATGGCGGCACCAGATTTAGCATTATGCTACTTTCCATCTGTAGTCCTCCACAATTATAATGACATAACAGTTCAGACCAGACCAGGTCAAGCCTCGCTTTATCAGTTATCCTGGATTTATAACTTCTGCTTTTGTGAAATAGACCCCAGGTGCAGATATAGTATGATAGGAGGATAATATGAATAACACACTGATGATTTTAGCACGTAATCATTAGTCATTATATTTTATAAGGTTTTTTTCCTCTGGGAAATGTTGATGTTCTCTGGCACAATCGACCTATGCAACTCTATTACATTTGCAAGTGAACCAAGTGAAGGTTTTGTGGAATTGTAGTACTAAAGGAATGGCTATGGGATTAACTTTATGGCAATTATTATTGTGTGCAGAGTGGATAATTTGTCAAATATCAAAACAACACCACATAAATATTTAACTGGTGATGTCATCAAACAATAAGACAATCATTGTTTTCTCCAACACATGTATTAGAAGTTTTGTTTCTTTTACACAACTAGTCTTTCTTAAATTTGACCAAATTAAATATAAAAGAGTAAACAGTTCCTATTTATTTCTTCTCTGTTTCAAAATATTTCTGCACACATTCTTTAACCCTACTTGTCATTCCGACTGAGTGCTTTAGAAATTCAGATCTTTTGCCTTATCCCTCTGGTCTGAAAGGCCTAAAAGCTACCAGCAATGTTTGCCAAATAAGATGTCTCTGGATTCAGCCCAAGGGAGGTTATTATGAAAATACATTGTGAAATATAATTTCTATCAAGCCAGGGGGTCCATTAATTTGAGCTTAAAAGTGAATCCATTTGAAGAAAAGCCGCAACTACAGCTCTTCCCTGTTTCAATTCACTCGCAGCCATTTGTAATTGCTTTGTGCCGTGAGTGGAATGGACGCATGCTTATGATTGAATGCACAGTAGGCATTGATCAGAGTTGGAGATATCTGGGGTTTTCGTTAAAGAAATAATTCTTCAGTGATGCCAACTGGGATAATTCCCCGAACTAAATGGTCAACAATTTAGATTACAGCTCTCAGGATTGCCTTCCTGGGGTAAAACCGTCAAACAACTGGAGACAACAATCTCAAGCTTGATTTTCCTGGGGTGTAAGATTCAGTGCAGTGCCAAATAGTTGCTGTCTAACCTCTATATAAGCCTGTATCAATGTTGCTAAAAAATCAGTTAAACAGTTAAAAACAATATTAAAACAAATATAATTTTAATTTAAAAAAAAAAAAACATTTCAATAAGCATTAGAGGTAGAGTTGCATGAATGTAGAAAAATGTGAGACCGGTTTAAAATTATTTAAGACCTAGAACACAATACTTTGCAAATTTAAGACTTTTTAAGGCCTACAATTTTAGACTTTTTTTAGACTTTTTAGGACCCTGTGGAGTCAACTACCAAGTTACCTTGCTAGCGCAAACTTTGCACGAGCTCTTTTTTTTAGCGGGTGGCTCTCTGCTGGACGGTGTTTACAATGGAGATTTTTTGTGACACATGCCACTATATCAATGAGGACTGGTGGATTAATCAACTGTCCTACACACAGAGTATGCCAGGCAGACACACAGCTGACAACCTCTCTAAGAATGCAGTGAAGACAGGCTCGGACATATGCTCCGCAGACAGCTGCGGACGTTTACAAGCTGTTCCAGGAAAGTGGCTGCATGTGGCCAAGACAATACACGTAACATCGTGGCAGCACGACTGGTACAGCTCCGCAGTTGTTCTCAGATAATGAGTGTGGAAAGTATGTCCGAGCCTCTCAGAGGGGTGAACTGGGACTCCATTGCCTGCTTGTCAATTAACGGTTAAAGACCAATAATAAGGGTCGGCTATCGGTCAGAAAAAAAAAATCTAAATTTGCATGCCTAATGACAGTTCAAATCCCCAATGAGTATCTTAGTATATGTGTTGGCTGCTGAAAATGATCTGTTAAGGCACTGTGGAGTTGCATGTTCTCTGTAATATCAAGTATGCTTTTTTTTTTTCAATAGTTGGCACTGAAGGAAAAGTGCAACACACAAATGCAATTAGATGCTCCATCATCTCTTCTCTGTTTTGAATATGAAAGTAGTTATGTTTTCCTCGTGTTAGACAGTGGATAGATATGAAAAGGGGAGAGAGATGGGGAATGACACACAGCAAAGGGAGCAGGTCGGTTTTGAACCCTACACCGCTGCAGGACTCAGCCAACATGGGGCAAACGCTCTTACTGGGTGAGATAGAGGCCGCCCCATGTTTTGCAGTTTTAATAAATCACAAGTCACTGTGAGGCTAAGTTTTCTTTGTTGAGAACCAAGGACGACTAAACTTATCTGCTGGCTGATTTACAGGTTGCACTATCGAGCTACACAGTCAAAATGAATGCAGTTTTGCTGACAGTTAAAGCACCGATGTTTGGATGAAGGGCTTGATTTCCACTTAGGTTGGGGGCGGCATTTCTAAATCCTATTTTCTTCCCCCCTACTTTTATGGTTTCAGTTCATTGAGTTCAGCTGAGCTGATGAAATTGTTGATACACTCTTCTGAGTCACGTACAATTATTATCGCACGCTCACAGACAGCAATAGCTGCAGCGAGTGCTTCTTACGCCCAATGTTTCACCTCTCAGACTACACACAGTCATCTTCTTGCTTCTTGCTATTGTGCCACCCTACCTCTTGATCACCATAAGCAATTGCCGAAGATAGAATCTCAAAACACTGATCTAAAAGATTGACTTTTTAGCATTTTATGTATGGATCGGTCAGCAGTAAAGAGCTGACAGAAAATGAGCAGAGAGAGAGAGAGATAGATGGGGAAAGACATACAATAAAGGTCCCTGGCCGGATGTGATCCTGGGACATTGCATTTCTTGGTCAGTGCCTTAAAGATCCTAAGACAATGACATAAACTGGAAAAATAACATTAATCTACCACTTTTGTCCAGAAACCAGAGGAAAGATTTGAAAGTGCAGATGCAATGCTTCATTATTGCATCAGAAATACAACATTTAATACATCTTTTGAAACCATGAAATTGGGGATGGGAGTTTTAAAGAGAATCAGCATAGAGAGCAGTGAGTTTTGCATTATGTTGTTTTCAGAGTTACAGGTGAAAATAGCGAATTCTACAAATGAGTCAAAATTTGTGGAACACTTGGAGGTCTTTCTACAGCACTCCATTAACTTCCTGCATTAGGGTTAGGATCTTCTTAGTCCGGATCAACATTTGTCCGGTCATTTCCAGGATAGTTTAAGTTGTGTGTTGCTGTTGTCTAACTGTTCTTATCAAGAAACTGACTGAAAATGGCAAGTTTTGAAGAAAATTTGGATCGTGCAACAAGACAGGCCTGCTTTGTTCTTTCAGGGAATGATTGTAAAGATTTACAAATAATACGTCTACGGCTTTAACTATCTAACTGAGACGTTTTGGGACCGATTGTTGGGATTTTTGATATGAACAAAATACACACAGCGATACACTGGTCTAAGCAAATTAAGTTTAACCATATATCCAGCTCATTTAAATAGCTCACGTAACTGTGCTGTGTCAACAGTTAACTTCATTTAATATTGGATGTGGTGTTTTCTTTTGCGGGGTGCAAATGTTCCACAAAACAAGTTCCTTACTGAGACTATTTAGCAGAGCCACCATCTCTATGACAGGAGCTTAGTGCTATGGTGTAGCCAGACCTTACTCCACAGCGCTGTGGATATACAGTAGATCTGGGAATGCAAGACTAGGATCTCCTAGACATATTGGCAACAGCTGTATAAAAGTGGTTACAATGAAATGCTTTACACACTACAGTCTACCTGGGTGGGTTTACCAGTGAGATGCTAACGCAGTTATGGTGGCGTTTGTTCTACCAGCAACAACCCTACAGGCTATATTATTATTATCATTCCAGTATAAAGTTATTATTCTCATTCAACATTTTCATGAAATCAAACTCATTTTTGATACTATTCATGGTCTGCAATTGTTTTGCGATAGTCATTCAATGTATTAACATTCAGTAATTACTCACGATATAGCAGTTTTTATTGTTAGTGGTGCAGTCCACCAGTAGGAAATGTTGCTTTTGCTTTAGCTGTAACTGCTTACAGCTCTGATACAATGTTTATGAGAAAACAGAATGGTGAGGCTGTTGTCAATGAGATAAAATTATGCTGGATTACGTGCTGCATCGTTTTCTGTGAATCCTACGTGTGAAGACAATTCAAATCCAGCACAGGAATGGTAGCACTGACCACAATAAAAAACATGACAATGGTCATTTTCAGCATTTTGTGACAGCGGATCAGTTTGAAATATTTCTGGAAGTAATGGAAGAGTGAGGAGCAGCCACAGTGAGCTGTTAGATGAAGAGCTGCAGGCTGCACACCTACGCGTTTGGCTCCACTGTAAACAGATACACTCTTTGTACATATGCTCTTTTGTTGTATATCTGACAAAGAAGCTGCTCAATAAGCTTTTGCTGTAGTATTAAACTGCACTTGCTGTTACCATGGTAACTACGGGAGTCGCCAAACAACCAGGCCCAAAATCGTATGGATTCCACCATGTTGTATGAAAACGATGACGTGTGCTGTATTAAAGTTGCTGTGGCTCAGGAGGTAGAGGGGGTGGTCCATTCATCAATGAAGCTACATTAACCACTAGTTGTATTCGTTGACCCAACTAGATGCTGCTCTTGGTTGAAAGAAAAAAGCTCAAGAAATGGCAATTCAGTGTGCTTTCAACCCTTTGTTGAACAGAGAGTGTCATCTTTTGGGTTTAAAAAAATAAAGAAAATGCTTCATTGAGCTTCATTTGGACACCACTAGTGAAAGGCACTATGTAAATGCACACTGTTTGTACACCTGAACAACTGTTCAGATAACCGTAAACAGATAACAATAATTATGTTGTCTAAATACAGAGAAACTATGTATAAATGATATACTTCAACTGCTTACTTACTTTACATATAATATTGATTTAATATTAACACATTATTAACATATTGCAAAATACAGACTTTGAGGCACTGCTCGGCTCTGTCTGGGAACATACAGTTTAGGACTCTGAATCTATTTAAAGGAAATGTATAAATGTTATATTGTTTGAAATTCTGTAAAAGGGGTTTAAAATGACAATATTATGATAAATGATGTTGATACTACTCAATATCTGAAAATCATGAATATCAGGTTAATGTGTGATTTAAATTTTCATTTCTATAAAAAAAAACTGTTTTATTTTTAATTTGATTAATAATGTATGGCACCGAAGAGTACAGCTTTATTTTCCTGTGCAGTACAGTACTATGTCATTATTGACTTGATTATCATTACTCATTCAGAAACATGTTTGATTCAATTGATTCCCCTCTGACTCATTTGCTTGTAGGACATATACATCATAATACAAATGTTATGTGCAGTGTTTTGGCACCACACAATGTTTGCCAATAAAATGAATTAAGAATATAAATGTTAAACATTTGCACACATGCTTTATTTATCACTGCTTCCCCAAGTTTCCGTCATTATAAATTGTACATTGAGCTGGGATTTTCATAACCAGCGGGATGGATTATATTGGCATCATTGGACATCAATAATACATCATACAAATGTTTTCCTGCAGACTCATGAATAATTTTTTTTCGCACTTTTTTAAAAGAAATATGCACACATGGTTTGTCATATATGTCACAGATTACTTCTGTCCATAAACATCAGGCTCTGTGACACGTAAAGCCTACATACTGCTGGATCTTAAAAGATATAGGCGTGCCAAGTCAGCATCACAGATGGGAAAATGCCATCTTCACATTTTGAGTTGTCTGCACACATGAAAAGACAGTCAGGTGTTGGAGCTGGCAGGAATCCAGAATCATAATATTCCTCTTTATATTCAATGATATGCAGAGGGCTGATGATACAGAAAATGTGTTGATGTCTTCTTGCACATCTGTGATGTCTGTGATGTATACAACTGGTATTCTGATGTACCTAATCTCCAGCAGTCCTCTGTCTACAGTGGACCTGCACTGCTGTACACTCACACGTGTTTTGACAGAGCTCACAGCCTTTTATATAATTATGTACTTTTGCACATATGTGGATAAAAAATAGATTTAAAGCGTAAAAAGTTGTTTTGGTTCACAGTTGAACCCTGTTTCCTAAATTTCTAATTTTTTGGGGGCTTTTATGGCCTTTAATTGATAGGATAGCTTGACAGGAGAGGGGAGAGAGAGGAGGGACGACGTGCAGCAAAGGGCTGTGGGTCGGATTCGAACCCAGGCCACTGCCAAGGACTTGGCCTACATGGGACTTGGCCCACTGCGGGGTCATCAACTACATTTTTCCAAGGGTCAGAACTCCGGGGGCCAGACTTTCAAATAAAAATACCTAATACGCATGTCATTGTTTGAGATTATCACTTTCTTACTAAATTAATTCTATATTTTTTACATGTATTAGTATGAGCAAACTCCTAAAAACATGGAAAATCCATAATGATAACTGGCTCTTTAACTAGAACTTCATCTCAGACTAGGAGGCAGTTCACTGAGGAGAATGATGCTTTATGACTCTGACAGTTTTTGTTTTGATTTTAATGTGCTATAGGTCTTAAATTTGACTTGGTGAAACCTGCGGAAACCCTGGAGTAGAAAAAACTGTTGAAACCGGAGCGTTCAAAACAGTGGGAAATCTGAACGTTTTAGCTCACAAGGATTTCTCTAAAATATGTTAACCTCATTATTGTTTTAACATGAAAATCCGACATTATAACATTATAGATATATGTATATTATAGAAGTATTAAGCAATTAAATATGAGTGAAAAATCCAGTGAACATATTACATTATCAGGACATATCCTATTATAAAAGTTTTTTTCACAGATACCAATGTTGTAGATTAGATCCAAAAACTGTTCACCAGATATCCAAATTTTTCTGCACACGTAATTTTTGTCTATTGGGAATTTTACTGAATACACACATTTTAGTGTTTTCAAATATACTGTAATTTGTACAGCATCTATAGTCTCCATATACATGCCGTCTCACAGCTTTTAATCATTTTAGTCACTGAGGCCTCTACAAAAGCCCAATCTCAGGACATGATTGGAGAACTCGCAGCTGTAATTAAATGATAAGGTGTTTATGCAAATATATCTGATTTTTGTTGGCGGCAAGACAGCAGCTGTTTGAATAAGGAGGTTAAGATAAAACAGATCATTGATTAAATAGAGAGTCTGTTAGTGTCATCCCACTTGCTCTCTGTCTGTTAGACAGTCACTTCCTCACCTTATCAGTTTGGCAGATTAGCTGTGAAAGTAATACTGATGCTGTGAATGCCATCAGATATATTTTAATAAGAACTGTGGCAGATCAGAATTTACAGCCAACCTCGATGCACGCAAATATAGGAAGCGTATCCAGTGCTTTTGAATAGCTCTCATCAGTTATCAAATGATCTGCTCACTCCAGCAGCAGTAAAAACATGTTTGTGCCATTAAAGCAGCAGAGAGAACAGTGCAGAGAAATGAAATGGCTGAATGCTTATGTAATTATGAATGTAGTTCATCTGAATCAACACATGGTCTTCAGCAAATGCAATTTCTTCCAGTTTTTAGAGTTTACCATAATTGCTTTAACATTCATACTGTAAAGTGGCTGTAATAATGTCCCAGTGATCGTGGTTGAAGCTTTTAATTGCTTTCACTAGAGCCAGGTGGTTCTCTCAGGCTCATTGTGCAAGCATTCACAAGCTTGACACCATCTATGATGAGGCCTGTCTTGGGAAAGTACTTCTTTAAGTTAAGATGTAATGTCATCTCTTTTTATTTTAGATAGTTTTTTGGGTATTTTAACCTTTAATAGACAGGACAGCTGTAGACAGGAAAGGGGGGAGACATGTAGCAAATGGCCACAGGTCAGACTCGAACCCTGAGCTGCTGCGTAGATATGCGGCGCATATGGGCGCCCACTCTACCAGGTGAGCTACCCAGGTGCCTTAATGTCATCTTTTCTTTCTGAGCAGCTTGTAACTGTCTGAGGGACAGTGTTATAAAGATTTGCTCTTGTGGTCTACATTTCTGATAATTTCATATTACATTAAAAATTTAATGAATAAGAGTTTAAAAAGGGGATGTTCAATTTAAAATTGTACAAAAATATTTTACTTTAAAAATAAGTTGGTTTGAATGTTGTTCTGTAGTACAAATGTAATTTTTGATGTGGAGGTCAAATGACCAGAGTTTAATGAAGGCCACACCTCTTGCATTGTGGGTCGAAGACAGACAGAGAGAGCAAACGTGGCCGCAGAGACACATGTACGGCTTCAAATTAAGATTATGCATGGTTCAAGAGGCGCACATGGTAATTTTGCCCTTGTATTTCAGCCTTGTCACATTTATGTTTAATATTGTCGTACTTTCTTTACATTTAACGTATTGTTGTGAAGCTAACATTTTGGGCCCGTCTAGTTGGTGAAACGTGTTTTAGAGACTGTGAAATGACTGGTGGAATTGCATTTGACTTATTGTATTTTATGTGTTTATTTTTCTTTTAGTTTTCACGGTGTCTTACTATAAAACATGGAAATAAATGAACAAAGGACATCTGTATGATGCGTGGCCTTACCCAATTGGACCAGTGTATTTACACAGCTGTTTAGAGATGTTGGTGGTGTAACACGAGTTAGCATTAAATGGAAAATGAAGAAGAAACCTAAACCAGTTAGCTGGTGCCTCAAACCTCAAGTCAATGGCATTACTAATTCTACCATAACACATCTTTCTGCAACTCATTTCTTGATCTGAGTTTGTAGTTTACTGATTTGCTGTTTTAGCCATGCTAGTGGCATATAAAATGGTAATGTCAGTTAGTGTGTCCACTACTATGGACCAAACTGAAGTTTCTTAACGTTTTGATGAATTGCCAAGAAATGTTGTACAGACAATTGTGGTTACCAGGGGATGACTTTTTGTCTAGCAACACTATGAGGTCAACATTTGTTTAAAATGTCCTAACTTCATTACATTTATTTATAAAGGTCAGTGCACATTAATGTGGTTAAAGTTTTGACACTTATGTAGTTATTAGTGTTGGGTACTGAACTCTGTACTTTATATATATATATATACCGACCAAATTATGTCAGTACTATGGTGTTTGGTGTTTTAAGCCCCCAACATCGCCTTCCAGGAAGCGCGGCAATGGTTATGTTTAGAGTTAAGGTTAGGGTTAGCGGGAAGGCGACGTTGGAGGCTTAAAACACCATCGAGCCAGTACTACAGGGTACCAATTCAAGTTAAATCGTGTAGTAAGTAAGTAAAATAATATAAAAGCGAGCCGAAAGCGGTCGCAGTGAGATTACACTTCCTCTGAGACACGCACAACAGCGTTCTCTATGCCCTGGTGACAGACTGACAGGCTGGAGGTTGTAAGTCAAGACAAGGTAAGGTAACTAGAATAAGACATAAAAAATAATAAGCAACAAAAGTTACACTGCAGTTAATAATTTGATTGATTGTAGGGATGTGTTTGGGACGGGAGAGGGAGTTTTTTTTATATATGTGGTGAGTAAAATGTTTAAACAAAATGTAAAACTAGAAATAGACTTGGATTTTTACAATTGAAATTATTTTTTTGTTATTACTGTGAGAAAGTAATGAAAAGACGTACTGTTGGGTACTGGTACCAAATTCTAATACCAAAAACTGACAGTCATATGATAGATAGATAGATAGATAGATAGATAGATAGATAGATAGATAGATAGATAGATAGATAGATAGATAGATAGATAGATAGATAGATAATTTTATTAATCCCAAATGAAAATGCAAGTGTGACAGCAGCCACTTGACATAAATCAAAAAACAAAAACAATGAGGTAGGTAAAAGAAGCAAATGCAATTAAAGACTCAATTATATACAACTAAAGGCATTCGGAGAGTGCAGACCTCAGCAAAGAACTTAAGGTAAATGTACAAATATGAGAAAAAGGAGCCACTTGCTACTCCCTAACCCCCTGTGCTTAACAGCTGTAGCCACCATTATAAGAACATATTTACAATGGTATCAACTATCCTCAAATTAATACAAAAATGATCACAACTAAAATCAAATAAAACAAAATAAAAAAATACTACAAAAGATACAGAATAATACAACAAGACATAACTTAATATAGTCAATATCAAGTGAGCTTATCATGATTTAACCCGGACAAAACATGAGTGGCATTCATGGTGGTCACAGTTATTCACATATGCATTAAATCAACCAGTATCGACAAACAGGGTACCTTGGCTATATGCAACACTTTTAATCATTGATTATTTACGATAACTCTCTGCACCAAGCAGACTTTCACGCCTGGATTTCAATGAGCCGTTTCCAAGGACACACTCAGGAGCGGGGCAGCCCACAGGGATGTCAGTCTGGAATATTTTTACAGACTCAATGACATATTGACACAGACAAAGTAATGGCATCAAGCGCACGCCACATACCTGGACCAGGGAGAGCAGGAACACCATGCAGCAGCTTACTATTAGATTTACGATTTATTCCTGGGGGACCGATGTGGAAACTCACTGCATTGATTGTATCACGCGGGTCAGCTAACTCAAGTGGGCGTGACAGAGGCCGACTTAACCTGGCGGTTACACATTTAACAGCCTGGCTGGCAAATGGCCTGTCTCCCCCTCATAGTCTATCACAATCACTGAGGACAGCATCGCTCTCATTTTGAGGGATAACTGCAATGTTGCATGCCTTGTCTGGGCGGTCACCTATATCTAACTTATCCAGAACTTGACTCAAGGTGAAACTAAAAGAAAGGACGGAGTAGAAAGTTAGGTAGAACTTAGGTAGAAGTAAATCGAAAGACCCTGAGCTATTTTTCTGCAGAAAACTGTCTGTCCTTCCACATGCTTCTCATCAGACATCTCAGCAACCAACATCCTCATATAAGGTCACTCTAACTCCTCATGCTCATTCAATCAATTATAAAAACAGTTGTTGGATTGACTGATGTTCTGAACTGCATGGAGGCAGAAAAACAAGTCAAAAACAAGTTTCATAAGCATTTGACACAGAAAAATAGGAAACATATTAAGGTTAAAGTACTCCTTTTAAAAAAGGGTGTAAGAGAACAGACAAAAGTCATACATTCCCACCTTTGTAAGATTTAAACTTACACACCTGTATGCAATAATAGTTTTTTCAAACATGAACATAAATATACACAAATATATATATACATATATATATATAACAATACATATCGTTATATATAAGTTTTTGAACACCCCAATTTTTTGTTTTTTTATTGAAGTTTTAGCAGTTCAAGTCCAATGAATAGCTTGAAATGGTACAAAGGTAAGTGGTGAACTGCCTGAGGTTAAAAAAAAAAGTAAGGTTACCCAAAATTGAAAAATAATGTACATTTCAGTATTTTACAAAAAGGCCTTTTTCAGGGAACAAGAAATGGGTTAACAATGTAAAGCTGTTCTGCAGCAATGGAGGTTGATCAAGCTTTGAAAGTTGGTGCTACCAATTCCCACAGGTGTTCCAACTGGTCTGGATTACTTCCAACCCCCTCTGTTTGTATAAAAGTATTGTTGGAACACACTGTGGTACCATACCCTCATTAGCATTATTTGAACAGTATTGTTATTATAGTATAATTGCAAAGAAAAGTCAAGGTGTCAGTGAGTACAGTATTCTTCACCATCAAAAGGCACTTAGAAACTGGGGGAAACTCTGACAGGAAGAGGTCTGGCAGACCCAAAGCCACAACAGAATCAGAAGACAAGTTTCTGAGAGTCAACAGCTTGCGTGATAGGCGGCTCACAGGACAACAGCTTCAAGCACAGCTTAATAGTGGTCGTAATAAGAAGTCTCAGTTTCAACTGGAAAGAGAAGACTTGGAGCTGCAGGTTTGATAGGCTGAGTTGCAGCAAGAAAGCCATTGCTAAGACATCAGAATAAGAAAAAGATGCTTGCCTGGGCCGAGAAACATCGTCAATGGACTACTGAAGACTGGAAGAAGGTGCTATGGACTGATGAATCAAAATTTGAAATCTTCGGTTCATCACGCCGGATTTTTGTACGCTGTCGAGTAGGTGAAAGGATGGTTCCTCAGTGTGTGACATCAACTTTCAAACATGGAGGAGGAAGCGTGACGGTCTGGGGCTGTTTTGCTGGATCCAGGGTCGGTGATTTGTACAGAGTGAAAGGCACCCTGAACCAAAATGGCTACCACAGCATTTTGCAGCACCATGCAGTACCCTCTGGTATGGGCCTAGTTGGTCAGGGGTTCATCCTACAGCAAGATAATGACCCAAAACATAAGTCCAAGCTATGCCAGAACTACCTTAGCAAAAAAGAACAAGATGGTAAGCTTAAAAACATGGAGTGGCCAGCACAGTCACCACACTTAAACCCCATTGAGCTGGTTTGGGATGAACTGGACAGAAAAGTGAAAGCAAAGCAACCTACAAGTGCCACACATTTATAGGAACTTCTGCAACAGAGTTGGGAAGAACTTCCTGAAGAATATTTGATATTCATTGGAGAAATAATGCCACGAGCGTGGTAGCCATTTTGGTTCAGGGTGCCTTTCACTCTGTACAAATCACAGACCCTGGATCCAGCAAAACAGCCCCAGACCATCACGCTTCCTCCTCCATGTTTGACAGTTGATGTCACACACTGAGGAACCATCCTTTTGCCTACTCGACGGCGTACAAAACATTTAAAATTTTTATTCATCAGTCCATAGCACCTTCTTCCAGTCTTCAGTAGTCCATTGACGATGTTTCTCGGCCCAGGCAAGCATCTTTTTCTTATTCTGACGTCTTAGCAATGGCTTTCTTGCTGCAACTGGACCTATCAAACCTGCAGCTCCAAGTCTTCTCTTTCCAGTTGAAACTGAGACTTGCTTATTACGACCACTATTAATTATTCTGTTGTGGCTTTGGGTCTGCCAGACCTCTTCCTGTCAGAGTTTCCCCCAGTTTCTAAGTGCCTTTTGATGGTGAAGAATACTGTACTCACTGACACCTTGACTTTCTTCGCAATTTCTCTGTAGGAAAGACCAACATTCTTAAGTGTTATGATGGTCTGTCTGTCTTTTTCCTGCCATTTTTATAGCAACACACTACTTTCTGCAGTACAATACTGTTCAAATAATGCTCACGAGGGTAGTGTGTTCCAACAATACTTTTATACAAACAGAGGGGGTTGTAAGTATATACCGTAAAACTTCAAATAATAGCCGAGTCCCAAATAGACGCCTGTCTCTTTTAAACGCCTGGTGTGACAACAGATTTGGGTAAATAAAGGCCGGTCTCAAATAGAGGCCTGGTCTGTTTTTTTTTTTCGTGTCGGGTTGTATTTGATCTTTTAAAACCCGTCAGATCGTTTGTTCTATGTTTTGATTTGATTTCACGTGACAGACGCAACCGTTCATAAACGACTCATCACTATGGCAACATAACAAACAGGTTAACGAACTTTCTTTTAGTCTTCAGTTTTTCTTAATTCTCTCAATACCACCATGGAGACAAAAAGAAAAAAAGTATGATTTGACATTTAAGCTGACAGTTGTCAAATTTGCCGAACAAAATTCGGGAGAAGCAGCGGCAAGACATTTCTCGATTGATCCTAAGAGAGTGCGAGAATGGCGTAAACATAAAGCAGAACTGCAACGTCTGTCGGAGGAAGACAACAAAAGGGCCAGACTGTAAGGTGGAAGGAGGAAGAAGGTCAGTTAAGAGCTGGAGGTGAGCGTGTGTGAGTGGATCCACAGCATGCGGGCAAAGCATCTCAGAGTCTCACGTAAAATGATCAGGGCCAAGGCAAAAGAAGTGTATGCAACAGTGAGTGACGGCAGGGATGAGGAGAGATTTACTGCGAGCGCTGGCTAGCTGGACAAATTCCTGAAGCGCAACGACTTTTCAGTCAGAAGACGCACAAATGTAGCCCAGAAAGACGCCAAGCACTTCACTGAGAAACTGGTGAATTTTGTAACATATACAACGCGGATTATTAAGTCAAAGAAAATGCAGCCGAAAAACATTATAGCCATGGACGAAACAGCAGTGTGGTTTGATATGGTGGGCTCTACAACGGTGGATGCCAGAGGTGCGCGCAGTGTCCCACTGAAAACCACAGGTCATGAGAAGAGCCACTTAACTGTGGTGTTGGCTGCGAAAGCAGACGGGACCAAAATGAAACCGTACGTTGTCTTCAAAGGGGGGATCAAGGAGGTGAAAGCAATGCAAAATATCAGTGGGGATGTTGGCCACGTCCAAAAATGGATGGATGAACGAGGAGCTGATTGCAGACTGGCTTCAGAGAGTGGTGGGAAAGCTCAACTTCGCCCCTCGTCTCCTAGCCTGGGATTCATATCGCTGTCATATCAGCGCAGCGACCAAAGCTGAGCTCAAAAGGGGCTACAACATAACCACGGCTGTGATACCCGGGGGCTGGACAAAGTACATACAGGCCCCTGACGTCGTATGGAACCAACCGTTCAAAGCCAGCCTGCACGAGTCCTATGACAACTGGATGGCAGGGGATGTGGACAAGGAGTACACCGCTGGAGGAAATATGAGGGCCCCAGCTCGCCGCTTGTTGGTGTCCTGGGTACTTCAACCGTGCGCATCTGGGCGGGAGCTGTTAGTGCAAGCCAGGCAGGCAGAGTTAGCGGAGGCTGGAGAGGGCGAAGTGGAGGAGAGCGACGTGGAGGAGGAATTTGCCAATGAAATTGTCATTGAGGATCGCGGGGATGATGATAGTGATGAATAGAGTAATTTTCTATCACATGATTGCAGTTGTTTTACAGGGTAGCGTTCTTTCTTGTTGATGTGTTTCGGGCAACAAGTTCATATATGATGGATTTTAGCGGTAGATATTGTTCTGCCCATTGCTGTCACATCGTTTCTTTTTTTACGCTGCCAATAATATAAGACATTTCTTAGTTTAAATGATTTGTTAAACATATTCGTTTAGCATTAATTTATATTGTTCTGCCCATTGCTGTCACATCGTTTCGTTTTTTATGTGTTTTTTTTATGCTGCCAATAGCCAAAGACAATTCTTACATTAAATGATTTGTTAAACACATTCAAATTAATTATAAATATTAATTAAATACAAATAATATGAATTAAAGAAAAATTATACAATGTGGTAACCTCCTATTGTCAATTAAAGGCCTGTCTCTTATATACGCCTGTCTCAAATACAAGCCGGTGCATTTCGGTGATTTGGGTAAATAGAAGCCCGGGCTATTATTTGAAGTTTTACGGTGTGTGTGTGTGTGTGTGTGTGTGTGTCTATATATATATATATATATATATATATAAATAATTTGCTTGTACACAAATTAAACAAAAATAACCAGTAACTAACAAACACCTTTTAAACTTACTAATTGAAATTGAGATAAAAGTAGAATGAGGAACCTAAAATAATTATTAATATTAATAACTAATCATATTTAAAGTGGCTATGAGGAGACTCCAGTTAGTGTTAATTCTAGCCACCCATCTGTGACCCCTCCGAGTGTGTGCTCTGTAGAGCAGGTCTGGCTGCCGTAAATCATTTTATGACGTCATGGGAAAAATCTAATCCTGGCAAAAGGCATTAATAAACACTATATCAAAAATAGCGTTCTTTTCACTGTCAGTCACGTTTTGGTACAGGTCATTTATGATTATCAGATGAAAAATTAAATATGACTTAAGAAACATTAAAGGTTCCCCATAGTCACTTCAAACCACAATAATTTTTTCACAGAAAATAACCAATCACACTTAGGTTTAACCCTATATTCAATGAAGATTTTTTTGGGTATATTATAACTTACCAAACTAATACAAACCTTTACAAATATGGAATTTGAACATATATGATTTACACAGTTCATAATGACGAAGGTGATGCAACACCTAGTGGTTTTTTTCTCCCTTCCCCATTCTCAATGTCTGTGGATTCATTGATTCCTCTGCCCGCATCCTCCAATCTTCATCTATCTATTAACTATGTGATGTATTTACCTATTGTAGGGACAACTTACGCCACATCAGATGGATTACTCAAGGCCTGCAGGCCAAAAAAAAAATCATTGTTTTGCTTAATTTGCTAAATTCTATGATGGCTAAGGAACTCTTTTGATGACTTTTGTAGGGTTTCATGTCAACAAAAATGCGACAAAAATGTCCGAAAAACAACAAATTTACAAATGACAAATGTCTGAGAAAGCCACAAAAAAGTCGGAACAAAAACAATAAAAATTATAAAAAAAGCTACCAAAATGTTAAAAAAAGAAGTGACATGCAGTAGCATGCACGTCAATAAACTCTACATGTCTGGCCCTTGGTGTGATTCTCTTTTTCCAATGTGGCACTTAGTGAAAATGAGTTTTGATCCGAGTTCAGTTTAGTATTAACCATTCCATTCACTCTTTCCATTCAATTCATAGCTTCTGATAACTTCCTTACCCTGTTTGAATTCTACTGGATTTTATCCACAAACTCCCTTTTATTATCTGAACTTATCATGCTTAGAATTTCCCTTCTAGGATTCACTTTCCTGTACCAAACTTTTTATGTTCCTGCTGTCTGGATGATCTTTTTTTATCATTATCTTTTTAAACCAATTAATCCAAAATCCCCCCCAAAAATCTATTTTTATTTTCTATTTCTATATTTAATGATCTCCCCTTTGCGTAATGGCATTTATCCAGGCGCATCAAGGACCCGCATGTGCTGCTATCAGCCCTCTCACTGTTGCTTGTTGGGTTTACAACAATTACCGCTTGGACAGCTCTATATTATTTTCTTTCGTTTTCAAGGCTTATTTGTTTTATGACCATAAAAAGAACTTTCAGTCTTTTGGAATGTTTTACACTTCCTTTAAAAAAAGAGATCCTATATTTCAATATTTGCTGGAAATGTATAGACACATCATTCAGTAACAATTTTAGAGACTTATTACTGAAAACGTTCATAGGATGATATTTGTACTTTCTTTTCTGTGAAACTCAGCCACCATTGGATTCCATTGCATCCAAGCTGAATGAAATTGCTACTCTATGCAAAGAAGTGAGCTATAAACCTTTTGCAGCCACACTTTAACCTCTACAGGACTGAGTGTTTGATGCTGAAAAGATTTAGGGCCCTATTTTAACGATCTGAAACGCAAGTATCAAACGCCAAACACAAGTAGCTTTGGAGGCAGATCTCGGGCGCTGTTGCCAAAATGGGTTGGTCTGAAGTAGCTACATTACTCATAGGTGGGGTTTGGGCGTAACGTGCAATAAACCAATCAGAGCGTTATCTCACATTCCCTTTAAAAGCCAGGCATGCTTGTTCCATGGCGGATTGCTATTATAATGGTGGATGTGTTAGGCGCACGCTCTTAATACATCCATGGGCGCACGCCAGGAGCGCTTCACAGCCGAGGAGACCAACGTTTGCTATTGATTTTTCTTTTTGACAAAATGTAAATAAAGAAATGTCACAAAAACATACTTTCCGATATTTTGGGCTCGCTCTGACTGAATCACAAGGTTATGAATGCATGGTGATATTTTTGCAATGTAGTCTAACATTAGACCGGGATCTCTCCTCTCCCGTGCTGCTGCTGCTGGGGCATTTGGGTTAAGTGGCATCGGCACATGCAGTTCAACATCACATCTCCTTAAGTCCTCTAATAGCTCCTCATTTATGTCATCAACACATCCATGATTAATGGAAATGTTGTGTAAAACAAGGTCATATTTTTCCTTGTATTTATGTATGGTTTGCAAAAATTGCTGGGTCCGTGAGATGACAGAAGCAAAGTGTATGCGCGGTGTGCACACTCTACATTACGGCCAAGCATGCGCCTTTAAAATAGCATCTGAATAATGTGCCACTGACTTTAGACTAGCGCCACTGACTTTAGACTAGCACCACTGACTTTAGACCAGGTTTTTCCTGGTCAGTGGCCGAATTGTTTTCTGAAACCGCACACGCCTCCTATTTTTGTTGAACTGACCCCGGGAGCGCAAGTTAATTCCCTAATTTACCGACGTGAGTCTGTGGAGGGAAAAGTCTGCTGTGCGCCAGGGGGCAAAATAGAAATGATACATGCGTCGGCGTACAAAGGCAATTGCTCTGAGTGCAAGATAGGGCCCCAAGTGTTAAAAATCGTTTGGAGTGACATAATAAAACCAAAGATGGTCTACTGATTCGACAGAGAACAAAAAATGGAAAACGTAGATCCACAAACCTGGATCACAGAGAGATATGAAGACAGACATAATTAGTTGACTTTGGGTCAGGCTGATATCAACAAGATGCCAAATATAAATCAGAAAATGGGAAGAGTTTCCGTGCTTTGTATTGTGTAGCCTTTGTCAATCGACTCTACTGTTGGTTTTAGGTCTTATCTAAAAAGGCCCATAATTGCCTACTTCTGTTATCAGTAGTAGGTGTACATTGATTTAGCAACACTGGTTAAAGCAGCAGAAATCAATATTTTTATATTAAAGTAGATTAAATCACTTTGTGTAATGTGAAAATGTGTCACCACCTGGAGACTTTTATTGTCAGCCATGTTTGCGTTCTTACTGTCTCTCTCTAACCCTCTCCAAATCTTTTTATTTTCTGTGCAGTTTTACTTGCATTTTCTCTCGGGTCCTCTCTCCTTTACCCTGCAGTTGTCCTTCAGACACAGGCTACAAGCTTCAGCATGGCTAATGTTATTTAGGTCCTCTATTTAAACCTACATTGAAAATGTTTTTAGTTGATTCTTAACAAAAAACCCTTTGTTCTTTCACAAATATGTGCTCATTCATGTGTAATTACTTCAACCAACTAATCAAAGTATTCTCATAAGCGTAGACTCTGCCATTTAGAATCACTCAGAATACATACAAGCGTATCTGTTGATATAGGGTTGTCAGATTGGAAGAGTGGGAGAGCGTAAGAGATGAGGAAGTGGTCGGAGATATGGAGTGAGGTAACAGTGAGGTTGGATGAGAAGATTGATACCATAGAGCCCAAATATTTATGATGCGTTTAAGGGTATTCTAGTTATCTAAGATTTGTAGTATTTTTTAATCAGGGAGAGAAACATCTTCATCCCATGTCTGAATCTGGTCACCTGTGATGAAATATAGTTTGAAATATATATAATTGTCCAGCCTTCTTGTCCATTTTGTGGGGGGGGGGGTTGAACTACACTGAACACAGGTACACTGGCTACAGAGCTAAGTCCAGCACCTCAGTCAACAAATAGTGTGAAAAGTTAATTCACATTGAACTCGTGTACATGTCATCGGGAACCAGGAGTTTCTTATGGCTCAAGAAAGCGAACACCTGCTGTATTCAGCTCCAGATGACCTCGAGAAGTCCTAGGCAGGCATCGCTACAATAATCAAAAGAAAGGTGGAGGCTGCAGTGGCACTGAAAGAGGCAGAGAAAGCCATGCTGGAGCAAAAGGAATGGCTAAGGGGAGAACTGGTCTGGGAAACATAACACCAGTTCAGTCTGGCTTGCCTGAGGGAAAAGGAAATAGAAAGACACAAACAGTGGTGGAGTCAAAAAGGCAAAATGATTCCAAGGCCTGAGCTATGCATCAACCTGTTTTTAGATAAGTAAAGTTTGTGAAGACAGTGTTTCCCACAGGTTGAGAATTTACTTGTGTTGGTGGGTGGCACAGGATGTGACAGCGCGGCGCATGATGGCTGGGTTCAGTGTTAAACGAAGGTTTTATGAACAATTTATTGAAAACAATTACTACATAATATTAACAGATAATTTTACTTTAAACTATTTACATATTAAGCAAACTAGACTAAAATATGATACAGATTGATACAGATGAGCCATTTATGTGCTTTGGCAATCAAATGTGCTTGGTTTGTCCAAGTATATTTTATGGTTCAGGCAATAAAATACCTGATTACCCAGACCTCAAATGTTGTATCGGCCTATATTAACAACTTAACCTTAAAACTATACTACAGTCGATACAGACAGTTACATGTTAACACTGTCTCCTCCTAACTCCAGTTAAATCATATAAGACTAAGGCTATATAGCCATAGCCGACGAAAATTCCGCTGGATTTTACTCGTTTAGGCCATATGTACGTTACCTTTTGGCATTTTAAACTCCCTGCATGAGGTATTTAACGAGAGAATGAGACCTGTGCTTGCCTGGATGAGTGTATACCTTTCTACCTAATAAGGGACTCACCATGGCTCTGGGTTCGCTTTCCAGCGTATTTTGTCGGCGTCGGGACTCCGCGAGCCCGATCTTTGTGTTGTAGTTCAGGTTTTAAAGGGGAACTAATATATAGCATTTTCAGGTTTATACTTTTATTTTGTGTTTGTACTAGGACATGTTTACATGCTTTAATGTTCAAAAACACTTGATCTTTCTCATACTGCCCATGGCTGCTGCACCTGTATTCACCCTCTGTATGAGACGCAAGTGTTTCCTGGAATCTCTGCTGCGCTCCAGTTTTTGTTTCACTAGCAGCTGGAGCTAATGCAACGGAGCATATAGCAGGACTTGTAACGTGAAAAATCACCAATAAAGGCTTCTAAACCAAATACTACACAACCGGACGTGTCCCAGCAGTAATGTTACCCGAAATTGGGGAGAAATTAACATTGGCCGCCAAGATTACAGCTATCTTCCGTTAGCATGCAGCTACTTAATAGTTAGCAGTATTCTAACATTAGATTGTAATGGAATGAAGCAGCATATTCTACCATCAAAAATCTCAGATAACGGCTTCTTATCCAAATACTATCCAATCGGACATGTTTCAGCAGTAATGCAACACAACATTGGGGAGAATTTAACAACATTAGCAGCCAAGATGACATCTTTTACTGCCATTAGCATGTAGCTGCTATAGTTAGCAGTGGACACTAGCATAGGGTGACCAGACATCCGGTTTGACCGGGACAGTCACGATTTTCAGTTGCTTTTTTTTGTCGTTTAAAAGCAATTTACTGGTGAAAGAAGATATTGTTTAAAGTTATTGTTATTAAATTTTTAATAAATCATTTAAATTCCCCCCTTTTTTTGTGCTGATCCGAAAATTGATCCGATTTGTGACTCATAACCGTGATCCGATCCAACTGTGAGTTTTGTGATCTGTTGCACCCCTATACAAAACCATTCCAAATAATCAAAGTGATGTAAGGCAAAACAGGTTATTGAACTCATGTCAATTCCTGATGATTGATAAGATATAAAGGAATGAAGTAATGCACAAATCATGAATTAATTCATGCATTAATTCATAATTCATGTACCATTCCCGTAAAGTGTTAACATAACTTTAGTTAAAGCCTGTGGCACCAGTTCCAAATTATTTGTTTAGTGCCATGCAATGAAAAATATCTTTTCACCAGTTCAGTGGGTGCATTTTCCAAAAGAATGCTTTACTTCTGAAAAATAAAGTTGTCCCCCCCCACGAAACTCACGCAATGTCTTTTAATATTATTTCTTAGATATGTAGGCTACATACCAAGAAAATTCATGAATATTAAGTGAGAAACCCCATTATATTGTGTGTATGTTAAGTGTGCTGTTGGCAAAATTGTGTCTAATCTGTCTGTGTCTATGTCTGACCTGGGCTGGCAAGAGCACTGCGGTCACACGCAAAGTGTCCCGGTTTTAGTTCCGGGATATCTGGTCACCCTACACTAGCAGTACTTTCTACATTCAAAAATCACAGATAAAGGCTTTTAAACCAAATACTACATGTTTCAGGAATAATGTGACCTGGAATTGGGGAGAATTTAACAACATTGGCACCCAAGATGACGAAACGGGCGAAGGCAGGAGAAAGCTGGCTTGGAGTTACGTAACACTTAGCTGAGAGTAGAAAAAAACTGTTGAAACCAGGGCGTTCAGAACAGTTGGAAATCTGAATGTTTTAGCGCACAGGGATTTGTCTAAAATATGTTTACCTCATTATTTGAAGTTGAGTTTTGGCCATTTTCGGTACAAGAGAGTTATGGCGGCGTGCGGTCTAGCAGGTGCTGCCTTGCTGCCATCCAGCTTCAAAATCTCTCAAAATTCATCTCTGAAAGTGGCCAGGTTAGCTCAATTGGTAGAGCAGGTGCACATATATAGAGGTTTGTTCCCCAACACAGAAGGTCCAGGGTTCGAATTCCCAAAAATAATCTATAAAATAAATAAATCTTCTCTGAAACAGCGATGCCGTAAAAGTGGTGTTGTATCCAAAGGCAACTTACTTCATGTCAAGATTACATTGATCGCCATCTACAGTATATTGTGGCTCTTTTCGCCAATTCAGTGCGGCCGTGCTTCAGTGCACTCAACGGACACTCGAGGAATGAGAACCGCTGTTCCAAACATTGAGTCTTCTTTGTTCTGTGGATATAGGCCTACTCACATATGTTTGCCTAGCGGACAATTTGCTTTACAGTATATTGCAATGTTCTTAACAATGGAAAAGTGACAATCCCAAATACTACTTCTTCAAATAAAATGATCACAATCAAGCCTCCGCAACTACTGTGAAAACTTTCTGGATGCCTGCTGCTCACCCTTTTGCTTGCGGGAGATGTTCATCTTAATCATGGGCCAGTCGAGGGAGATGTGGGTCCAGATCATCATTGAGCGCCACTCGCGGAAAATACCCAGCAATATCCTGGGTTGGATAACATGCCGGGGTATGAATTTACTATCTACTGATTTTTATTTGAGGAATTACGTTAGATGGAAATGTAACCCATGACCCAAGTAAAGTGGCAGCAGCATTTAATTGTTATTTTATTAATTCTATAAAAGCTCTGTCTCAGAATTACTAGATCAAATTACTCTCTCACTCCTTTAAATACAGTATATGAATATGAATTTTAGAGGAGTGACTAACTTCAAAGTAAATAAAATCATCTCTTTTCTTAATGGTTCAAAGGCAAAATATATATATGGGATGGACACAGCATTTATAAAAACCCATAAGGAGGCACTTATCTCATCTATTACAAAAATTGTTAATTGGTTGATTAACGAAGGAGTGTTTCCCAGTTCTTGGAAAACTGCAATAATAACACCAGTATTCAAATCAGGTGATCACAGTGTCATCAGCAACTATTGACTGATAAGCATTCTTCCAACAGTTTCCAAAATTGCAGAAAAATGGATATCTGAACAGGTTACAATGTATTTAAATGCAGGGTCCTTCCCATTACATCCTATGGAATTTGGACTTAGAAATCATCATTCTACGGAAACGGCTAATGTCTTTCTGTTGGAAAATATAAAGGCTAAACTGGATACAGTACATCACCTCCACCTCCCCCAACTCAGCAGGGGCCTGGGCCCTTCCACCAATGCCCACCTTAAACGTCCCTCCCCCTCCACCTCCACACCTCCACCCACCTCAGTGACAACTCTTTCCATCCATGAGGGACATCAACAAACTCTTCAGGACACAGAACCCCCAGAAATCTGCTGGACTGGATGCTGTCTCCCCATCCAGCTTGAAGCACTGCGCTGATCAGCTGTCTCCAGTGTCCACAGATATTTTCAACAACTCACTGAAGACATGTCACGTGCCAGCCTGCTTCAAGTCCTCAACTATCATCCCTGTTCCCAAGAAGTCAAGGACCACAGGACTTAATAACTTCAGACCCGTCGCCCTGACCTTATGAAGTCCTTTGAGCGCCTTGTGCTTTCACACCTCAGAGACATCACTGATCCCCTCCTGGACCCCCTGCAGTTTGCCTACAGAGCCAATAGGTCTGTAGACGATGCAGTCAACTTGGCCCTCCACTACATCCTCCAGCACCTGGACACCGCAGAACCTATGCCAGGATCCTGTTTGTGGATTTCAGCTCTGCCTTTAATACCATCATCCCGGCTCTGCTTCAGGAGAAGCTCTCCCAGCTGCCTGATTCCACCTGCAGGTGGATCACTGACTTCCTGTCTGACAGGAAGCAGCATGTGAAGCTAGGGAAATACATCTCAGACTCACAGACCATCAGCACCGGATCCCCCCAGGGCTGAGTTCTTTCTCCTCTGCTCTTCTCCCTGTACACTAACAGCTGCACCTCTAGTCACCAGTCCGTCAAGCTTCTGAAGTTCACAGACGACACCTCCTTCATCGGACTCATCTCTGATGGTGACAAGTCCGCTTACAGGTGGGAGGCTGACCACTTGGTGACCTGGTGCAATCAAAACAACCTAGAGCTCATCGCTCTAAAGACAGTGAAGATGGTTGTGGACTTCAGGAAGAACTCAGCCTCACCTGCCCCCATCACCCACTGTGATTCCACAATTGACACTGTGGAGTCTTTCCGCTTCCTGGGAACTATCATCTCCCAGGATCTCAAGTGGGAGTTGAACATCGGCTCCCGCTCCCTCATCAAGAAAGCACATGTACTTTCTTCTTGATTTAAAGAAATCTTTTGATTTGGTTAATCATGACATTTTAATTAACAAGTTATGGAAGTTTCATTTTTCATCAGATGTCATTAAATGGATAAAAGCATACGTTACAGACAGCACACTGTGTTCGTGTGGATAATAACATCTCCCAATAACATACATTCATTTGGGTGTACTCCAAGGTTCCATTTTGGGTCCCCTGTTATTCAGTTTATTTATCAATGATCTACCTGAGGTCTGTCCACATACTGTCACCTGCCAGATGTACATGATTACACTGTCCTATATCTACATATCTACATGCTACAAACAAGAGGCAAGCCGCAGTAGAGCTATCCGCTACAATTATCAATATTTCCAATTTGCTAGCAAACTCATGTCTGCACCTTAATGCTGATAAAACAGGATGTATGTTTTTTTTTCTTCAAAATCTGCAAATAGAGATCCAGATCCAGATGTTATAGTAGCAGGGAACTCTTGGAAAAGTGGTCCAAGAGTTCAAATATCTGGGACTAATAATAGATACACAACTTACATTTAAAACACAGGTCAAAAAGGTAATAAACAGAATCGTCCTTTCCCAACGCTCCCCCACAGACAAGCTTCACCCTTGTGCTTTCTTTTTCAAGAAACTATCCCCCGCAGAGAACTACGACGTGGGAAATCGGGAGCTGCTGGCGGTGAAAATCCACCCTACATACCACGTGTCTCAACTGAAACCTGTGTCATCCAGCCCTTTGTGTCCACATGCGGATCCCCAATCACCTGCACGAATTATTGACGACCATCCGGCCTACACGGTCCGGAGGCTCCTGGACGTTCGGAGGCGAGGTAGGGGACTCCAATATCTGGTTGATTGTGAGGGTTGTGGACCTGAGGAGAGGACCTGGATACCCAGACGATTTATTCTGGATTCACAGTTGGTTAAAGACTTTCATCGTGAACATCTGGACAAGCCTAGCCGGATGCCAGGAGGCCCGATAACAGTCCCCCCCCCCCCCCCCCCCCCCCTGTTATGGGGCAGCTCCCCGTCCTGTGTGTTTGTTCTGTCCCCTTTTCCCTGTGTTTCTGTCTGTTTTGTTTTGTCTCAACCTGGAAGTGATCAAGGGGCGTGGCTTCTAGGAAGTAGGTCAAGGGGCGTGGCCGTTCAATCCTGCACCGCTGCAGCCCATTCCATGATTCACCTCTGCAGTGCATATACCTGGGCTGATCTCCCCATTGGCGCCAGATCGTTACACCTACCAGTGTGGTAACTTGGCTCAGTGTACTTTGTTTGACTTGTTGTTCCTAGTGCTCCTGTTGATAACCTGTTTCTCTGTTCAGTTCCCGCTTCATGACCGGCTGCATTCCCTGCTGTTGTCTGTGTTCTGCCTGCTCCTCACCGCTCTGACTTTGCCACCTACACGCTTGGATTCTACAGTGAGACTGTTTGGATTCTCCACTGCCTGCCCGCCTCGAGCCTCGGTCCAGTCCTGGAGTTTACGAGCCCTGTTCCTTCTGTCCTTGACAACTCTAAAGTACAGACAGATTAAAACTGCTTGAAATCTTTACTCTGAGTCTCGTGTGGTATCTCTGTGTTCTGGGTCACTAAGCGATCGTAAAATGGACAACACAAACCCAGACCTGTAACTCAAGAGCAAATTGCATGAATATTCCAACAAGTCGCACATAAACCTTCTGTGAGAGAGATAAAGAGGGGGAGATAGAGAAAATGGGAGCCATTCCTAATTTAGTATGCTGTGTATGTTAACTGAAAAAGAAGAGGCACACTGGTGTATGTTACATCCTTCACTGCCCTTGGTCTCTTCAACCCCTTCTTATTGATAATTCATACTCATAGCTGTAATTTATGGAGATCTGCATTAAACACTGTCATGAGGGTATGTATTAAGAATTGTCTGGCTCTCCAATGCCTCGTTACATAGCACAGTCACCGACAGTTCAAAATAATCTCTGTTAATGCCAGGATAGAGGGATTTTTTAGAAGTCACTCAGCCAGTCCTAAAAATATCAATAAATGTTGCTCTGCATAGGTTATTCCAGGGCAACTGTACAGAATTGACATAACTGTCTGCCACAGTTGATTTTTTCCTGATATTGCCTTTAGGGGGTGCCAAAATCAAACTCTTTCAAATTGTACAAGTAGCCGATCTGGGCCCCGTTTCCCAATAATAATCACGCAGTACTTAAACAAGTATTTCACTACAGGGAAGATGACCTTCTCATAAAACTGGGCTTTCTATGCAGTAGAAAGATGCAAATACTTATGAAATTGGAACTACATGACCACAGAAAACACAGAAAAAGGGCTTTTGCATTCACTTTTGCTCAAGAGGTAGAAAACCTACAACTACAAGAATGCACTGGACTGCACCAGACCAATAAACACTCCCACTGGTGGGTGACATAATGCGAGCACGTCCATAATTAATTACACAGAAACACAGAAAGCGATATGATGGACAACAATCTTGTATTGCAAATTGATAAACAGTAGACTAAAATATTTTTCTGAAAACATTTAAGGGAAGAAATAGGCAATGCAGTACCAGAATCTTGGTTCATATTTGATCAGAGATGCCTAGTGTTTCTGTTTCCATTTTCATAATACAGGAAACAGTATGGCACCCATTTCCTGTTCACAAACTAATCTATTATTACTCCCAAACAGTGGACTAAAATATGTTTCAGAAAACATTTTAGGCAGGAAGTAGGCAATACACTAACATAATCTTGGTTTATATGTTTTCAGCACTAAACCGGGAGATGAGCACAGAGATCTGGGTGCTGGAAAGATGGAGGGACGTTTACCATAGTTAATTTACACACACTACCTACAGCTTTTTCTTTAAGAGCAAGTGTACCGGTTAAGAGCTTCGTGATGTTGAAAGTCTGTGGTGCTTAGGATGATGCTGAATACATAATAAATTTACTTATGTAGCATATTTAACTGTCTGTAAGTTTTTAAAAATACATATATCACAAAGTGTCTATGTCTGTGTAAATGATTTATACTTTAAAAAGTTTACAGAAAATAGTTTGTTGAATAAGTTTAACTGTTAGTTTATTTGTATAATTTTCTCATGGACACAATCAAACTCACTGAACAAAGAACATCAGTGTTCATGACAAAACTATAAACGTAAAACCATAAATGAACAAAAACAGTTGAAGGCAGTCTTTAGTTCCTTCTGCAGGTTCCGCTGCTTCTTAAGATACTCTTAGCCTCCTACGAAAGGGTTTGTAAAAGGATTTAATGAGCATCCTTGTCTGTAACTTTGTCTTGCTACAGAACCTGCATGGTCTTATGCCAGGAACGTTGGAACTATTTTCTGGGAGGGGGGTGCTGTACATATGTTTGGCCATTAAAGCCCAAATTTGGTGGCCTCTGGCACATTCTAATGCCTATCGATCATATACATGGATGTTAATTATTGTATAGTTAAATGAGTTGTGCTTCTGATTGTGCTACAGTACATTATTGTAAGCTTCTTGTGCATTTTAGCCCACATTCTGTAAATAATAATTATTTAAAACCACATTTGACTGATCAGAATTTTTTTAATCAACAATCATTAGACCCTATTTATTATTTATTTATGGACATCTTTAATGTAAGGTTTATCAAGACATGCCATATTGTTTTACAAGAAACATAAATGCACTCATATATTACTGCAGGAAGTTCTATTACATCATTACAGTTTATTTTTAAAACATGTTTTGGGGCGTCTGACATTAGTTTGCATAATTGGTCAATGGCAAAAAATACAAAACCATTCTAGGACATTTTAAACTGTAAATTGACATAAAATGACTGTGTGAGGCTGAGTCATAGGCCTGTTACTTTGAAAACATTTTAGTTTCATAGTTAGTTTTAGTGTGTGTTTGCAGTGGATCTTAGAGATGGCTCTGCTGTAAAAAGATGCAAATAAAGAAAGGCTAATTCATTCATTTGTTCGTCTGTGGGGGCATATATGGAATATGCAGGGCTTTCAGAGGACTTTTTAATGCTTACTGCGCAATCGTCAAGTTGCTGCCACCGGTGTTTTCCGAAGTAGCCTGTATAATGCATAAAAAGGATGTTCCCTGTCAATCCCTTGCAATCAATGCAATTCTTAATGTGTTTTGTCATCAATTATTATTGTTTATGGGACTGATACTAACAGATGGGCCTATTTCTCTATCATCATGCTTGCATTGTTAAGTGGAGGCTTGTGGTCGTAAAATGTACAGGCATAGTAAATAACAACTTGTTATTCAAACCTATTTTATTAGAATCCAAATTTAATATAATTAAGTAGCCGGCTGGACTTAAATGAGTAGCCAGCTGATTGGCTGGCAGCCAACGCTTATGGAAGGCAATGTTCATATCAATCATGAAACCTAAATAAAATCCTTTAATAAAATTGCATGTGCACATGAGGAGAGAGGCTTATCATTCACAATCACATGACTAGGCTATGAAAGCATATACTCTTAATGTTGTAAGGAAATATGAGTGACAGAAATGAAAGTTAGACAAATTTAGGCACCAATTCTTTATAAATAAAATACAACTTTGGTGCAGTAAAGGGAAGCTGTCGATAGGGAGTGCTGGCACTAGTGAAGCATACTGGATTATTTTGCAATTGCTTGAGCCTTTCTTTAAAGGTGCTCTAAGTGATGTGACACGTTTTTTAGGCTACAACATTTTTTGTCACATTCAGCAAACATCTCCTCACTATCCAATGGCTACCTGTCCCCTGAACTCACTGTAAAAAAACGCGGTCTCTGTCATAGGCGTGGGAAGTAGGGGTGCTGGGGTAGCTGCAGCACCCCCTGTTGGTGGCAGCACCCCTTGTTGGCGGCAGGCCGGCAGCACCCCTTGTTGGCAAACTGCGATCAAGCCCGTGTTACCCAATGGGCATTAATCATTATGGTGATAATTATCCAATCAGAATAAAATACAAGTTGTTTAATGTAATGATTGGGAGAAGGCCGCATGCACTGTGTAGATTGGCTAAAGATAAAGGTGGGTGGGCATAGAGCAGGTTGTTTACATCGCACTGATCCAAGATCAGCTTTCTAAGAACGAGTTGAGATTGAAAGAGTGGAATTAATTTGTAACTGATACCCGGTCAGATTGGGTTGCATCAGCGACTCTCTGTAGACAGCCCAGGCTCCACAAACGGCAACAAAAACAAACTTTTACATGCACACCTTTGAAGGAAAGCGGGAAAAGGACAAGCCAGATAAAAAAACACTTAAATGTTAGTGTTGTATTGACAAAAATACTTTTCATAAATTAAGCAACACAGATGTGTGAAATCAAATCTGTGATTCCATCAAAGTATGATTTGTGTCACTTTACGTATCAAAAATGCTGAGTTTGTTTTAGTGTTTTTGGTCAAAAACCTTACATTTCAGTTGACAAAAGATTCTCACCACACAGTCCACTCAGTAGCTGTTCTGAAGTTTTCAATCAGATCACACAATATTCCTCAGTAGATGGATGTACATATTTCTTAGCTGTTTCCAAAGTCAAGAATTTAGTTTCAATCCTAGCTTTAGAGCCAACATGGACAGTATGTCCTTTAAATGCTCAACAGCTACTGGGAAAACTCCATCTCTGTGGATGATCATGGGATATGGTGAGCTGATACTATAGAAGGTGAAGTTTAAACACTGCTGACCACCGATCAGAGGGAACCTTCAGTGGAAGCCATGCTACTGTCAATAGTGACTATTAGTGATTATTTTTTGGGGCCTTTTTGGGCCTTTATTTCCACAGGACAGATGAAGACATGAAAGGGGATAGAGAGGGGGATGATATGCAGCAAAGGGCTGCAGGTCGGAGTCAAACCTGCGGCAGCTGCATTGAGGAGTAAACCTCTATATATGTGTGCCTGCTCTACCAACTGATCCAACCCGGCCACGCAACCACAATTTTTGTATTCAAGTTTTGCACTTGTCTTGGTCTCGTGCCTCGTTGGACTCAGAATTGCCTAGGTCTCGGGCTCAGCTATTGAGAACTGACCAAGTTGTTCCTGGCTGCGTCTATCCTTTTTTTCCATCCTCCTTTAAACCACGCCCACTTTCAGATGAAGCCTTGACGGCTGTGCTGTATGAATTTACTGTTTATGACACAAAAAGCTAGCTAGCACAGCCCACGGTCCCTTTGCATTCCTCCGTGCCGGTCACAAAGCGATCCTGCTCCTCTCCACTCTACAGAACAACTCTATCTCTCTCTCTTACACTCTCCTTTGTGTGTGTGTGTGTGTGTGTGTGTGTGTGTGTGTGTGTGTGTGTGAATCTCTCTGTCTGTCTGTCTGTCTGTCTGTCTCTCTCGCCTTGGACACAGCTGAGAAGTCAAGACAGCTAAAATCACCATAAATTAGTTTTATCTTGTAAAGTATCCAGCTGTGGCGTTCCTGGCTTGTCACATTTGCTTGCGGCATGCGGAAGTAATAGAGGAGACGCTGAAACAATCGTTGCTGCGTGCAGGCCAGTGTGGGCGCTCCGCTCTTGACCGCAGCCGGTGTGAACAAACAGATTGGATAACATAGGCGCCAAAATCAAAATGGCTCCGCTTCGTGGTGTTTCCGCGCCCAATGTTTCCCTGGCGACAGAGCCAGCAATGCCACTGTCATTTTCTGTAACTAGTGTAGCATAAAGCATAGTGGAATAAGCAAGCTAGCAAGCTAAGTAACTACCAGATGGCTGACTACTTAGAAATCTTGCTTATTCTACTATGTTTTCAGGCTACACTGGTTACAGAACATGAGCCAAACAAAGTTGTCACTCATCTGGCGATAGCAATGTGCTTCCCTGCGCTGTGACAAGAGTGTGTGGATAAAGCATTAAAGTGTTAAAAATGTACTCATTAAGTGGAAGGCTAGTTAATTAGCTAGGTTGCTAATTCCACAATGCTTTCGTGCTACTGTTAAGAGCAGAAAGTCCACCCTCCGTGTGCTCTTAAGATGCTATACAACACCCACTATAAAAGTTGATGGAGTTCGGCTGAAGTTCGATCCGAGAACCTCCTTGCTGAGAGGCTACAAAGAAAACCACTGAGCCAGCCTCGTAGTACAGTCTGTTGATTAAAAAACAAGTGCAAAATCCATTTGATCTGAGTGAATTACCTCTCCGTCAGTGCCTAATAATAACTGTAACCTCAGCCAAAGAGAATCTGCCTGTTCACTCATTTGCTCCCATTGTGCCGACAAGCCAATGCCCGCCAGCTCCAATCCAATTAGCAACAGTAGCAACTCTCCTTCACATCCATTTAATATGCTTTCTCAACTTTTTGTGGGATTAGAGACGGGGATAGACTGTGTAATAAGGGAAACCAAGCTCTGAGGTGCTTAGAGGAGCAACTGGCTAACAGTGAGGCTGCAGTAGCTTCAACACCTGTCCTGATCTGAACCAGAGTCACGCAGCATGGACACATGAACGTTCAACGTCAGCAGTGTTCTCAGGGGGAAAGAAAAAATCACTTTGTTTGGGTATGTGTATAAAACACTGTTCACAAACTGCTCCAAACAGCTCTATTATAGTCCAGCCTTTACTTCAGAGACAAACGTGGTCACTTTGGAACACACGTTATAATAATAATAATAATAATACATTTTATTTATATAGCGCTTTATATGGTACTCAAAGACACTTTACAGTAAAACCAGCACATAAAGCACATTAAAAACAGATAAGCAATAAAAGCAACACATAAAACAAGCATATTAGAAGCAATAAAAAACAATAAAACCAGTAACTATCAGGTGTAATGTAAGACTATATAGTATGTGGAAGGCTAATCTGAAGAGGTGTGTTTTGATCAGTGTTTTGAATGTGTTCAGGTCAGTACAGTCACGGATGTGTATGGGTAGGGAGTTCCAGAGGGAGGGGGCTGCAATGGTCAAAGCTCTGTCACCCCAGGTTATAATGCTCGCCTAGCTGCTAGCGTGGCACGCCCTTATACTCTGCTTCTGACTAGCTAGTAGTCCTTACTGTCAGGGCCCGCCCTCATACTCTCCTTCTGACTGGCTAGTAGTCCTTACCTAGGTACTGTCAGGGCACACCCTCATACTCTCCTTCTGACTGGCTAGTAGTCCTTACATAGGTACTGTCAGGGCACGCCCTCATACTCTCCTTCTGACTGGCTAGTAGTCCTTACCTAGGTACTGTCAGGGCACGCCCTCATACTCTGCTTCTGACTGGCTAGTAGTCCTTACCTAGGTACTGTCAGGGCACGCCCTCATACTCTCCTTCTGACTGGCTAGTAGTCCTTACCTAGGTACTGTCAGGGCACGCCCTCATACTCTGCTTCTGACTAGCTAGTAGTCCTTACTGTCAGGGCACACCCTCATACTCTCCTTCTGACTGGCTAGTAGTCCTTACCTAGGTACTGTCAGGGCACGCCCTCATACTCTCCTTCTGACTGGCTAGTAGTCCTTACCTAGGTACTGTCAGGGCACGCCCTCATACTCTCCTTCTGACTGGCTAGTAGTCCTTACCTAGGTACTGTCAGGGCACGCCCTCATACTCTGCTTCTGACTGGCTAGTAGTCCTTACCTAGGTACTGTCAGGGTACGCCCTCATACTCTGCTTCTGACCGGCTAGTTGTCCATACCTAGGTATTGTCAGGGCACGCCCTCATGCTTTCCTTCTGACTGGCTAGTAGTCCTTACCTAGGTACTGAGCATGTGCGACTCCCAACAAAAATGGGATAGAAGTGAGATGTCTCACTCTGTAGCTAAAACAGAGAGCTCAACACACAGGGTGAAAAGAGGAGCTGCAGCAATGTGCAGTACAACAAAAATATGGTGTTTTTAAAATTAAACCACATAACCCTATTCTGATATAACCTCTAAATACAATTATGAACCTGAAAATGAGCACTTTAACTGAGGTGACCCGTATTTTCCAGTCCATGCCCCTCAGCTTTGGAACTCCCTGCCTCTAAGCCTAGCCCACTCTGTGTTGTCTTTTAAATCACTTCACTTCTTAAAACTCGCTTTGTTGAGAGAGGAAAAAAAAGCCTTTTAAATTATAGTTATGTTTCTATCCTTTTATGGTTTTATTATTGTATGCTCCTCATTGTTTTACTGGTATTCTGTGTTATATCACACTGGTAAATGTTTTTTGTTATGCTGTTAAGCCCTTTGTAATTTTGTTTAGAAAAGTGCAACATAAATTAACTGATTATTCTTATTATTTAAAGTGACTTGGTCAGGAAAAAAACATGGTCCTGGTTAACAGAACCCAACATTGACTGTCTGTAGGAAACAGGAAACTAACAGGGCTCTCTTGTGCTAAAGTCTAACACTTTGCTGATCAATCCATCCACCCTGACCTCCGACGGATCTATTTTATCCTTTACCCTCAACAGATAAAGGTGACCGTTCCTTTGAAGTGGTGGCTCCGACTCGCTCTTCCTACTGTCTTATGTTCTACTGTCTCTGTTGATGCTTTTAAAAAGCAGCTTAAGACTCACTTGTTCAAACTCGCTTTTGTCTTATCATGTGAAGTACTTTGTGGCTTTCTCTGTAAAATGTGCTTTATCAAATAAACTTATTATTATTATATTTTTTTATTATATTATACATTTTTATTATATTATTATATATTTTTTATTATACATCCTGGGGTTATGAAATTAGTGAGTCTTTCTTAGGAGGACAGTTTCCATGACACACATGGATGCAGATGACTGACACAGTGAAAGAGAAAGTACATTTGACTAACTAACCCAAAACCTGATTGTTTATTGGGTCTGATTGCAGAAATCTAGCATTGGCTAATATGGCATTTGTAATTTCATCATTTGTTCATTTGTAATAAAGAACAACATCAATCCACAGGAAAAAGCATCAATCAGATGTTGTTTTCCTCAATGTTCCACTTCCAGGATTGCTATGTTGCCAACGGAAATTCCGTTAGATTTCACTCATTTAGGCCGGATATCCGTTGCCTTGGGTTTCCTTTGTGTTGGGATTTTAAACTCTGGTGGATATATGAGGACTATTGTTAACTGCTCCTCAGATCTCTGTCCAATCTGAGTTTTCTGTTGCACGACTAAAACTACTTTTGAACGTACACGTTCCACCAAAACAAGTTCCTTCCTGAGGCTATTTAGCAGAGGCACCGTGGCTCTGTCCGGCGCTCAGCGCCACCCAAGACAATAATGATTGGTTTAAAGCAATGCCAATAAACCAGAGCACATTTTCCTCCCATCCCTGAATGCTGAGTGGATTAGCCAGAGCCTCCTCCGCAGTGCTGTGGAGGAAGGTCTGGCAAAGCGAGACTACCTTGAAAGTAACATGTCCCAATACCAAACCATTCGACTTTATTAGCCATACTGTATGCTTAAGTAGTCCTTTAGTCATACATGGAGAGAATATTACTCTGAGCAACATGAAACGGTTTCTTTTTTGTTATTTGTGTCTTAACAAAGTGTTTCATATGAATGCATAATAATGTTGAAACCCAAGCAGAGCCCTCTCTTGTTCTTCTCTGCTTTGATGCTTGAAGTCTGTGTGAGTGAACTACACTCTCTCAGATCACCAAAGTCTCTATAACTTTGTCCTAACTTTGAACACAATCCTCCCGAGTGTTGCCTTGAAGAGGAAACATACAGCAGCTTAGACCTTAGCTCTTATTTTTAATATACCACATCAAAGACAAACACTGGCCTTTCTAAGTATTTAATTTCAAAAGTCAACACTGTAGTGTATCTCTACCAATATTAAAATAGCTTAAATAGGGAGGAGAGGGAGAGGGTTTGGCTGGTCCACACAGCATTCCGGGATCGGAGAAAATTCCATTCGATTCAATTCAATTTTATTTATAGTATCAAATCATAACAAGAGTTATCTCAAGACGCTTTACAGATAGAGTAGGTCTAGACCTCACATAATTTACACAATTCTAATAATTACCCCAAGAGCAAGCAGTGCGACAGTGGCGAGGAAAAACTCCCTTTTAGGAAGAAACAGGCTCTTGTTAGGCGGTGTCTGACGGTGCCGGTTGGGGATGTGATGAACAGTGGCAATAGTAGTCATTAAAGATAATGAAACAGTGACGTCAAATGGTAGTCGTAGTAGTTCATGTCATATCAGGGCGCTGCAGGGCGTTACAGGATGTAGCCTGGCCCAGCAGAGCATGGATGGACGTAGCAGGAAGCAGCAGGGTTCAGCAGGAAGCAGCATGACATTGCAGGGCACCGCAGAGAAAAACCTGCTCTGATTTATTTGCATTTCTTAAAACCAGTCACAATCGTCTTGGGCGGCGCTAAGCGCCAAGCGGAGCCATGGTGCCTCTGTAAATAGTCTCAGGAAGGAACTTGTTTTGGTGGAACATGTAAACGTTCAAAGGTTGTTTTTGTCCTGCAACAGAAAACTCAGATTCCGCAGATAGTCTAGCTAGCTGTCTGGGTTTACCCTGCAGAGATCTGGGGCTGCACGTATGAAAGACTGCGCAGCTTTGGAGCAGGCGCACATATATTTAGAGGTTGATGCCTCGACGCAGGGTTCGAATCTGACCTGTGGCAATTTCCTGCATGTCTTCCCCCTCTCTCTCCCCTTTCTCACCTAGCTGTCCTGTCAAAAATTAAAGGCGGAAAAGCCCAAACAAATTATCTTAAAAAGACAGCAAAGACGGCCCAGTGTTTAGTGGACCTTACATAGCCTAAAAATCATCCTTGGGATTAATTACGCATCACATGAGTTTGACCCCCCGACACAGCGTTTGTTCCTGGGGAGATGGATCCTTGCGTCCCGCCTCCTGTGCACCATGGATGTCTGAGCCTCAGCAACAACAGACTCACAGACACTACTGCATTTTTCCATGCTGATCTTTTTGTTGCACAGTGAGTAGATATTTCATCTGTAGGAAATACAGAGGATGACTGAAAGTATTTTCGAAGTGGATTTTTCATTAATTTGCCTTAAGTAGCCTGCAAATTAAACAGTTAATAGTTGTAGAAAGATGTGAAACCTTATGCAGAGTTTTGGGGGGCAGAGGGGAGGAGAGGGAGAGAGAGGAGGGTGTTGAGCTTCCTGACTGCCTGGGGAATGAAGCTGTTTGCCGGTCTGGTGGAACAGGCTCAGATGCTCCGGTACCGTCTCCAAGATGGCAAGAGACTGTGTGAGGGGTGGCTGAGGTCACCCACAATGCTGGTTGCTTTGCGGGTGAGCAGCCTTCACTTTGCGCTGCAGGGTCTTACGGTGGGAGGCAGCGCAGCTCCCGTACCACACAGTGATGCAGCTGGACAGGATGCTCTCACAATCTCACGTCTGCTCAAAGGTTTGCGTTAAGTAAATTCTCACAAAAAAACTCACACCGTGTGCAGGAAAACGTTTATACATGAGGCCCCTGAGGAACAGTTAACCATAGTCCTCATAAATCAACCAGGGTTTAAACTTCCAACACAAATAAGCGGAAGGTAACTGATATCCGGCCAAAAAGAATGAAATCCAGCGGATTTTCCGGCGGCAACGGAGTAATCCCGGAAGTGGAACATCGTAGATATAGACTACGCATTGCCAGACCTATCTCCAAAGCGCTGTGAAGTAAGGTCTGGCTCCTCCACACATACATTTTGGGATAGGAAAAAAAACGCTCTGGGTTTCTTTAAACAAAAATGGGCCGTTTTATGAAAATGTATGGCTAATTGCAAATTTGGTAAGACGTGTCGGACTTTAGGAGCTCCACACAGTCTGACGAGAAAGCGGCAGCCTGCTGGGCTCCATACCCAGGGCAAAGTCACCCTTTGTGGATACTGCACTACCGGGGCCCACAAAACGGTGACTTGGCGCGAGTATGGAGTGCCGTGGGCTGCCAGTCGTGACGGAGCTCAATCGAGCTCACAGCAGGCCGGGGTCTGTGAAGGAAGGCAGGCCAGGCAGCAAGGCAGATACACAGGCAGCAACAGCCGCTGAACTCCGACACACAGTCGGACAAAAATTGCAATTAGACATCAATTTTTGTAAAACGGCCCATATTTGACCTCTACATAGTTGATTTCTCGCATAAAAAAAGTCTCAGAAGTGGATTTAATGGTAAAATAGCAGATGAACAATGTATACAATTTCTGAGATCTGCCCGACCTAGATTCAGAAGATCTCAGGTCAGTAGTGTAGCCTTGTGTAAATGTTGGGGCGTGACAAACAGAGACTAGAGCCAAATGAGGAGAAGCTGCCGAGTTGACGTCAACTAGGCGGCTTGTTGAGATTTGGCCGTTCTCAGAGGCAGTTTCAAATTGTGAGATTTGCAGAGGAAAGAGGTGTTAATGGGATTTAGAGGTTCTATGTATGTCCTAGTTACCCACTAAACTGTCATTATTCAACTATGACAAGGTAAAATCAGTTTTGCATTCTATCACCCCTTTAACAATCATTCCCCTAAAGAACCAAGCAGGCCCGCCTTGTTGCATGATCCAAATTTTTTTCAAAACATTTTTAGCGTGTAGCTTGCCAGCTCGAAGTTTGTTTTTGTTTCCCGTAGCAAACACACGCTGGATGTCCCTCCATCACCGACCACGGTTTATATGACAGTAGGCCTACATGCACTTTTAACATTTAATTGAATGTATGTATTCTTTCACAGTTAGCAGTAGGGTGATATTGATGTAGTTACATTATTTATGTATAGTTTGTTTTTTCCGCTTAAACATGAATAATGTATAATTGTACACTGTACATGCTATGCAGAAAGCAAAACAGAACTAAAATAGTGTTCTATATACTAAAATAATCAACATGATTTTCAACATACATGGTGCAGTGTTTCCTTTAGGATTTCTTTTTAGCAGTGGAGGCAGGTCTCTCCGAACAGCAAGTTAGTTTAGCCAGCAGTTAAGTTTACAAGAATTTGTCCAAATTTCAAGATTTGAGTCAGTTAGTCAACACACCGACAGCTTTTGTTTTAGCTTGTTTGTCAAAATTCGATATTTAGAGTAGAGTAGAGCTGTGTTTGTGTAAACAGCGCGGTGTATGAGAGTGGACTGCCCAGACAGATGAGATTGAAATATATCGCTTCCTACATGTGTATGCCTGTAGACAGGTGAGTGGGTATTGATACGTATTTACTTTTAGGTTTTATTGTAGCCTACTTACAGTAACGAGCGTAGCACTATCTTTCCCAGTCAGGTGCATGTGCTGCGTGTTGTAACACATCTCTGTGTGTGTGTGTGTGTGTGTGTGTGTGTGTGTGTGTGTGCGTGCGTGCGTGCGTGCGTGCATGTGCAGCGCGGGCATTGCTGTTCAGAATCCTGTCTATCTTCCAAAATGTAATGCTTGTATCCAAACAAATTGTGCTTGAAGCTGCAGGCCATCCAATTATAACGACCTCATCCACATTGTCGAAATCATTTAGATATTGAGCCATTACACTGAAAATCTTTTAGACAACAGGAGCCTATGATTTACTGTAGCCATAACACACTACCTGAACGCCTTTTTCTAGTCTCCCGTTTCACTCTCCGCAATGCTGTCTTTGGGCAAAAAGTCACGTTGTGAGATCGATAGTAGTTAGCCAGCTAACCTGTTTATGTTTCTTGTAAGTTTCTTGTAAATAGTTATTTATTTCTTACCTTGATTTTGGTGTCTGCGTTTCAAAGCCGGTGACGTTTTTGGTGGAGCTGGTCGTTTAATAGTCAACTCTGAAGAAAGCAAACCTTTTGACAGTAAACTCCATCAACACAACAGTATGTGGAGTTAAACTGGACGGGCCCAATAACCTCTGAATAGTTCTACTTGTTAAATTGCTACGTGTGCGGCAGGATCATTTAAAAGGCAACCGCGACTATTGTGCATCTGCCCTATTTCTGAAGAAATCTTTCCATGGCGCACCGCCACAATAAAATCAACATAGAGGAAACACTGTGATGTATGTAGGTTGCGGTTACATGCTGCCAGTCCGACATGCCGCCACTCAGACATGCTTCTATTCCCTAACCCTAACCCTAACCCTAATGGAAACAAAAATTGTCGGAGTGGTGGGACATTTGAAAACAATGGAAGTGCCGCCACTCTGCTGACAATTAGACGTCAATGTCAGAGTGGGGGTATGTCAGAATGGATGGCGGAACCCGTAGGTTGCTAGGCCGTGTTGTTGTGTGTCCAAGTCCTGTGCGCTAGTAAGTAAGTGCGTGTGGTCGGTGTATGCGTTTGCAGGTAAGTGCCCATTGCGAATTTGTCTGTCTATTAGCTGATATTTGTAGTTAATGTGTGTTTTATGTCCTGTCTATCACATTTACATGACCTATTATGTTATGTCTTGACTTGTTTGTTCTGTTATAAAACAGAAGTTCTGTACAATGGAAAATTACAAGCTCCTTTAGTTGAAGGGAATTCTGTTGGAAGTTCATGGTTTCCAGACAGTTTTTTGTTTGTTTGTCGTTTTATCACACTTCTGCAAAAGCAACATAGGACTGGTAACTCAGACTGTTGGAGACAATGCCAGGCTAGCAGTGGCACATATCCTGGGCATGCCCTGTTTTAACAACTTATTGGAAGAATATCCATAAAAACTTAGGAGATATTCAGAATTAATATCCCTTTCAGATTTGACGTTCTCTACCTGTGTATTATGCCTCAACAGATGCACTCTTGGATAGAACTCTTAAGATAATCCTGCAAGCTGCATGTAAAAAAAAAGCAATAACTTGTAAATGTTTAAAGCCCAAAGCCCCAGTAAATAAGGACTGGATAGACATTGTTCATCAAATCTATACAATGGAAAAATTAACATATTCCCTAAGAATACAGAAGGGTAAATTCACCACTATATGGTCAAGGTGGGTAGACTTTAGCAGGCCCCTCAGACAGGAGTTGATATATATGAGACATGCGTTCCTCCCAGTTGTTTTGTGTTGTACATAAAGTTTGGTACCAGAAATTGATGTCTGCTGAGTACAACCAAGGGTTTAATATTGATATACCTGCCAATAAAAACAGAATAAAAAAGAACAGAGAAACAGAAGTTCTGTATAGGATAACAAAGGTGCTGGACTATAAAGCATCTTGAGGCAGACTGCAAATGGCTCAAGAAAACTTTCAGAAACTATATGAACCCAGGCTGCACGTTCTCACTGTTGTCTGTAACATTTTCTTGGCAAGTGTTCAGCCTCTGTGTACGTACCCCCCACCACATTTTTAAACTGCCTATAAATCATGAGGTTAAAGACCACATAAACAAACTCACACTGAAGACAGAAAATCTTTGTTGCAGTGCTCTCTGTGGGTACACCTCAGCAGTAACATATCTGCTTTGACACACTGACCTATACTACAATCAAATGAGCTCTACCCATGGGTCCAGCAATGGTACAGCTGTTGTTGGTGTAGCTCTTAATGAAATAAGCACCTTAAAACAGGTCTGTATGCTTCTTCAAACAGCAACCAGTTGCACTTGAGCTAAAAAGTAACATGTCAGTGATGGGAAGCATTACAAATTGGCATGGTTTGTGCACTGCTCAGGGCAGGAGTGCTCTGCACTGGGTGATAGATACCGCCCAGAACATCATTGGTACCCATCTACTGAGGATCAGCAATATCGGTGAGACAATACCCACCCAGTCACACCATTTATAACCATCTGCTGCTCTACCACCAGACTACAGAGCAGCTTCTTTTATCAGGTCGTAAGACTCCTCACCTGTGTTGTAGAATGATAATAAATTAACCTTAAACCTTTAAAATGAACATAGATTTGGATTCCCCCCCTGGATCGAATTTTACTATTGAGAACTGGAGGGAATGATTGTAAAGGCCCGGGCACATAGAGCCGATAATCGGCCGTTGATGGATCTGAAATGAAGACAGATTCAGCAACTGCACGGCCTATTTCTCGCTTAAAATGTTTTTAAGCGACAGTAACATGTATTTTAGTACAATATGAGATCGTATTCTGAACGAGCCTCCATGACAGTCTGGCTTTGAATTTCGGGAAAAAACAGACCCACGTGACGCGTTAAGAGTTGTGTTGCTTGCAATGAGTTTTGCAGGTGATGTAGTTCACATCACTACCAACAGTTCGTTGGTAGTGCAGACATCTGAAAAAACTGTAAGAGTGTACTTACAGTTTTTTTCTATTGCTAAACGACAGTGGGCACAACTGGAGTCACATGTGCAAAAACTCAAACCACAGTCTGCATTACCAACAGTCACCTGAGCTAAACAGTTCACATCACCTGCACAACTCATTCAAAGCAACACAACTCTTAACAGATGTCTCAAAACAGGCTCAGTGCAGCCAAACACTACGCACAAGCCTCACTGAGATAACACACACTGTCACTCAGAACACACTGAGAGTAAGAACACTAGCATCAAACACTAATACAGAAATTACAGTTAAGTTTGAACAATTTGAGTGACTTGACACTACTCAATAGTTTATTTAAGGAAAAGATATAGATTGTATAATATACCAATTTGTACGTAAGGTAAACAAGAAGGAATGAAAATCAGCAGTTTTCTTCAATATAGTATTTTGTCTCTGGTAATTTATGGTATTACTGGGGGAAAAAACTAAAGGTACATACGTAACAGTACCAAAAAATAGTGTGACTAATTCTGCCTCTCTCCAGCATAATGCGGCAAGTTTTCTTCATGACATTAGACGTCTGCATCATCTCTAAATACTAATGAATGTGGTGTTTCCATTGCTTTCACCTCCATTACTTTATGAAAAACAGTAAGAACGCAGTTTTACTATCGTAAAGACAAAGTGTTTTTCACTTTTTTTTATAGCTGTGTATATAACCTCAGACATCTTACTTGGACATATTGGTATCTTTTCTCTTTTACCTGTTTCTCTCAAACAGTACAGTGTATAATTGTTTCATTCTTATTTGGTGTTTGTATAAAAAATATATATATATATATATATATATATATATATATATATATATATACACATACATATATATAAATATGTTCACTAACAAGTCTAAAACAAGACACCTGCTTAGGCTTTCAGCTAAAATTCCAATCAGCAGTGTTTGATAGGCACCAGACTGAAATCTATTCTGTTTTGAATGTGTGGTTAACAGTGTTGACAGCAGTGTGTTAGCATTTGAACAAAGTGCTGTAAATCTACAGTGTTGTGCACAATGTGGTTAAAGTCATGGGATAAGTGTGTAGAGTTTTGAAAATTGTGTCCAAGCAATGAGAAACGAACTAGAGTTTGGTCCACATGAACTGCTGCTGTGCAGACTGTAGTTAGCGTTTTGCACATGTGACTCCAGTTTTGCCTACTGTCATTTAGCAATCAAAAAAAACTGTAATTTAGTTTATCAGTTCCTGGCAGATTGGCTTAAAAATGAAAATGAAACTTAGCTATCATCAGATATTAAGTATCTGGGAATTTGAATACATATATTTCCAAAATATACAAAAGTAATTATGGCCCCTTAAGTAAAAGCAAGCAAGTCAGATGATGGCTGGTGGTCTTAATTGCCCTTAGACATGCACAATAAGATAGAAACAATAAATACGAATGTACTTGAAAAAGAGGGTAGAGCAATGCCATGCTTAACAGACTACTAAAAAAGGGAATTGAGATCGTTAACATGGACCAAAGTTCCACTTAGAATTTGGTTTAAGGAAGAGGCAGTCTACACTGCTGAGATGGGTTGCTTTTGACCCGGACTTCAAGCCGGTAAGGATAGACGGGATAGTTAAAGGTGCAATATGTAATATTAACAGCTAGTGTTTAAAATAGTTACTGCAGTACAAATTCAAAATCCTGTAGAGAGTCGTCTCCCCCGTCCCCTCCTCCCCAGACTCAAAGTTCATGGAGGTTGCCAGGCTGAGACCGGAGCATCCAACAATGTTGCTAGACGCTAGTCTCCCATAGCCAGACATTACTTCACAGCACAGCGGAGTAGCTAATGTTAGATGCTGGCTATATTGACAGTCATACAAGTCTGTGCTCACGCAGAGCTCTGTAACCAACTGACAGACAAACTTTTTTGGCTTAGAATTACAGTAAAATAACCCACAACCGCCATCCTCTCCACACGCCAGACAGACATACTTCCTCGGCTTAGATTTACGATATGGACAGGGCCGGTGATTGCTATAGGCGACCTAGGCGATTGCCTAGGGCATCAAAAGTGTTGGGGGCGCTGTGTTGCCCTTAGGTCTACTTCCCATTAATAATAGAATTAGAACGACATGCGAAATAAAACGTGTTTATTAAACATGATCATCCTAGGGCGCCCCCTCAGCCACACGTTTACTTGTCAACCTTTCATTACGCGACGTTTCCAGTCTATGGGTCAGACTCAAACACACGGAGCTCTGAAGCAGACCTGTGCGTTGCTTGGTGTCCACTCTCGCTGTAGAAATAGGGACGAGCAGCAGCACAGACACGGAGCTGCTGCAGCGCGCCTTCCCTGGTCTGTGCAGCTTCAGGTTTATAATGGACGCGCTCTGCTGTGGGCATGCTGCGGCAGATGTGTGTAGATGTAGAGCAGCGTACAGCCACTTCCCTAAACTGTCTCATTCAGAGACCAGCGCACAACCACAAGCCCGCCCCTGCTGCTGCAGGCAAAGCATAGCTCGTAAGCTCAGCATGCATGTCGGTAAAGGATATTTGCCATTTGTGTAACGAGAATTTAGGAATAAAAGGCACCATTTCAGGTTCCCGGACCATATTCCAAAAGAAGGATCCAAGAGAAAAAAAGCAATAGCGAGCGGCTAACAGAATTAGGCTGATAATACTGGTTAGCTGATTGGATAAACCATCGGTCTATCACCACCTAACCCACCTCAAAACCAATGCTGATTGGCCCGGTCGTTTGGCTAACGGCTCCAAATTTTCTCTGCCTCAAGATGCCAGACTGATCTGCAAGTGGAAAACTGGAGCTCGCCAGATCAGGACGGTCTCACGAGGCTACAGCAAACTATGGTGCAGGTGGATTATTTTCTGAAATATAGTGACTTTATTCTTGTAACAGCCTATTGTATTATCACTTGATTTTTCTCACAATATCACAACTCCTCCAAACCTCAGAGAACACAGATGAGATATACTGTATTTTGAATATGCACAGTTTTGAAAATGAGCAGAAATCTTGCTCAAAGACATCTGAAATATTACAGTCCATGGGGTTTATTAATTCATTAAAATGAATTCATGTATCATTCAGGTGAATAATTTTAATATGCACATTTAAGGTGGTAACTTCCTCAACAAAAGAAGCAAAAGTGGGATAAGTAAATGATGCCTGACTCAGATATATTTAGAAATATCGATCCAAAGGAGAATAAATAGATGAAAGCAATACAGAATGCCTGAGAGCCTTACTGCAAAATATTCCATTATGGTTTTATATTTGGATTGTAATCTATGTTTCCCTTTAGATAAAGATATTTTAGCATAATTGATTCAGAAAAAGGTAAAAAAAAAAAATGTTGAAATGACATAAAATGCCCGTCCTTTATAGCCATGATAAATTAGCCTGAAGCTAATGTTTACCTGTTCAGGAGGAAATTAGCCAACTCTGTGTCCTTTTGGGCTCTAAGCTGTCTCCATCTTTCAAATAGATCTCCAATATTTACCCGGTGGTTGTTACGTCTCTAGTCACGCAACTTTGATACTCTTTGTTCAACAAAGGGTTGACAGCACACTGAATTGACTTTCTTTGAGCCTTTTAAAAACAAAAACGCTATCAAATACAACTAATGGTTCATGAAGTTTCATATGGACATCTCTACTAAAGAAGAACCAACCATCATTTTATGCACATGTAGAAATTTCAAAATAACAACACTTGAAGCATGTATGATTAAGTTACTGCTTGTGGTTGAAAATAACAAGTGTCTTTTGAAAGTTTTATTTTTTAAATTTCACATAATTGATGACAGCTCATGCCACTTTGCCTTTAAAGCTAAAATGTCTACACATCCAGCTCAGCTTCTGGAGACTGACAATGTAGTCATTTGAGAGAGTTTGTATCATTAAATATTGATAAAATAATAAAACTGTACTTCAGACTGAGAAATGTGCATGATAGCACTTTAGTGTTATGAGTCCAGCCAGGCTCCTTCATATGGGGATTGAGCTGGGTCAGGCTGCTCTCAGCCACATGGTAATCCTTTGGTATTGTTTAAATCAAGGTTGAATGTGGTGGTGGTGGTGGTGGGGGGAAATTCCCCATGACAGTCATTTCCTGCAGGAAAGACACCTACATCACATAAATCATTGCCTGGATGGCTTAGAATTTTTCCATAATGTGTATGGATTGAGGTACACAGAAAAAGGTGAGGGAGTCATTTGATTCTGGTCAGATAACTTTGTTGCATGTCATCCCCATCTTGCTTTCCCAATGTTTCCTATTTGCATCTCGACTGTAAAAGTATTAAATGAAGGCAAAATGTCAAAACAATTATAAAGACAAAGTGGTTGAGGAAAGTTATTAAAAAGTGTATAAACTCTTTTGACAGAATTTCTGAAATTCCCTTTGGCTAAGTACTAAACTTCCAGATCCTCCAGTGGAGGAGTACAATGTACAACCAACACATCGTACTGTAATACTAGGCTGCGCTGATCAAACATGAATCAATCTTATGTTACTGCATTGCCTATTTCTAGCCTCAAATGTTTTCAGAATTCAGAAACATTTTAGTATACTTTTTAGCTCGGCTTTGATTGGTTGTTTATCTTCGGGTGTAGTGGAAACTTGCAAAAGCCATTAGGAGCATTATGGGGAGGCACAGAAACATATTTAATACAGATTATCTGTCCCATGTGCTAGTCAGGATATTGTGACAGTTTCAGCAAATATGTTATTTTTTATAAAGTTACCTTCTAAACCTTTAACAGATCAAATAGACTTGAAATATTACTAAGATGATACAAGTGATTGAACAAGCTACATGCTATGCTTTTAAACAAATTACTTTTCTAGTGATATGCTACAACATGAGGCAGGGAAGGATACTTGATTTATTACTGTTTCACTAGAATAAAGTTGAATGACATTTTTAGACCAAATTTTGACATCACAGATGACAAGTCAGCACGCCAGGGTTAAAAAAAACTTCCAGGCAAACCGTACTGTACGTAAAAAAAACGTAAAAAAAGAAAAAACACTTATTTCGAATGGCTCTGGTCAGCTCGAATTCAATTGGTTACAATTCATTCCACATGTGGTGAGTATTCATTACATTACATGTCATTTAGCTGACGCTTTTATCCAAAGCGACTTACAATTAAGTGCATTCAACTGAGAAGGTCAAAACTCTAGACAACAAGTAGTAAGTGCAAGTACATTAGCTTTAAATAAGCAAAGCTACAAAGAAACGTATAAAAGTGCAGGTTCAAGAGTTTTTTTTTTAAGTTTTTTTTTTTCATTTTATCCGAGGTGTAGTCGGAAGAGATGTGTTTTTAGCCTTCGGCGGAAGATGGGTAGGCTTTCAGCCATCCTGATGTTGATGCGGAACTCGTTCCACCATTTAGGAGCCAGGACAGTGAACAGTCGGGATTTGGTTGAGTGATTAGTTCTCCCTCGCTGTGAGGGGGCAGCAAGCAGTTTGGCTGATGCAGAGCGAAGTGAGCGGGTTGGGGTATATGGTTTGACCATGTCCTGGATGTAAGCTGGGGATGATCCGTTCGTGGCCCTGTATGTAAGTACTCGTGTCAACGGATGCGGGCAGCCACTGGTAACCAGTGAAGAGAGCGGAGGAGCGGTGTAGTGTGAGAGAACTTGGGGAGGTTGAAGACAAGTCGAGCTGCTGCGTTCTGAATGAGCTGCAGAGGTCGGATGGCACATGCAGGCAGGCCAATCAGGAGGGAGTTGCAGTAGTCTAGGCGTGAGATGACTAGAGCCTGAACCAGAACCTGAGCCGCCTTCTGCGTTAGAAGGGGACGTATCCTTCTGATGTTATGCAGCATGTATCTGCACGATCGGGTGGTTGCAGCAATGTTGGCAGTGAAGGAGAGTTGGTCGTCAAGTGTCACATCCAGGTTTCTAGCAGTCTGGGTGGGGACTACCACAGAGTTGTCGATTGTTATAGTCAGGTCCTGGGTAGGAGAGCCCTTCCCTGGAAGGAAAAGGAGCTCAGTCTTGTCAAGGTTGAGTTTCAGATGGTTAGTGGACATCCAAGAAGAGATGTCAGTCAGACAGGCCGAGATACGTGCTGCTACTTGAGTGTCAGACTCAGGAAAGGAAAGAATTAGTTGGGTGTCATCTGCGTAGCTGTGATAAGAAAAGCCGTGCGACTGAATGACAGACCCGAGGGAGTTGGTATACAGAGAGAAGGGGAGGGGACCCAGGACTGATCCCTGAGGAACCCCAGTTTTGAGTGGACAAGGCTCTGAGCTAGATCCTCTCCAAGTTACCCGGTAGGTTCGGTCTGACAGGTAAGATGTGAGCAATGAGAGCGCAGAGCCTGAGACACCCAGATTCTGGAGTGTCGAAATGAGGATCTGGTGGTTCACTGTGTCGAAGGCAGCAGAAAGGTCCAGAAGGATGATGATGGAAGAGAGAGAGGTTGTTTTAACGATGTGAAGCTGCTCAGTGACAACAGGTTTCTGTTGAGTGACCAGCCTTGAAGCCAGACTGGTGGGGATTGAGAAGGTTGTTCTGGTTGAGATAAGTAGATAGTTATTTACATCAGACTAGTCGAGTGTTGGTTTTTTGAGTAGTGGGGTCACTCTTGCCTCTTTGAGGGCAGTGGGGAAACAGCCAGTTGACAAGGAGATGTTAATGAGATGGGTGAGGAAAGGAAGAAGGTCAGGAGCAATGGACTGGAGAAGGTGAGAAGGGATAGGATCCAGGGGGCAGGTGGTTGGGCGGGCAGAGGTAATCAAAGTAAGAATTTGATTTGGAGATAGAGGGGTGAAAGAGGAAAGAGTACTAGATGTGATGGATGGTAAGGTGATTTCAGAAGTTGTGGTGGAGAATGAAGAGCGTATGTCATCTATCTTTTTTACAAAGTAGTTTACAAAGTGGATTGGTAGAAGGGAGGAGGTGGACTGGGGGAATCTAGCAGGTTAGAGAAGATGGAGAAAGGTTTTTTGGGGTTTGAGTAAGAGGATTCAATTTTGGTTTGATAAAAGGAGCTTTTTGCTGCAGAAATAGAGGCAGTGAAGGAGGAAAGAAGAGACTGATAAGTAAGCAGATCATCTGGGTGTTTAGATTTCCGCCATTTCCTTTCCGCTGCCCGTATAGTTGATCTTTCAGCACGTACCGAGTCAGATAACCACGGAGCTGGGGAGGACTTATGAGCCGGTCGTGAAGTAAGAGGGCAGAGAGAGTCGAGAGAGGAGGATAGAGTAGAGAGTAGAGTGTCTGCGGCAGCGTTGGGAGGCATGAGTAAGAAAGAGTCAGATGGAGGGAGGGTAGATAGAGCACATGCTGCCAGAGAAGAAGGAGAGAGTGAACAAATATTACGGCGGACAGGTATGGTGTCTCTTGAGATATGGTTGTGAGCTTGGGAGAGTGGGAGAGAGTATGAGATGAAGAAATGGTCTGAGATATGGAGTGGAGTAACAGTGAGGTTGGATGTAGAGCAGTTACTAGTGAATATGAGATCTAGGTGGTTACCAGCTTTGTGAGTGGGTGGTGAAGGAGAGAGTGAGAGGGCAAAAGAAGAGAGAAGGCAGCTGACTTCTCTGTCTGGATGTTGAAGTCTCCCAGAAGTACCAGCGGAGGACCAGTTTCAGGGATGTTTGAAAGAAGGACATCCAGCTCCTCCAGAAACTCCCCCAGAGGACCTGGTGGGCGGTAGATAACAATGATGACTAGTTGTACCGGATGAGTTATGGTGACAGCATGAAGTTCAAAAGAGAGAGGAGTGAACTCTGGCAGTTGGTAGAGAGAAAATCTCCACTTGGGGTTAATGAGTAGGCCTGTACCTCCAACTCTCCCAGTGGGTCTGGGTGTGTGGGTGAAAGAGTAGGCAGAAGAGAGAGCAGCAGGGGTGGATGTGTTGGTTGGTGTAATCCAGGTCTCTGTGAGAGCAAGGAAGTCAAGGGATTGCAGGGTGGCAAAGCCAGAGATGAACTCAGTCTTGCGAGTGGCAGACTGGCAGTTCCACAGGCCACATGCAACAAGGTGTTGTGTGTGTGTGTGGAATGGGTGGGATAGGTAAGAGTGGTGGGGTTGCGGCAGTCTTGCAAGCTAATGCGTGGTTTCTAGTATCTCCGAGAGGACACGCGGACAGGAATGGAGAAGCAGCACATTTCCGGATAAAGACACCAAGCAATGTAAGTGGGATATGAGGTATCAGCTTACTTAACTTCCTACTTAGCCTCCCGCGAGGACTCCTGCGTAGACTCCTTTGTCTTTGTCCTCCGAGTCTTCGTCCGCTGAAGCTGCCGCTTCACGCAAATACCAATATTAAATACAAAGAGGGGACTGGTGTTGGCTACCGGTGGGAGGCCACACCCTCGCTAATCAGTCAAAGCACCTGGAAGTCGTTAGGCCCCACTCCCAAAGTCACACTTCACACTAACTAGTTTCACTTTAACAAAAACCACTAACTTTGCTCAACAACAAAACCAATTACAGCAAGAAACACAGCAGCAGCAATAGAAAGTAGAACAGTAGAAGAAGTAGCAAAAAAACCCAAATAAAGTAAGTACTTAACTTAATAGCTAGCTGTCCAGTAGTCAATTCTTTCAGCAATCAAAAGCACTCTGACTTTTGGTCTGATTTTAGCTTGCTTATGTTGTTAAATCAGTCAAAGCACCTGGGAGTTGTTAGGCCCCACTCCCAAAGTCACACTTCACACTAACTAGTTTCACTTTAACAAAAACCACTAACTTTGCTCAACAACAAAACCAATTACAGCAAGTATTCACTTCTCAAACCACTGCCAGCATAATCCGTTTCTCCACTGCTCATCAAAACACTCTCTCAGCTTTGCCATAATACAGCTAAATACACAATAAAGTATAATCCAGTTTTATTCATAGGGGGATTAGGGGGAAACGTTGCTCGTACATTGGAAACAGTTTACCACAATTGTATATTATTACTGTCCACTCAGCATTGTGATTTATATGTTTAATGGTCATTTAACAGCATGTATTTCATTAAATTGTTTGCTTATTAGACTCCCTTTTTCACATCTTTACTTTCTTAAATCCAGTAAATAATTTGCTAAATTTTAATGGGTGGCCTGCAAAATGGTCACCATATTAAATCACTTTAATATGAGATAAGATAAAACTTTATTTATCCCTACGGAAATTGCTGTTGGAGTTTAAAATCCAACACAAAGAAAGCGGAAGGTAAAAAAGAAAAGAGGGACATCCGGCAACGAAGCGATCCAGGAAGTGGAAGGTCGTGGATATAGACTGGTACTTCTGTAATGCAGCTCTTCGCCAAAAGGATCAAGTTTGTGCACAAGATTAATTCTTTTGTGGGAACATGTGCTGTGACTTGGATTTCTTGGATATTTTTCAAAATACGACAATTCCACACAAAATCTAGATTTGAATCCAGAAGTGATCTGTAATTACTTTGAATATGAAATCCCTTCCTTCACATATTTTTTTCATTTTAAAGACTAGTCCTGGTAGGCTGTAACTGTGTCACACTAGAGGAAGTGTTGACTTTAACAGGCATTAGCTTCGCGCCAAACGAGAGAACAGCAAATGTAAGACATTTTATTACAGGTCATTTCTCCGCCCTCAAAATGTTTTTAATTGGTCGCCATAATTATTTGCCTGTGCCTGCTGCTAGCTAGAATTTGAGACCCATTCATTATTTGAATACAAACATGAGAAATACAGTATGTTTCTTCCAATAACCATCATACTGTGTGATGTAATGATTATTGCAGCCTTTAGGGGCAAGTAGCGCTTTAGACTGTTGAGTGTCGTCTCAAAATGATGCATTTTCTTTGTCACTAGGATTTTTTTTTTGTGTGGGGGGAAGTCAGGCCTTTTGAAAAAGACAGCTTGATCGTTGTGAGGCTATATGATTAAATATGGAATAGAAGATAGAAGAGAGGGAAAGAATGAAGTCTCAGAGGACAGGTTTTAAGTTCACCTGCCAGTGGAAGAAGGCCCTGTCTATGTCTGTCAAGGTTAGATGTACCTGCTGTCAGGTGGGTGAGCTAAAAAAACACTAGACTTTTAACTCATTTGGAGGCTTTTCCACTAGTACCTGTCAAGAGAGAGTGAGTGGTTATTTTAATGGAATACATGCAGACAAAAACAATTCTCGGAAGTATGTGTAAAGTGGTTTTATATAGAACCATAATGATTTAAAATGACTAAATATAAAAAATAAATAAAAAAAACTGTGTTAGGCTTGTTAAGGGCACTTCCAGCATGCACAGAGTCATTGCTCACTGCTTGTGTTCCCCACCCCCCACTGTTTAATGTCATTCTGCCTGGTTTTTTAAATAAAGACAAGAGCCCATTTTAGACATCATCATGTCTCTCTCTTTATATAAATGTGATACCAATTATACATGTCTGGTTCATGTCTGAATTGTATTAGGTCAGACCGTGTGACATTAAAGGAGAATTCCGGCCAATTTTTACATTAATTTTGATCGCTATAAATATGCGAGTACAGTCGATAGAAAAAAAAAACGGGGAGGCTTGGCAGTGGCAGTATCGACTGTACTCACATATTTATAGTGATCAAGATTAACATAAAAATTGGTCGGAATTCTCCTTTAACATTTCATTCCAACACAGCACAGGTCTGAACTGAATGCTGCCAGTTTAACACACAGCAGCCCAATGTTAAATACACACAGGGGACAATTAAATGAAAGTCTTTCTCTCTACTCAGAGCACTATAAATAAATGCATCACTTAATTTATTTTATTTCAAATCCATTCAGAAAATCTCGGGTCAGATCAATCTATAAAAGGAAAATAACTGCGGCGTAATCTGCGGCATAGAGACAGTGCGCAACGCGTCATACTCTGAAAGCCACGCCCAGGGCGAAAAACAACTCTCCGCTCTTTATTGACTTGTATTGCTGGAAGGTGCCTCCTCGTCAATTTCGCACTAGCAAACAACAGAAAAATGCCTAAAAGCTGCTGTGTGGTGATAGTCACTACCAATGGGGTGAATAACCGATAACTACAGTTTTTATAACACTTATCCATTTTCAGACATTTAAAAAAAAGACAGAATTTGCTAATGAATAATGAAATTGGCAAGAAAGTTTAACAGGTGAATCACTAGCAACCAGGGAGGGCAGCGTACTCGCACTCACAATCAGCAATATGGAAGACTTCTACGAGACAAATAAAATCCATCAGTGATGCAGCTTCTTTGACCTTGATGTCTGTACTCAGTAGCGCTCCCTTTTGCACACTAAGTGTCAGATATTGCATAACTCTTTATTTAATAGTCCTGTTGTGTCTGAATACAGCAGTTACTGAAAATGTATTTAGAGCACCATGTCTTAATGACAAAAAGCCATCACTTTAAGCAATTTAACCCAGACAGAGCCTTTTCCAGGAGCATAAACTCAAACGGTAAAATAACCTTTGGCTATAGTCGCATACCATATGGAGGAAAATGTAACATTCCACATAACACTATTTCCTACACAAAGAACACAAACATCCACACATATAATACAATCTAGTACAGCACCACTAACTACAGCCTCACAAATGATAGAGCTGAATCTACACCTCTTGGCCAGCTCCAACAAAAACAAAAACTCAATATAATAGGCTTAACAGAGGTAGCATTTGTTGGATGGATTGCATTGGTCATTGGATTATATTGTTGTTTTTACTGTGCTCAGCCCGGTACTTTTCTTAAGTGTGTTGCAACAGCAGTCATTACCTACCAACGGTGCTATGAGAGTAAAATCCTACTTATTGGCCATGCTTTTGTCTTGAATCTCACAGTCAAACTGCTGTAAAATTGCCAATGTCTGTTTTGTCTTGGAGTTCATGTAGGAAAAGTGGACAGGTAATTGCCCAATGATTGCATTTTACTTACATAATTGCACGACAGGGATAGTGTGTGCTTTACTTTGTTTGGAGAATATTGATTTTGCGTTATATGTGCTGAGCACAAACCGAATAAATTGCTTCGCCGGGTTATTTGCTCCCTTGTTTGATAATAAAGGCCATTCAGTGTTTTCATTAAGTTTTCTTTTTTTCACCAATCTCAGCTGTGCGGCAGCATGCTGAACATTGGTCCGCCACAACAGCAGGAATCTGTGTGGGGAGTTTTCAAGTTTTTTTTTCAAGAAGAAAAGCAATTTGTTCACAATAGCTTCAATAAATACAAGTCAATATGAACTACATATACATTTTTATGATATTGATACATATATCACTCTACTGAGAAAAACCCTGGTACCAAATTAGAGGTTACTACAAAGTATAAGTGAATTCATAACCATGCACAATTTAGCTCAAACATCAATCAGGTTGTCCATACAGCTGCAGTCCATATGGTTCTACTCAATCGATTCAAATTTACAGTGAATGAGCAAATTGATGAGCAAACATTTACAAAGAGTGCTTGCTGGTAGCAATGATGAATAATGAATTAAATGCAACAAAAATCAATAATATTTTAAATATTATTTATATAGCACTTTACACACAACCCAGTTGATGCAAAGTAATTTACAGACAACACAGGAAAACAAAAACAAAAGGACACAACCACAATAGAAGAGAAGAAAAACAGAGTGATGATAAATAATAATAGTAAAGGCACAGGTCACACAGAAGCCATAGTAAGCAAGTTATGCAAAGTTAAAACTTATAGTAGTAGAGTAGATGTGTGTTTTAAGATAACTCTTGAATAGTTCAATAGTGGGGGAGAATCAGTCAGTGGGAGGAAGATAATTCCATAGATTTTTGGCAGCAATGGAGAAAGCCCTGTTCCCATAACACTTATTCCTGGATCTTGGGACTCGCATAGCCAGACCTTCCCCCAAAAACACTGCTTAGAAGGGTCTGGCGAGTCCACACAGCATTCTCGGATGGGAGAAAAATGTGCTCTGGTTTATTGGCATTTCTTTAAACCAATCACAATCGTCTTGGCTAAGCACTGGACGCAATAACGGTGCCTCTGCAAAATAGCCTCAGGAAGGAACTTGTTTTGGTGGAACATGTGTACATTCAAAGGTTTTTTTAGTCATGCAACAGAAAACTCAGATTGGACAGATAGTCTAGCTAGCTGTCTGGATTTATCCTGCAGAGATCTGACTGGCAATTTCCACTGCATGTTGAACGTCTGCGGAATGTCTCCAGAACGTCTCCGGAGTCATCAGGTTTCCATTAAAGTCAGTGTGTGTATTTCCACTGACTGCGGAACGTCTGCGTCCCTACTCCGTCCCAGCTCCGGCGGTCCACAGCCCTCCACAGCAGATAAGCAGAGCTTCTATTTTTGACGGACGACGGAGAGCTCCGCAGTAATTCAGCACACGGCAGATAGTGCGGGACAGGAAGTCGAGCACAGAAACAAAATAAATATCTGGTTAATTTTCAAAATAAAATACACCGTGATCACGGCGGATCATATTTTCTTGCCCTACACCTTGAAAACACAGCACAGAGTAGTTTCCCCTCTATTCATCTGGATGGAAACTAACTGTTGTTGGTTTTGTGGTTCTATTCTACGTGAATTTGCGAGAACTTGTGGGTCCTCGTGACTACTGCTGTCAGTCACGGCCGCAGCCGTTCCGCAACAAATCCGGACCCGGTGGGTATTGATCAGAGTTTAAAATGCCAACACAAAGAAAGCATAAGCTAACGGACATCTGGCAGAATTTCTGGCGGCAATTGAACAATCCCGGAAGTGGAACAACAGACAGAAATTCAGACAGAAGTCTTTGGTTAAACAATCTCAGATCTCTGACAGCATGATATGAAGACAGGAGTTCTGTCATATAAGAGGGGGAGAAACCATTTAACACCTTGAAAACCAACCTCAGGATTTAAAAATGAATTCTGAAGCTAAGATGTAGCCAGAGTAGGGAGGCAAGAATATAAATGTGCTCCCTCTTTGATAACCTTGTCAAAATCCCTGCTGCTGCATTTGAAACTAAATGGAGATGGGATAAACAAGACCAAAATATAATAAATTGCAATAATTAAGGAGAGAGGATATGAAGGCACGGATTACTTTCTCCTGTTTGAATTGTTTGTCAAAACTTAATCCTGAATCAAATACGACTCCAAGATTTGTTGCATGTGGTTTAACAGAGCAGGCCAATTGATCGAGATGAGAAATAATGTTGGTCACGTGCTGAGGTCCGAATAAAATAGCTTCAGTTTTATTCTCATCTCATTCTCTTTTATTCTCAGCTCTCATTGAGCTGGAGAAAGTTTGCATCCATCCAGGATTTAATGTCTTGGAGACAGTTATTGAGGTTAGTTAGTTTGTTGTAGTTATAATGCTTTAGGTTGAGGTAGATCTGTGTATCATTCACTTTCACAACAGTGAAAAGAAATGTGCTTTTGAATAATGTGGCCTAGCGGAAAAAATACGTACTTGGACAAAATATGGCACCTTGGGGGACACCACAGGACATGGGGGCAGAGGATGAAGATGAGTTGCTGATGAAGACACTCAAGGATCTGCTGGACAAACATGAGGAAAACTATTTAAAGCAGAAGCAGAGACCGCCGCCCATTGGTTTAATCTGTGAATGAAAGTAGAATAATCTTTGGTGTAAAATGAATAATCTTTGGTGTGAAATGCTGCAGTAATATCAAGGAGCAAAAGGACAGAGTAGTTGCCTGAATCAGCATCTATCAGTAGGTGTTGGGAAACAATCCAATCACGATTGTTTAGTGGTCATCATCTACTGACTTAACCTCTGTAAATTTGATTCTGAAAGCAGGAGCGAGCTCGGAGAACAAAGCGACACAAAGCAGGGTTCAGTTCACAATGTTCTAAACGTTTAATGAGACTTAATTTTCTAACAATTGCTACATTCATTTAGTAGCATGTAGTAACATACAAGAGTCAGGATGAGCAGAAGGATTGTCCCAAGGTTTGTTCACACAGATAGGAAAACTGTTACAATTTAGGATATAAATAAAACGGATGAGAATGACTTTCTTCAGACTTCTTACAGAATGGAATGTGGAATGTAACATTATTCACAACAGGAGGTCATTAGTTATTCTCAGTAATGCAAATGATATACTGTGAAGAGCTCTGAAACAAGATTGGAATTTTTTTTAATCGATTTTGAGCTATGGATTGCAAGAAAGGGGAGTTTGGAGATTGGTCTGTAATTATTGAGGTCTAAGGGATTTAGATTTGTTTTTTTTAAGAGTGGTTGGATTCCTCCATGTTTTAAAAAGATTGGTGAGCATGGCTGGTTTCCAGGGAGATATTGATAATTGAATGAATTGCTGGGGCCAACGGTTTAAATAACTTCTTTGAAGAGTTTAGTTGTAATAATGTTGAGAAAACAGGTGGACGTCTTCATAGAGGAGATAATGTGATTGATAAAGTGATGTAATTAAAGGAATTTAAAAATGCAGTGTTCTCAGATGAGATTGATAAGCTATTTATTTCAGATTATTTCAACGAAGTCCTCACATTTAGAGACAGACACTTCTAAGCAGGAGGTGGGAGCGGAGGAGATGACAGAGTTTAACACTTTCAAAAGTACCCTGGCATAATGGCAGTTTTGGTCAATAAGATTGGTAAGGTACTGAGCCCTGGCATTTTTGATAGACAGCTGACATTTATCGAAGAGGTCCTTTAGAATTTGAAATGAGATCTGCAATTTATCCCGCTTCCACCTCCGCTCTGCCCTTCTGCATGCTTTCCTAATTTCTCTAATATTACTGTAATTAAGGAACAGTGAGGCCAGAGGCTTACTTTTTGTTTTTTTTGACTGGTGCAACAGAGTCAAGGGTGACCTAAACAGTATAATTGAGTAATAATAATACAAATAATAATACATTTATATAGGGCTTTACGTGGTACTTAAAGACAATTTACAGTAAAATCTGCACATATAGTACATTAAAAACAAATAAGCAATAAAACCAACACATAAATTCCGTCCTGGTCGTGGAACAACGGACCAGCTCTTCACTCTCGCAAGGATCCTGGAGGGAGCCTGGGAGTATGCCCAACCGGTCTACATGTGTTTTGTGGATTTGGAGAAGGCGTATGACCGGGTCCCCCGGGAGATACTGTGGGAGGTGCTGCGGGAGTATGGGGTGAGGGGGTCTCTTCTCAGGGCCATCCAATCTCTGTACAACCAAAGCGAGAGCTGTGTCCGGGTTCTCGGTAGTAAGTCGGACTGTTTTCAGGTGAGGGTTGGCCTCCGCCAGGGCTGCGCTTTGTCACCAATCCTGTTTGTAGTATTTATGGACAGGATATCGAGGCGTAGTCGGGGTGGGGAGGGGTTGCAGTTTGGTGGGCTGGGGATCTCATCGCTGCTCTTTGCAGATGATGTGGTCCTGATGGCATCATCGGCCTGCGACCTTCAGCACTCACTGGATCGGTTCGCAACCGAGTGTGAAGCGGTTGGGATGAGGATCAGCACCTCTAAATCTGAGGCCATGGTTCTCAGCAGGAAACCGATGGAATGCCTTCTCCAGGTAGGGAATGAGTCCTTACCCCAAGTGAAGGAGTTCAAGTACCTTGGGGTTGTGTTCGCGAGTGAGGGGACAATGGAGCGGGAGATTGGTCGGAGAATCGGGCGCAGCGGGTGCGGTATTGCATTCAATCTATCGCACCGTTGTGACGAAAAGAGAGCTTAGCCAGAAGGCAAAGCTCTCGATCTACCGGGTCAGTTTTCGTTCCTACCCTCACCTATGGTCATGAAGGCTGGGTCATGACCGAAAGAACGAGATCCAGGGTACAAGCGGCTGAAATGGGTTTCCTCAGGAGGGTGGCTGGCGTCTCCCTTAGAGATAGGGTGAGAAGCTCAGTCATCCGTGAGGAGCTCGGAGTAGAGCCGCTGCTCCTTTGCGTCGAAAGGAGCCAGTTGAGGTGGTTCGGGCATCTGGTAAGGATGCCCCCTGGGCGCCTCCCTAGGGAGGTGTTCCAGGCACGTCCAGCTGGGAGGAGGCCTCGGGGAAGACCCAGGACTAGGTGGAGGGATTATATCTCCAACCTGGCCTGGGAACGCCTCGGGATCCCCCAGTCGGAGCTGGTTAATGTTGCTCGGGAAAGGGAAGTTTGGGGTCCCCTGCTGGAGCTGCTCCCCCCGCGACCCGACACCGGATAAGCGGACGAAGATGGATGGATGGATGGACCAACACATAAAGTAGAAAGGAGCCAGGTTATGGAGGGCTTTGTGGGTGAGGAGGAGGACTTTAAACTGGATGTGTTGGGGAACAGGGAGCCAGTGGAGGTTCTGAAGGACGGGAGTGATGTGATCAAACAGGTGTGTGTGAGGAGACGGGCAGCAGAGTTTTGGATATATTGTTGTTTTTTTTTAAGGCTCTATAGATATAGAATAGAGAATGCTGTTGCTGTAGTCAATTCTGGAAGTGATGAAAGTGTGAATCTAAGTTTCAGCAGCAGAGAAGGTGAGTGATGGGTGGAGAGATGTTTTTGAGGTGAAAGAAGGCAGTTCTGGTTATTTGGTTGATGTGGTTTTCAAAAGTGAGGTTGCTGTCAAATATTACTCCCAGGTTACAGATGTGTGGGGATGGAGACAGGGTGGAGTTGTTGACAGGGAGACTGAAGTTCTGGACATCATCGGCGTAGCAGTGAAAGTTAAGACCATGTTTGCGTATGATATTTCCGAGTGGCAGGATGTAAAGGATGGAAAGGAGAGGACCAAGCACCGAACCTTGGGGGACACCTTGTGACAGAGGAGCAACGGAGGAGGTGCAGTTTTTGATGTGTATGAACTGTTGTCTGTTGGTGAGATAGGAACGGAGCCAGGAGAGTGTAGTGCCAGTGATGTTGCAATAGGTTTCCAGTTGGGACAGGAGGATGGAGTAGTTGATGGTGTCAAAGGCTGCAGTGAGGTCGAGCATGATAAGAATGGTGAGGTGGCCAGAGTCAGAGGAGGTCATTGGTGACTTTGAGGAGTTTCAGTGCTGTGTTGTAAGCGGAATCCAGATTGAAATGGTTCAAACTGGTTATTTGAGGAGAGGTGGGTTTGAATTTGAGCAGCGACAACACGTTTCAGGATTTTTGATAGGAAGAGAAGGTTGAATATGGGTCGGATGTTGGACATAGTGTTCGGGTTAAAGGAATACGCCACCGTTTATTGAAAAAGGGTTATTCACCGTCTCCTCTATATTTATATAGGTGGGCAAATGTATTTTTGTATCAGTGCATGCATTGTCTTAGTCCGGCACCGCCGCCGCTAGCTTAGCGTAATGAATGGAATCTATTGTTGCCATAGCTAGCTTCCTCCTAATGAGACCTCTCCAATTCACAAAAATGGATGAAATTGAAATCGGTCAAATGCGTTAGCTTTGTAAGACCATAGAGTATGTGTTATATAAATGCCAGTGGAGCTCCGCCTAGGAAATCATCTAGTCTTAATCTGCATTGCTATTTTTACTCATTGTGAATACGCAGGCCACAAGAAGTAATTAGGTTTTGTTTTTGTTGTTGTTGGATCACTTTTACTCACAACATGCTAAATGGCGAAAATAAGGATTCCATCCATTACGCTAAGCTAAGCTAGCGGTGGCGGTGGCGGACTAAAACAATGCATGCACTGATACAAAAATGCATTTTCCCACCAATATAAATATAGAGGAGACGGTGAATAACCCTTTTTCAACAAACTGTGGCGTATTCCTTTAAGACCAGGTTTCTTGAGGATGGGGGTGACTGATGCAAGCTTGAGTGTTTTGAGGACTGATCCGGAACTGAGAGAGGAATTGATGATTGTAGTGATGGATCATAGACAGGTCTTAATGAAGCTGATGGGATGGGATCAAGGCTGCAGGTGGAGCTGTTCATACCTGTGGTGAAATGTGAAAACTCCACAGGGGACAGCAGAGAGAAATGAGAGAGTGACTGAGAGTGCGGAGGGGGGGAGGCAGGTGTGGTGGTTGAAGGAGCAGGGGAGGTGGTCAAGTTGTTGTAAATGGTGTTGATTTTGGATTGAAAAAATGAGAGAAAAGAGTTGCATTTATCCACTGTGAAGGTTGTAGAAATGTCGTCGGGGGTTTAGAAGTTTGTTTATTGTAGAGAAGAGAGTCTTAGGCAGTGTTTAGGGCGTTTTTGTATTGGTGAAGGTAGTCTGTGTATGTGTGGAGGTGAACTGTTAAACCGGTGTTATTGTAGAGTCTTTCCAGCTGACGTTTGCATGACTTCATTTGGTGAAGTTCAGGAGTGTACCAGGGGGCTGAGTGTGTGAAGGAGACAGTTTTAGTAATGATGGGAGCCAGCAGGGCAAGACAGGTGGACAGAGTGTTGTTGTAGTAGTCCACAAGGTGGGTTGGATAATCAGACACTGAGGGGGGGAGGTAGATATTGAATTGGAGAGAGAAGCTGAGAGAGCGGATGGATTTATGGATTTGAGGGGGTGTGGTAGATAACAGAAGTGCATGAGGATTGGTACCAGAGAGTTTGAAGGTGAGATGTTCAAAAGTTAGGGTGGCTGGGATGGAGATGGTGGTTATTTCCCATCATTATTAAAACTGTCTCCTTCACACACTCAGCCCCCCGATACACTCTTGACCTTCACCAAAAGAGAATGGAGGCGGCGCACCCTGGTGCAGCGACCCAGAGCTCTCCAAGTACATGCCAATTTTTATTAGTTCAACTCAGGCTAAAAACCTCCCCCTATAAACCAGCGCTGCCAGGTCTGTTTGTTGCAAACACGCAGTCTCTAGTCAACAAAATCAACGAATTAAGACTGAGAAACTCATCGTATGGAATGGACAGCTGCGTGTCACTTCTCACCGAGATGGCTAGATACTACTATTCCAGACACAGCCATATAGCTTGGGAGCCGGACTATGTACCGCTTGGATCGGACTTTTGAATCTGGCAAACGCAGAGGAGGTGGTGTGTGCATTTATGTTTGTAACGGTGTACCTCTGTAGAGACTATTTAAAAAAAAAATCTGCTCCCCGGACTTGGAATTTATAATACTTATTATTTATTTATTTATTTATTATTTATTTCACCTGCCAAGGGAGTCAAGTAACGAAGTACAAATACTTCGTTACCTTACTTAAGTAGAAATTTTGGGTATCTATACTTTACAGGAGTAATTATTTTACAGCATACTTTTTACTTCTACTCCTTACATTTTCACGGAATTATCTGTACTTTCTACTCCTTACATTTTAAAAATAGCCTCGTTACTCATATTTCAGTTCGGCTTGTTTTCATTCCGGCTCGTCATCGTTCAAAAAAACACACACACAAAAAACCCTATCCAAATCGCTCCATCCGGAGAGAGTGAATGTGATTGTGGTTGGATGAGAAGTATAAACATAGTCATTCCGACACCCTATTGGTTTGTACGCGATCCATCAAACCTGCACAGACCGGGGGCCTGTTTCACAAAAGCAGAATATATAAATCCAGGATAACTGATAAAGCGAGGCTTGACCTAGTCTAATCTGTGCATCCTGGCTTGGTGCGTTTCACAAAGAAATTGGGGATTTTCTCCATCGGCTGCTTTTTGGAGTGCTCGGCCACTACGAAGCTGGTCAGGACTGAGAGACGGGTCACGAAGCTCCTCAGCAGGGAGTCCTTCATCTGGAGCTCGTCCAAGAGCCAACAGATGTTTTCTTTATCGTCTGAGATCTCTTTATTTGCTTTTCTGAGCAGCTCGCTGTCATCGCAGGTCACAGCAGGCATTGTTGTAGTGGGATGTAGTGGACCCGCTGCGGAGATGATGCTTCAGGTTTCAGACTAGGCTTTGCTTGGTTTCCAGTGGATCCAGCTAGCTATGGTTGTTAGCTTCCAGTGCTAAAAACAGACCGCTGGTAGCCTCCTGCAGCAGTAGCAAGAATAAAATACGACTTTTGGCAGTGATTCAGGCGTCCAATTATAAAAATAGGTGAACCGGATTAAAGGTGGATTTATAACAGACTGGGATAAAAAAAAGTGTGAGAGTTGTAGTGAAATGCAGAAAAGGGCCGCAGGTCGGAGTTGAACCTGCAGCCGCTGCAACAAGGACTGAGCCTTTGTACATGGGGCGCACGCTCAGGTGAGCTGTCCAGGCACCCCACAGTCCAAGAGTTTAAAATACAGGACCAGAGAAGAGCAAGGTGGACAGGGGAAGCATGTGGCAAATCTAGGTCGAAAATGATTGACCTGTGGTCAGATTGGTGAAAAGTCTATCACAGCGTTGGAGGAAGACAGACCTGAGGAAAGAACTAAGTCTATGGTATGGCTTTTAACATGGGTTGGGCCATTAACAGATTGTTGAAGACCAAAGAATAGTAAAAGAAAGTAAATTTATAAAATCATAGGTCATGGCTCCAGTGGGACAGCAAATGTGGATGTTGAAATCTTCGACATTTGTCATATTTTGGACCAATATAAAATAATATGGGAGAATTCAAAGAAATTCACTGATGAGTTCGAAAATGAGCTTAGGGGGTCTGTATACTAGCAAGCAGAAGACTGGCGGAGGTGCTATCTATCACAAACTCTTAGACATTAAAAAGATGAAAAAGGGCCTTAGAGCACTTGAGGGCATTTTTGTGAATTACCCCACCACCTAGTGCATGTCACCTATGTTGATTGAAAGTGAGTAGCCTGAAGGAGTGGCTTCAATGAGAGGGCAGAGGTCATTAGCAGTAAGCAATGACTTAGTGAAAAAGAAGGGGTTGGAGTTGAGTGTATGTAGGCCTAATTATAATAAAATTGTTATAATTTACTGAACGGACAATAACTAAAATGGAAGAAGTCTCTATCTGTCTTTCGATTTCTTCAACAACTGTTCATTCGATCAACTTCAATTACATTTTATTTATAGTATCAAATCATAACAAGAGTTATCTCAATATACTTTACATTTAGAGTAGGTCTAGACCACACTCTATAATTAATAGACACCGCCACTGTAGTGGCGGTGTCTGCCGGTGCCGGTTCGGGGTACGATGAACAGTGGCAATTGTAGTAACAATAAAGATAATGGAACTATGACTAGAAATAGTAGTTGTAGTAGTTCATGGCGTAGCAGGGCATAGCAGGACGTAGCAGGATATTGCAGGGCACTGCAGGGTTCACACTTGGCAGTGTTATTGCTGAGGACCCAAGAAAGTGCAATGTCAAGAGTGAGCTCTTGAGATCTACGGGACATATCTATTAGTAGTGTGTTACGTACACACTGTGTAGTGTATTGACATGAATGGACATGAAATCTATTGCTTAAAGGGATATTTCACCGTTGGAAAGACGAATATATCTTTAAATTAGGTCAGTTATGTTAGACATGTGAAAACATTTTAGAAATTGGTGCCTTCTAGGCCGAGATAAGCCAGAAAATGTGTTTTTGGCTCATATCTACATATGGCTACATTAGAGGAAGACATAGGCGCCGAGCACCCATGGAAAATACCGAGCACCCACTGAGCACCCACGTGTGCCAGACTGCCAGTAGGCTACGTTCATTTAAAATTAAACATTGCAATTGGTGCTAAGTGGAGCGTCTGTCATAATGTGATTGGTTATGTCGCTGTCAGCCCCCTGCTCCATATCCTATCCACCAATCACAGCGTCTCTTGGATGAAAATGCCTCCATCCCCCACACAGTGCATGCATGTGCGTTAGGTAATCAGAGTGAGAATTAAATTTGTTATTAAAAAAGCAAAACCTAATGATGCAAGTGCATCAACGACATCCACCACCAGTGAAGAGAGTTCTTAATTTCCCACGAAGCTGATCGCGGTTGATACCCCAGAATCGGTTACTGCGCGCTAGATACAGCGCACGGTCGTGGTGCTTGTTAGGTCAGCGGTAGTTGGTGGTCTAGTTACCCCAGAATAGGTTACTCTGCGCTGGATACAGAGCACCGCGAACTGCCGGTCGTGGTGCTCCATTAGGTCAGCGGTAGTTGGTGGTCAGTTAAACTTCTCATCTCCAATCCTATCTGTATTTGTGAGAAGTGGCCAGAGATGCTCACAAGTCTCTGAGCTAGAGTCCAAGTCAAGTCTCAAGTCTTTGAGCTAGAGTCCAAGTCAAGTCTCAAGTCTCTTGTGGTTATAATAAGTGTTGCATCACGTACAGCGACCCATCCAGGCTGCTTAGAACACTGCATAGCTATATATAAGGAATTCAAAGCATGTAATATCTTATGACTCCTTTATCTATTAGCATACAGTATCAGCTTTGATTTTGGTATATAATCAGTGTAAACAGACTATTGCAACATGACAAAAACACCAAGAATGCTTTACTTTTAAGTTAATATCTGTATTTTGCCTTGTAGCTTGAACATACAGTACAGTACAGACCAAAAATTGGAAATTCTGTGATTCGAGGAATTATAATGAAAGGCCTTGGCTCCTATACCTTTTAAACTACTGTAAGTCAACACATCCCAGACTCTCAAACCAGTGTAACGTTATAACTAAATGAAACTCTAACGTTATATGATCAACAATAATCCTGTAACCTGTTTGCAGACAACGTTAATAATTAACGTGATGGCAGCCAGATTAACGTTAAATGATTAACGTAACGTTAATCCACCACCACAAGTTTGGCAATTAAACAAACGCTCATTTATATTTGATAAAGAAGACAGTCGGAGTTAACCTCCCGTAACGTTAGGTCGTAGCTAAAGCAAGAAGCAAGCTAACGGTAGATGGTCAATGCTGAGCTAAACATGTTTACTCACCTATCAGGGTGCGTTTTCAGATGCCTGATAAAATTAGATGTGGTTGAGCCAGAATCTTTTATCGTGATACCGCATATTTGGCATTGAGCGCTTCTTTTGTTTGGGCTTTCTTGTTTGAGGTTTTTGAACCCAAAGCTTACGATGAATGGCACAACCGCGGCCGGTGCATTTGACATGTTTGTTTGTTGTCCTCTCATGTGTGGCCGCGCTCTCGCAGCCAGCAATACGTAGTAGGCTGTGTGTTGTAGGCAGGTTATAGGTAACGGAGGGAGGGGTATAGCGAGCTGATTAGACGTTTCCTAAAATAAACATTGTTCATGAGTCCCGCAGCTCAAGTCCGAGTCAAGTCTCAAATCTTTTGAGGACAAGTCTCAAGTCGAGTCTGAAGTCACTGTGTGTGCGACTTAAGTTGCACTCGAGTCCGAGTCTCAAACTCGAGTCCCCATCTCTGGAAGTGGCGCTGTCCTGAGTTGAAACTTTACGGCTTTATTATCGAGTTAATAGTGTGTTTCCTAAAGTTCTGAAATGCAAACATTTTTTGACTCCTTTTTTTTTTTAAAGGGCATGTGCACGTGAGCACCCACGGAGGAAAACATAAATCGGTACCTATGGAGGAAGACATTGTGCTTCTATATTTACCTGACAGAGAACATTGCAGAATTAGAATGTAATCACAAAATCTCGTAATTAAAATGTGGAGTAATCAGACATTAGCGTCATGGACTCATGGCAGTGCGCTACCCACCCTGCCCGTTATGAGAGCTAAACAGCACATATCTGCGTTCATCAACAACCGGACTGTGTGTGTGTGTGTGTGTGTGTGTGTGTGTGCGCACAGAGAGAGCGAGAGAGAGAGAGAGAGAGAGAGAGAGAGAGAGAGAAAAGTTGTCTCTTGTCGGATGTTAACAAATTTAACATTTCAGCAGAGGTGTTCATTTCCATACGGGTTTAGTGGCTTGACGGTTAACGGTGAAGTAGGGGATTTGATTTGCGGGGGGTATTTTGGCGACTTAATTAACCCGACCCAGGGTGAGTCTGATGAAATCTGATGTAGGCTATCTGATAATACAATAGCAGGAAAAGAGTCGCTGATGTGCAGGTTACCTTCCCCCCCAAACACGGACACACATACAGATACGTCTCGCTTTATAAGATAGATAGCCTGCTTTTAAGTGACATCACCCTCTGTCTGCACTTGTTGTAGCTGGTTGTGCTTTGCATGTGTGGGATTCTGAAACGTCCTTAAAGGTACAATATGTAACTTTTCTGCATTAAAAACACCAAAAATCACTATACTTATGTTATATATATTTTTTAGTTGTGTACTTACATTATCCCAGATGTTTCTACCAACTTTCAAACCCAGAGAAATTTGTAATTTAATTCGAAGACACGGGACGTTTTGTTTTTGTCGCCCGTCAATGGCGTTACATGTATATCCTTTGACTCCTCTAGTTACTCTAACTTCCGCCAAACGCAAAGGTGAACACCGGAAGTCCGCCAATGAAACCAAAGAATAAGACAGCGAAGAAGAAGAAGAAGTTGAAGTTAACAGAGCAGCTAGCGTCACTGAACTTGACCGAGACTATTATAAACTATAAATTGTAGTATTTGTGTGTATAGCTACCTCAGTCGTTATGGACCATGATTATGCATTGTCTGCACGTTCTGCTGCTGGAGCTAGAGCTACGAAGCGCAAACGTACAGGTGAAAAAAACGATCCAAGAAAGTTTTGGGACGCGAAAAGAAGCAAGACGAGGATAAACATTGGAGTGGCATTTCCAAGATGGAGAGAGCTTCGTGACAAGCTAGGACTACAGAGAGATGCCGATCTCGCATGCATTCTAATAGACAGGTAAGCACATATTCAGCTAATAGCAGGGCAGTAGTACTCGAGTCCGGTCTTGTATTTGGACTTGTATTTGGACTTGTCTCGGTCTCGGCCGCTGGTCTTGGCAAATATGGTTTTTGGTCTTGACCGAGTCCAGGTGTCTTCATTTAGTTTATAATAATATTAGAGAGAAAGTGAAAAACAGTTTGGACGGGATGTTCGGCTTTTCACAAGTTTAGACAGCCAGCTAACGCTATGCTAACGTTAGCGCAACGTAAGTTGTCAACATAAGACCTGTGGCGTTAGTACTCCTTTTGTACCATAATTTTATTGAATGAAATATTAAGCTTCGCTCCTACGAGATGGGTGGGTTTTTGTTATGTTACACACAAAGCTAACTGGCTATAGTTAGCCTGTGCGTATGCTAGCAGACGTTAGCTAAAGTTTCGGCAAGCTAACCACGACAGTCAACCTCTGCTGCTAAAAGCAGTCAATAATAAAATATTTACTGTAGTTTTCAGGGAAGGCGTAAAACAACCATAGGAGTACACTCTGTAAAACTGGTCACTTGTTTTCTACACTATAACTGGAGTGAAGATATATTATATTGCCATTTAGTTGCTCAAATGCTCAGTATAGTAAGTTTATAGTATGTTTACATCACACGATAGGTTTAACGTTACATATTTTCGGTTTTACCTGAAACTGTGCCTATCTACACTGTAGTTAGTTATAATATACTGTATATAAATACAAGTAACCGATAGCAAATCTTCGTATTGAACAGACAAAGCTAACGGTGTGGGTTTATTGAAATATTCAGCTCATGTTTGCTGCTTGTTTTTCTAGGCATGTTATGTACTGGTGTAAGTTACTAACTTTGTTAGTTACTTTGTTATTAACTTCATATAATTCTAGATATCTGTGTTATGGGTTGGTGGTAAATTACATTTCCATATGTTTCCTTATTGAACAGTTATCAAAGAGGAGGACCATCAACATCAACTTCAAGCAAGAGACATGGAATGCCAATTCAAACCCTCTCGACCATAGCACCATCCAGTCAGTCCTCATCAGATAGGTAAGGAATACAGAAGTTTTAGAAAAGTACTTCTCCAACTTGCTAAGTATGATAAGTACACCAGACTAATAGATGGCATTTGTTTTACAGAGAACACTGCTTTCTTGAGCCTGGTATTGAAGACCTTTCCATGGCAGACACAGAACAACAGACGCTAGATGAAAGGTGATTTATAAGTAATACACTGTTATTTGTTTCACTTACAATCATTTATCATTTCTATGTAAACCAGAGATGCACAAATGACAGAAATGGCCGGTGTGGCGCAGACTTGGTTCACAACCCCCCCCCCCCCCCCGTTTTAAAACTTTGTTTTAATTATTTTTTTTCTTTTAGTTTTTCTAAGATGAGTGTTCATGATGAGTCCACCTTTAGCCTGACTGAAGACGCTAATGATCTTCAAAACACAGTGTAAGTGTTATTCTAATCCATAGTTTTATACTTTCTCTGTGCTTTGATGTACAGTACATGACAACTCACAAGATCTGAAACTGAACCCACCTAATGAACACCCCCTTTGTATAATTTGCTGTGTAATCCATTGAGTTATTCTGTATTGGTCTTTCTGAATTTTTTCTTTTATTTTCAGTCAAACATACATTTTTTGTGTGCAGAATCCTTACATCATGATGTAGTTTCTTTGGTAATTTATCTTGCTTTTATATTTTAATTACTTTAAAAGTACAATGTTCCTTATTTGCCTTTCGATTTTGCTTTTCAATGTTCCTGTCTTGCACTTTTCAAATTTGTCATTACAATTCTTGTTTTGAAGATAATTTTTGTGCCTGACTTTTACAGCAGATGGAAGAATGGACAGTCCAGGACTCTGTGCCCAGTACTGCACGTACACCACCATGGAGAATGATACTAAGGAAATCATATCTGTTGTGACTATTGACAAAAGGCAGACCCAGCGAAACTCTGTCGTCATGGAAAGAGAGGCTTTCGTAAGCACCATGGACAAGCTTCTGACAGAAGTAAAGCTCACAGAAATATGTACGGATGCTCACACTCTGATTGCTTCTCTTATGAGTAAGTTGGTATTATTTACAGTGATAATGTAAAATCCTTTTTATGTTTAGTAGATGTGTATGATTTGTCTGTTGCATATATTAGCTTCTAAATGAATGATTTATTTTTGTTTACAAGATCCTAGATCTGGCAGATACAAGGACTCTGGAGTACTTCACTCATGGGATATGTGGCATGGAGCAAAGAATCTTGCCAAGAAGATCACTGCAGTGGGTTTTCCTATTTGTTAAATGTCAGTTCTATGGACATGTAAACATATTCTATATTCTATCATAATCTAAATAAATGTTTTTTTTGTGTACTTAGGCAGTCCTGCTGCAGTGGACAAAAGACATTGTTAACCACTTCTGGTACTGTTGTAAGACAGCAGAGACGGAAGTGCAATTCCGGGTAAGTAATGCATCTCAATTTGTTTATCTTGTAAGTGACTACATAAATGAAGTTTACATTTAGTTTGATATTGTTAACTGTCTTAGGGAAGCCAAGAGAAAAGAACTTTATACTGAAGAAGGCTCAAGACTCATAATTCAATGCACTTTGCACACACATGGGCAGTGTGGCAAAAAATGTAATTTGTAATGCATATACTCCTGTATACTATACAATGGACTCAGAAGTCCATATTCAATAATTTTTGACACACTGTCTCTCTTAGATCACAGCACACACCCATATCAACACCTAAACTATCCATCCATCTTTTGTTGTGCCACTGTCTGATCTAATCACAACCTATTTATTTTAGAAACTGTGGAGCAGTGTGCTTCACCATGTTACGAATGAGCACAAATGGTACCTTGGCCATTGCTTGCATGATCGCCTGCCAGAAAATCAAGAGAAGGAATGGCTGGAGAGTGGGTCACAGGCTCACAAGGCACTAGAAACTATTGTGCTCAACAAGAGATGGCTGAAAGACGTGCACCGATATCTGCCTTTCAGGTAACTTCAGCAACCACCTAAAATACTTTTTTCAAATTGAAGTTAACATGTCAGATTTCCATAAAGCCAAGCAATGGGAATAGTTAAACATTTTGGTCTAACTATGACCTGTGTATGTGAACACTGAAAACAGTTTTTGTAAAGTTACATAATTGTGATGTAATCTGTTAGACAAACATATTCAAACATTATTCAACACAGTAAATTATCTTCAGAATACATAATCGCCACTGTCTGTAGTATAATTATAGAGAATTTTTTTCCACATAGATCAATCTGTCAGCTGGAGTCCTTTCACAACCACATCCTGATGTATGCAAGCAAGCGTTTCAGTTTCTCGCCGTCCGTGTATGAGGCAAGGACTCTCCTGGCAGCCCTGGACTACAACCACCATAAAAACCGACCACCACTGTCTAACAAAGAGGGCCAAATGATGTAAGACTAACAAGAATTTCTCTTGGCACACTCTTCAGAAAAGCATACAGGCCTACAGATAATCATTTATGTATATCATTTTTCACTTTTTAAGAAATTCATTTTAGACTAACAGGTTATATTTTTTCCACAATGTTATATTTTTTTTTATTAGTGTATTCAACCAAAATACAACTTTGGATTTTAAATAAATGTTTTTCTTTTTAAAGCTTTCGTCGACAATACCAAAAGAAATCCGGGAGATGGACTGTCTACTCCCTGAAAGTTGTGAAGGACTACAGCTACATCCCTGATCTGCAGGCAGCCATTTTGAGGAAAAGACTGCATTCTGAGAGGGGGTTGCCAAGGCGCAGGATTCTACGTCCCGATGACCCTAGGACACTCGGCCTCCTTCCAAATGTTCCACCTCCGTCCATAGACACCATTATTGAGTCCCATGTCAGCAGAGGCCTAGGTATGAATACCTGGAAGTTTCAATTGTGAATACATTTTCAGCAAACAAATGTCATCAGACTGTAAAAGAAGAAATTTGGTAGGCTAATGTTCGGTTTGATTGACGTGTGTTATGGCCCTGGTCTATATTTTTCTGAGATGGCAAATTATACTGTTATTCCTGTATATTTAAATGCAATGTATTTTCTTCCCTCGTCAACTGAGCAAGCTGGACTTGATTTTTTGTTAGGACACTTATGCACCAAACTATGCAATTTTTCAATGCATTACAAGTGTAAATAAATAGGATTCAATTTGAATGTTCAACTCCAAAACTGTTTTTATTCTTAATTCAGAAATAAATTATGTGGAAAAAAAAGATTTCTTATGTCTGTGGCTCTTGCTGTTACTAATATGCAGTATATTATTAAGAAGGCAGTAAGGAACAACATCACTTGATTTAACTTAATAACTACTATGATAACTACATATACTTTATAACTATTACGATAACTTTATTCTATTAAATAAAACATCAAAGACAAACAACAACAGCAGTGAGGTGGCTTTAGCAACCACAGTAGTTACAACACCGCTTCAATGAAACCAGTGTACCTGCCAATTGGGTCTGGGTATTCTGGACACACAACAGCTGGGGATGACAACACGGTTTCCCACCCCAAGGGCACCATACCGCCACAAGACAAAGTTTCTGTAAGCGGCATAGCGGTATTCCCGGTTGTCATCCCCAGGCAGCTGTGTATCATGGAGAGCATATATGTCATTTCTTAGCTGCCGTGCTAAGCGCAGTACATGCTCATCTAATATATACAAAGACATGTGGGGCAATCTGCTGATGCAGTTGGCCTCCATCATGCCACAACATTTATTTTCAATGTCCGTTCCCATTTCCCTGCATCTTGAGCAACTGCACCAATTAGGCACACCTTGCAATGGCGCTTCTGCTCCCTGTGTAGCTGGTTGGAGCACATTGAAGATGAGACCAGGCTCTCTGTCCATAACTGTGATTAATAGTCTACGTGCATCATCTGCATCCATGTTCCCTATCTGCTCCTGAAAATCACAAATTTAAGAAATTTTAAAGCGTAACCCTGATTCTGAAAGGATTTCTTCCTGTTAGCATCATACTACAAATTATCCAAATGTTTCTGTCTTTGAATATTTTTTTTTCTCTCCCTCAATTTCTGTCTTTTTGTTTTTATAAAGGAAGTTTAATTTGATCCTGACACTGGCAGCATTTCCTAAGATACCTGTGTCTGAGACCTCCTTTCCTCCTGCAGCCTCTCCACCCTCACTCTGTCCTCTTCAGAAATTCCAAGTGCTGTTCTTGTCCCTCTTCCTCTAGCTGCCTGTCTAACCCTTGTTGCACTGCTGGCTCCTGCAGTTCTGCCCGCTCTTGTCATCCCTCTCCTTCCACCTGCTGTCCTTCCTCTTGCTGCATCATTCACTCCAGCAGCTCCACTCACTCCTGCTTCACTGCTGTCTTCGACCACTCCACTTGCTTCTGCTACACTGCTCGTTGCTGCTGTTCTGCCTACTCTTGCCATTCCCCTTGCTCTACCCAGTGATCTTCCTCTTCCACTCACTCCAGCTGCTCTGCTTGCCCTTCCTGTCCTTCTTCCTCTTGCAGTAACTCTTTCAAGTGTGGAGTCCTGCTCTGCATGCCCGGGACTCCAGTTCTCATCACTAACTGCTAATGACTCATCCGTTGAGGAGCCATCCGTCTCTTCCTACAACATATTTACATTTCAACAGAAACACAAAAATCTTGAGATACAGAGAGGACATGATCAGCTGACCACAGATAGGTGGCTATATTACAATAGGTATCTTTTGCTTGTTACTAAATAATGCATAAATCATTTTTTAAAACATTTTGTTCAATTCAAGGGTCCAAGTTTTGTGGCGAGTCCTGTGTGCATCTGATGTGACCATATGGTTTATTGCAATGATTTTGTGCTTATGCTTTTACAGTTGTTTATTTTAAAAACATGTCTATGGCAATGACTTCAAGAGCACAATACAATGAGGTCAACTAAATGCACCAGCTGTAATTTAGTTCAAACTTAGCGTAGTTCTTAGCAAGTTTTTACTGGGTTGCAGCACCACAGACAGATTACTCTAACAACCAGGGTTCAAAGTAAGTACCATCTAAGAGCCAAATACTGCTAGAATAAGGGAAGATTAGCTTCACTCAACAACCCCCCCCCCCGGTGAATGAAAATGTTAATTTTGAATCCTGATAGCAACGCAATAGTTGGCACACGTGCCCCAGGGGTAACGTTAGGTGTAACTCATACAATGTCACAAAATTATACACGCTCATAAAGTTATTTTTTATTTTATTTTAGTTTGATGCCAGAATACACCACTGGGCTAACCTACGATTAAATTCACCACATGATTAGCTACAGTAACATTAGCTGTTCAGTAGCTAGCTAGCTAAATGGTTAATGTTAATCGACTCATCTTACCTTAGCTAACATTTCTGATAAGTTTGCAAGTTAACGTTACGTTAGCTAACGTTACCTTGCGGATATTTCATTAGAATGGCATTACATAAAATGAATAACCGTAACTAAACCTAACGTGAATACAGCTATAATATATTTAACAATACATTACCTTGTCAGTAAACATGTTTTATGCCAGAGACGCTAGATAAGCTGGTTGACATTGACGACAACAACAAATCCCATGATCCCACGCTACTTCCCGACGTCATCAAAAGTACGTCTTTTGTTATTGTTTTGATTGAGAGACCCCTAGTGGCCAAAAACTACATATTGTACGTTTAAATTCGGGAATTGTCGTTTGTTTATTCAAAGACAGTCCAAAGTAGTGCTACTTTGCACATTTTTGTGGGTCTGAGGTGTATGTCACATTTTAGCTGCCAAGGCTGTGCTGCTCTCTCTCTCTCTCCGTCTCTGGTCCTGCTCACTCAGTGTGAGAGGGGGAGTGGCCAGCAGCTAGAGCGGCAAAAGCCAATGTGTGCTTCTTTTACCTATATATTTAACAATATCTTTTGCATTTCTTATCCAAACAATGCCATAGCAAGACACTTGTCAAGTTTGAAATCCATCGGACTAATGGTTCGAGAGATATGCGCATAACACACACACACACACACACACACACACACACACACACAGACAGAAAGACGTTCCTGCAATTATAGATAGATATACACGCAACATTTCACCATGGTTCAAGTGGTGTTACACATTTAAAATATATAAAAACATTATATAAAAACAACATTATATAAAAATGAGATACGAAACAGGCTACATTTAGTTAGTGCACACACATAATATTCTCCATAAGGTTCAGCTAACGCATACTAGCATTAGTGCTTGGTGGGCTGTAAACACTAAGTATAAACACAGTGTAATGGTCGGCATTCAACAGTCACAAACTCCACCAGCAGTTAGCAGTTAGTTGGATACAAGCACCAGTCTGTGTTAACACAGCCCACCCAGTGACAGAGCAGCAGGCCTGGTAGCTGGATAGTCCGGTACACTGTTGTTCAGCCATGTTTCCACAACAACAAAAACACAGCAGTCTCTGAACTCGTGTTGGGAGTTTCATTGAAGTTAGATGTAGTCCAGTTTGTTGTCTAATGAGCGGACACTTGCAGGATTGATGGAACAGGTGGCTGGAAAACATGAAAACATGTGGAAGTAGCTCCTACTACTGGCTGTAGTCCATTGCCTCAGGGCAAAAATGCCTCCGATGACGGAAGACGACGATTTTTGCGTCATTAGAGGCTTTTTTCCAGACCCACAATACAGAGATCTCTGGTATCAGGGGGACACGAGGGAGGGAAACACGGTCATTCAAAAATACTACCGGGTTTCTACTGATACAAAGCTTAATGCTAACTCTGTGAAGTTTCCCTTTAAGTGCCTCATAGAGGGCCAGATCTACGTACATTTGCGAATGTAGCGTTATCAGCGCCATGGCCAACCTGCAGAAAGTGCACGCTGTGATACTTCAGTTTACGTCGTATTTACCAAACCTGCAGTTCATTGGGTAATCAGCGCCTTTCTCCGCCCACTATACCGTAAATTGCGCTGTAGCAAAGCGGTACTGGTGCTAGGATACGTCTGAGTGCAGACTGCCATATTCCTACTGCTGATGCTAGGACTGTTTGAAATGATCCTGATGCCAATATTTGTAATGTAGCGAGGAGTTTAACAACTGCTAGAATGGAATGTGAACGCTGAGTTGGAGATTCAATGTCATCTTTGATTTCTTCCAATAACTGTAATATTGCATGGCTGCTTAATCTGTAACGCTTCATGATTTTGTGTGATCCTTGTGGCAAAAATACTTTCAGCTCGTCTCTTTGTCCTATGTCTTCGTCTTGCTCGGATTACTGCTTCCATTTCATCAAGGAGGCATATACAATGAATCCCACTTGCGGCTGGTTTACACCTGCTTTTAAGAGGCGGAGAATTTTCACTGCAAAATATAGGCGCGCACTTACTGGCAGTCTTTGTAAATACCGCAGAATAAATTATTAGGCACACTTTACGCGTATCCTCCCACCTTTTTGGGTGGAACTCTCACTTTCCCCGTGACCCTCGCACGAACGCATGTTGAAAACGCAACTTCTCTTTTCTCGCTCATGTGGCAGGCAATCTGCGATTTTTACCCAAGTGCGCCCTGTTTGTAAATAGCCCGCAGCAGTTAAGTCAGCAGTTAAGTCACACTGCGAATGGTTGCTGCTTGTAAGAAGCCATTCTGTGTATTGCCTCTTAAGGTAATAAGAGACAGACAGGAAAGAAGTTGGAGTTTTTTCTGCCTAAATACTCTAACTCCTGAGTAAATATCTGGCTCTTTTGCTGCAAAATGCGCCAGGACCTTTACCAGCTGGTCGCTAACTTGTGGATTCATCAGATCATTTCATTGAATACTGCTCCTTCTAGAGATGAAGCTGATAAGAGCAGTAAGACTGAACAAAAACGTAAAGTTGCGGGTGGGCAACCAAATCAATAGGCTCAAAGATTCTTATTATGGTATTTTACAGTTAAAAAAAAGTGGTGTAAAAGTTATGATATAACTAAATAAACAAAGTTAACATAACTTTCTCACTCTGTATTGAATCAAAGCGAAAGACGTTTCCTTTTCTTGAAGCAAGATACTAGCTTGGTTTGTTGTTGGTTTTACGCAAAGCACATACATTGGGATTTTTATAGTACCTCCCTGAGTCCAGTGAGGAATTCAGAATGGAGATGTGTGATCTGTTTTATCTGGTTGTCTCTACAATGTCACAATCTGTGTTACCACAGTCCTAATGTTACCACAAGACAGTTCCAGATTTTTTTTAAATATACCCTACAATTACAGAAAAGGACCATATCTGTGGCTGTTAATCTTTAGCAGTGACATGCTTCTGCCACCAGCTGCTAAAGTTCCTGACTGCACAATGTAAAATGAAGGCATTAAGTTCTTTCTATACACATTCTAAACCTCTGATGACTGAAATTGTTGCAACCTCACTTAGACAGTAGATATTGGCAAGGGGAGTACAAAAGCAAAGACCACTCTCTTTACTATTCTATTAGTACATGATTATAGTTTGTCTTCTTTTGACCGGATCTGGGCCACAGCTGATGTCCCAAGACAGTGCATGTTTTAACAATGCAAGTGCCACTTAAAATGCTACATACCAGGTTCCCATTATCAAGGATTCCTCTCAAGAAAAGTCACATTTTCCAGTCTTTAGTTACATTTTTAAAAGGAGCTAAAAAGAGAAGAGATATGGTGTTTTTTTTGATGTGAATACATTTGTGGTGTCAAAAAATTCAGTATTCAATACACTTTATCCTGGCTGAAGGCTGGCTGACAGCACCTTAACTATTAATAGTGCATATTTCAGATAACTGCTGCTGCAAGAAAGATAGGACAGATAAATACAAGTTACCTAGATGCAACATCTGTGTGTAACATCAAGACATATTCCTTGTAAGTGAAAACGTGCTTGGCATTAAATCCTATTCTGAGCCTGATTCTAAGACTAGTTCTATGAGTACCTGCATAGCCATCTGTATGAGTTTGGGAGGAACAGATTCAATTAAGGGCAATTATCAAAGATATTTTATCAATATTAATAAAGTGAAATATGTATTAATAACAGGGCACCACCATTGACTCAGACCAATAACTGAACTGTGGCTATCTCACATTTATAAAGTGAAGAGTGACGGAGTAAATCCGAGTACTGTCCTGTCACAACCAGCTGTTATTCCAACACATACACAAAAAGTGTTATGTCGTTTACGAATGAGTCGTTCAAAAGAACAAATCTTTTGGGTGAACGAACGGAACCAAATCACTTTCTGAAAAGATCTGTTCTTTTGTCAGTTCATTATAACCTCTTTGGTTGAGCTCTCAACGGATCTGTCAGTGAATGTGCGAACGTGCAAGGACTCACTGAGTGACGGATTCAAGTCAAGAGATCAAAGATAAGCTTCTCTGAAAAACTGAAAAAACGAGTAGGTTTTCAGCCAATTGCTCACGATTCTGCGCCATCGGTGTGTATGAATGCGTATGGCAGCCAGTGAGCCTCGGCCACAGGACAAAGCTCAGGTAGTAAGAGACAAGCAGGAAAGAAGTTTGATTCTTTTTCTGCCTAAATACTTTAACTTCTGAGGAAATATCTCTCTTTTGCTGCTGAATGCACCATTAACTTTACCAGCTTGTTAGTAACTTTTGGTGGGCGGATGCGGCATGGATTTATTTTTTATTTATCCGATAATTTCATTGAAAACAGCTACCTGCTCCTGCTTGAAATGAAGCTGATAAGAGCAGCCTGAGCTGTAGTGCTTAATACCAAAGCTCCATGACCAAGATCTTAACTTGCAGACACAACATTGAGGCACCAACGTATTCACTACCTGAACACATTAATTAGTCCAGTGCCCTCTATGCCAGCAGTAATACCAATGGAAAGTGTCTGACAACATTATGGAAAGGATTTCTAAGGAGGTCGACCTTTCTGTTAAAGAGTAATTTTTTAAAACACAAAAACATCCGTGAAATTGCGTTTGCTAAACCCACCAGACACCATGTAAATAAACAGTAATTTTAGCATCGTAAAATACACTTCATTCAAAGTGGACAGAAATTAAATAAAACTTTGAAAAGCCGTTTTGGGTCGCCTTTCCTAACCCATCACAACTGTAGTTTTGGTTGAAATAACACATAGTGTTATACATGTACATGTGAAAATTAGTTGGCTCTATATACGATAAAAGTATTTTTTTTTTTAAATGGCGTGTGGTGGGTTTAGTGCTAGCGACTTTATAGCTGTTTCTGGTTAAACAGAAAGGTCTCATAAAGGTTTTAAAAATGCCCATCTCTGTAGGGATTCTTTGCATAATGTTATCAGACACTTAGAATAATAAAAATCTGAGCCTGTCAGTGGCACAAAAAGCACTTTTAGTAGACCAAATAGATGGTGAACATTTGCCCCATAGGATTACATTGCAGCCGGTCTGTGGCTGCCGGTTACAGCGTTCATGTGTAATACTGGACCAATGTCAAAGACTGTTGTTCCCATCAGTCACTTACACACAAAAACATAGGAAAATAGGGTCCAGGTTGAAAAAAACGATAGTTACTCTTTAACATCTACTGCATAAACACCAACATTTCAACAAGTTCAACATACAAACATTGCCCCATTACCAAAATGTGCAAAACAAGGTGAAGGAAAGCTAAAACCCAACAGGAGAGTCACCCAGCCCTAACCTTACCTAAGAAAGAAACTGACCTAACCAAACTCAACGCTAGTCTTCAGGCAGTCACATCTTCTAGTCACTCTAAACCAGCAGGGTGAACAAAGCAACCAGCAAGCTGGTCCTCTCCCACAGCCACGACACTGTGCTCCCGACCCACGTTTACCACCAGCTTCTAATTTACAGAGGTGAACCCCCTAAACAGGATTCACCACTTTGCCTAACAGGGGAAAACTCCTTTAACAATGACCATCCACACCTGGTTTGTACAATAGTAAATACAGAACATTTATTTAACAAACCAGTGAGTCAAACCAGCAGGGGCAACTAATGCTCTCTGCACAAATCAGGAAAACGTGTGAATCCCCCAAATAATTGTAGCAGTCACAAGTCAAAGAGGCAGTCTGACTACTTACACTCTGAACAGAGAAAAGCCCAATGCAAACTAGCACAAACAATCTGGTACAATACTAATTAGACTTACAATTACCAAAAGCCTAATTCAAATGCAAAACATGACAAGCCCCCATTTTGTAATGAACCAAGGTGACTGACCACACATAGATTACATTAAAACCAATGTATTTCATTACCTCAAAATAGGATAAAACTTGTATGTCAGTAGTATCAGTAGTGCGTGCATGGGTGTAGGTGAGTGTATGTAAAACAAAACAGAAGCCAAAAGAAAACCCTGCTGGCTATGTGGACAGAGAGACAGAACTGCATCTCCAGAACTCTTAACCCTCCTGTTATCCTTGGGGTCAATTTGACCCCATTCAATGTTTAACATCTCTAAAAAAGTGCTTGACATAATTTTTTTTGCTTCATATTGAATGACTTTTCCTAATTTAATGGGGACAACTGGGTAAACATAAAATTAACATGATGATATATTTTCAATATCCTGTATGTATTTTGTACGCATCGGTGTTCCTTGGGGTCAATTTAACCCCAGGGTGTTTTAGCTGTAAAAAACATGAACATTGAACATTTTACACAGATTTGCTGAGATTGTTTTGGCTGATATTGCGGCCTTCTAAACCATTTCTCTTGGTGCGCGATGTGCTCTCTCTGTACACACTGAAAATGGCCTGCAAGAAAACGTTTTCTGTCAGCAAAGTTTTGTCACAGCTCTTTGACACTGAAAGTGACACTGAGGATAATGTTAAGGAGGACCCTGATTATGAGGCATCCTCCTCTGAAGACAATGAGACTCTTGGGGTTGCCCCTCCTTCCAAAAACGGGAAATTATTATTGTCCCTCTCCCCACATGAACAACAGGGTAGACTTAGTGCTGCTAATGTGATAAAAATGATTCCAGGCCCCACCAGATATGCTGTCAGCCATGTCCACGACATAAAATCAGCATTTGAGCTTTACATGACATCATCAGTTGAAAAAGATATACTTGAGATGACAAATTTAGAGGGAAGACGTGTGTATGTGGACAGTTGGAAAGATGTGGATGTGACAGACCTCCATGCCTACATTGGGTTGCTTATTTTGGCAGGAGTATATAAGTCAAAAAGTGAAGCAACAGCAAGCCTTTGGAATGCTGAAATTGGAAGGGCAATATTTCCAGCCACTATGTCTCTGAAAACATTCAATGTTTTCGTGACAAATTGGCAGCAATATGGGATGTATGGGACAAGTGGGTGCAGCGATTACCCTTTCTCTACAATCCAGGCCCCCACGTGACTGTGGATGAAGGTCTGGTTGCATTTCTTTTCAATTTAAGTTTAATCAGGGAGATTTTGTAGTTTCAATAGTCACGTAATAGGTATTCTGGATGTGTGTCAACATTTTTCTAGTTGCCAGTTTAGGCTATCAACATAAAAATTTGGTAAAAGTTTTTTAATTACCAACATTTTCTGGAAGTTTAAAATCCTGGGGTCAAATTGACCCCAAGGATAACGATGTTAGTAAATTTGAGGATAACAGGACGGTTAAATAAAAACCAGGAGGGCAATCAGGAGGAGTGAATTCAAGTGTGGCCCATAAACCTGCCACACCTCGGCCACTCTGACAGCCTCCTAAACAGGAACAGGGAAAATACCAAAGAGCCACCCACAGAGTGGGAGACAGGCAGGAAAGAAGTTACTCTAACTCTAACTCCTGAGTAAATATCTGGCTCTTTTGCTGCAAAATGCGCCACGACCTTTACCAGCTGGTCGCTAACTAACGTTTGGTTGGTGTGTGGCATACCTTGGATTCATCAGATCATTTCATTGACTACAGCTACCTGCTCCTTCTAGAAATGAAGCTGATAAGAGCAGTAAGACTGAACAAAAACGTAAAGATGGCAACCAAAACAATAGTCTGAAAGATTCTTAAAATGCTCTGAAGGTGAGGTGAACTGTGTGAAGTGAGGTTTCTCTGTGGCTTATTCACTATGAGGGACAACATGATCAATAGTAATCAACTAAATGGGGCTGTTGCTCCATCATTAGTTTAGCTCTAGTTGTGCTGTGTCCCCAGAATGCATCTGTGGTGCAGGCTAATTCCAGCTGCTGTGTCCTGTAGAAATACATTCAATGTGGACTTCCGGTGGCCCGGCAACTAGGATGACAGCATAGATAGGATCTGCTGCATCGACAGACATAATACCCCGTCATTTCTAGTTCCTAACACAGTTTAAGTGAACTCAAAGAAAAAAAGAGTAGGGACAAAAGTGAAAAGGGGAAAACCGCATCTCGGAGTCACACCGACCCGAAACCTGAAACAATAGCAACGCTTGAGAAGCTCACACAGGTGAAAATGGCAACACAACGGAGGATGAGACCTCACCTGATATATGAGGTGGCTAAACGACTGGGAGAAATAGAAAAGAACATGGTGGGGAAGGAGAAATGGGACATTGGAGTTAAAGACACTTTCGCTCAGCTACTTAATAATCAAAACTTACTCCAGGAGAAGATAACGGACCTAGAAGGGCATTCACGACATAATAACATACGGATTTATGGCATCCCAGAAAACGCAGAGGGCTCTTCTATGCTACGGTATGTGTACGGTAATGATATATGAATATGTGAAATACAACTCAATGGTTCGATGCAGCTGACCCTCATAATAAAAAGTCACCACTTTTTATTTTTTTATTCTTATATTTATTTTCTAAGAAAACTATTGCTGAGGACCCACCTAGTGCCTAGGTACAGGAAAATCTGTTTATGGTGAGTAATGCACATGCAGTACTATAATATACAGTCTTTGAATGTGAATAGTATAAATAATCCAATTAAAAGGAGCAAAACAATAACAAAGTTAAAACGAAAAAAAATAAATATTGCTTTTCTGCAAGAAACACATCTGTCTAACATAGAACATGAGAAATTAAAGAAAATCTGATTTTTTTCTTTCTTTTCTCATCACATAGAACAGGAAAGAAGTGAGGAGTAGTTATTCTTCTATCAAATTCAGTTTGCTTTGAACTGGTCTCAGAACATAAAGACAAAGAGGGTAGATTTGCCTTACTAAAGGGAAAATCTGAGCTTGAAGATGTTACTTTGGGTAACATAGGTGCAGAAACATATGGAACCTGTATATGTTGCAAGGGATTTCAATATACTTCTTAACCCTAGGTTAGACACAACAAACGAAAAGATTCTTAGAAAAACAAAATAAATAAAAATTCTTAAAGACCTGGGACTTATTGATATATTGAGATTATCTGCACAATCACGATAGTGAATTTACCTTTTATTCCACAAGACATAATATTTACTCCAGAATTGGTCATTTCTTCATGTTTAGCAGAGATTCTCATAAAGTGAAATATTGCACAATTGGATCTTTCTGATCATTCCGGAATAACTATCAAATTTACACTAGATAGACATCCAAAAACTATTTTATGGTGGCTGAATACAGGTTTATTAAATAGTAACACATTCAAAACTGAAATGACCAAGGAAATAGAAACCTACTTAGAACATAATGATAATGGAACAGTTAGTCCTGCAATTTAAAAAAAGATTAGAGCTAAAAAGCTATCCGATTTGCAGGAACAGTTAAAAAACCCACAGTAACTTCATTCCACTAACAACAATCCCTCTATAGGTGAGTAAATGAGGCCTGAGAAGCAGCAGGTAGACAAGATTCTTAGTGAGGAAATAGAAAAAAAGCTAAGATTCATGAAACAGCGATATTATGAGGCAGGGCCTAAAGCGTCTATGTTGCTGGCATGGAGACTTCGAAAACAGGAAGCAGAAAATTCAATCCACAAAATTAGGGATCCTATAACACACAAGATAACTACTAAATTAGAAGAAATACAGAATTAATAAAAAAAATATTACAGATTATTATACACACAGCCAGATAAAGCAGACAAACTCACAATTCAAAAATGTCTTTCCTCATTAGACCTTCCCTCAATAGGTAGAAAACAGACTGCAAAGGGTATAGAACACTAAGTGTTTTAAACATAGATGATGAACTATTAGCTAAGAGATTAAACACAATAATGTGTGTAAATGTGTGTATTTCAGGCCTGTGTGTAATGCGTTCTAACAAACAGAGTTTAAATTGTAATTTCCCCACTGGGGATCAATAAAAAAGTATAAATTAAAAAATAAATTAAATTAAACCGTGGGAGGCGTCAAAAACATGGCTCTGCCTTGTTTTAAGGATTACTATCTGTCAGTTCAGGGGAGGCACCTGGTGTGTTGTTGTAACCCAGCCTACGAAGCTAGGTGGAAAGACATTGAGCTATCTTTATTGGAAATACCTACAGTGTTGGGCTACCCTGGCAGATCTAATGAAGTACACTGGCTACAAAATGACTGTGTTAGTTCTCTGAAAACGGTCAGAAGTGATAAAGACAAGTCAGATCCACAGAGAAATTAGAGTGTTGAGCTGGCCTGAACACTTCCTCCCAACTTTACTGGACCACAGGTACAAACAATGGACCAAGCGAGGAATCACCTCCTTCTGCAGTATAACAAAAACCTGGAAACCTGAATATTTTTTAGGATCCGTGGCAATCTTATGAGTTGGTCAAAGAAGATTTTTATCATTACCTACAGATGCACCACTTTTTTTTAGAAATCAGTAGACCCATGATTCAGCTGAACCCTCGCGAATTATTCCAATATTTATCGATGCTTATGATACAAAAAGTACTAAAAGTATTACTGGCAAACTCTACAAAAGCTTTACTTCATTGAATGGGAACACAACAGATTGTATTAGACAGCGCTGGGAAAAAGAAGTTAATATAGTAATTTAAGATGTAACATGGCTTAAAATTTGGAAAATAATCAATCCACTTCCACAAATTATTTATTCTGGCGAGATTTCTGCTGGAAGAATTCAATTCAATTAAATTTTATTTATAGAATCAAATCATAACAAGAGTTATCTCAAGACACTTTACAGATAAAGTAAGTCTAGACCACACTCTATAATTTACAAAGACCCAACAATTCCAGTAATTCAGTAATTTAGGTTACAGTAAGAACCTAACAAGATTTTTTATTATCACAAGTCAGAAATCAAAATTGAGAGGTTCATAGTTTTCTCGCTAGAGGGAGTGAGGTGGGATTTCTGCGGATCATATTTATGTTTTTGCTCTTGTCCGTATATTGTACCCTTTTGGAGGGAAGTGGAACAGTTAATTGTAGAGACTTTGGATATAACATTGTACCTCTCTTTTGCCTTTTTATATCTTGGAAAACTTCCTGAAGGTCTCAGTAAAAGAGACCCATACCTCCTGAAGATTGTCATATCTGCAAGCAAAAAAGCAATTACCAAATGCTGGCTTCAGAGGAATCCTCCCACCATGACACTCTTAATAAACATTATAAACTCAATCCGCAGTATGGAGAAATTGACTTTCATACTGGTGCTTCAAAAGGAGAAAGGAGAGGAATACTGGAAAAATTGGGATTGCTACAAACACAAAGACTCTTAATTTTACTCCACTCTATTTCTGTATGTCAAGTCAAGATGTACTTTTATGCATTGTATACTGTACCTGTGCTTATCATATTTTCATATGTGTACCTACTTATGTCCTGTTCTAGCCCTATTTTGTTCTATGTTCATATCTAATAAAAAATAAAGTATACTCTGACTTTAGCACATCAGAATAGGTGTTATAGAAGCAGCAATAAGTATGCCTCAAATATTCTGACCTGAAAACAATCAAACCCAGGTTGACATTACCAGACTGAGGGAAGCAGAGATGGCCTTGCATGGGAGTGGAGTATGAGGCAGGTGCTGTCTATGACAACACTATGACTGTCACTAAAGAGTTTAATTTTTACTCTGATTATATGTATAATAAAGGAAATGATGAAAGCCAGGTTTGCTGGTCATAAATAGACCATCCCACTACCTGATTGAGCATTGAACATATATTTCTCAGGTCAGTGAAGGATAGCTTCATCATGGATAACCTATAGTCCAGTAGTTTATAACAATTAAGAAACTGAAGAACAAAAGCAATTCAAAGCTCTCCTTAAAACAATAAGCAGCTTCAAATGAACAATAACTTAGAGAAGGGAATGGTCCTTAATTTGTTTTACTCCAAGATGAATTATAACCCAATTTGAAAACGCATTCTTCTTGAGTCCCATACCAGTCAGAGTTCTGTTTACTTGTATCAAGCTGTGTTGACTGTCAAAGGTGACTGATGATAGTGTGAACCTGTAATTTCTGCAATCATTAGTAATTTGCCTTTCCATTGTCTTGTATAGTTTAGTAGCATGTTTCAGTTGCATGCAATATCACTGGAGGGAAGATTTAAGATAAGATAAGACACTTCTTATGGCTATGTGTGTAATTAAGGATCAGCATTTGTGAGAGCAGCAGCTGAAACAGCATTTGAAATGCTTACTGTTGGAATATATAACGCCAGTGCATACATCCTTAACAAAATGGAGCAACATCTGGACACACAGGGGGAAGTTGCCTTTTTTCCGCTGACTTCAGCAGTAGCGATCATTACTTTGCTCAACTGTTCACCCAAACTAAACCTCAGACCATTTGAGTCATTAAGTACTATTCTTTGCATAAACTTGGTCCCTAAATGCCTGAAAAAAACATGAAATTTCCCAAATGTTAATGGAATTTGGAGAGAAAAAAAGATGGAGGAAGGAGGGGTGTGAAAGAAAGACTCAGAGGGAAAAAGAGAGCTTTAGGTAGCATTAGAGTGAGAGGATTGTTGAGATCGATGCCCAGTAAAAATGCATGACAGGAGATGTCTTGTCCAAATGAGTTAGTTACATACGTATGAAGAGTGGGCCAGGCAGAGAAAATAGCCCCTAGTTGGATGCCATCTACATATATTTGAATTGAACTCTGTAATGATGGGTTTTCCCTTCTCTGGTAGGCAATTCATTTCAGGTCAGTGAGAGGCAGGCAGAAGGGAGACACACCGGTGAAAATGTCATTTTAGATTCTCTCCTGCCTCTTCTAAAAGTATGGACTGTTTGGAAAGATATTCCAGTTTGCACTTAATTTAATTTGTTTGTCTCAGGCAGAAAACAGAAACTGACAGTAAACACCTTGGCTGTTTGCCTATCAAACGTATTAACTAAACTGCCACAGTCCTCCAATTTAGAGACTGTTTTTTACATGCTCCGAATCATATGCATGTAAAAACGTCATTCAAATCAAATGGATCCCCTTAAATCAAGCACGATTTTGATAAACACCTACGCAGTTAGGCCCAATCTACTGTACAAGGCTAAGTAATATGAGGTTTAAAACAAAATCCACAGTGCTATAAAAACGTCTTTGTGGACTTTAAAATTAACAGTTTAACATGAATCCTGTAGCAGTTTGGCTGACATTTCTTAAAAACCTGGTTGTGGTCCAAAAGACCTTATTCAACTCCATCTGAATAAGGTGTGAAATTGGTTGGTGAGGGTCCAATGGAATAAGACATTAACATGCTCATATTATGCTAATTTTCAGGTTCATAATTGTATTTAGAGGTTGTACCAGAATAGGTTTACATGGTTTAATTTTCAAAAAACACTATATTTTTGTTGTACTGCACATTGCTGGAGTTCCTCTTTTCACCCTGAGTGTTGAGCTCTCTCTGTTTTAGCTACAGAATGAGACATCTCACTTCTATTCCATCTTTGTTGGGAGTTTGCACATGCGCAGTAGCTAGGTAAGGACTAGTCAGAAGCAGAGTATGAGGGCGTGCCATCATTATAACGTGTGTTCCAAAGTGACCACGTTTGTCTCTGAAGTAAAGGCTGGACTACAATAGAGCTGTTTGGAGTTTGTGAACAGTGTTTTCTGTTGGAGATGGTAAGTCCCTTTGGGGGGGACTTTGGGCTTCTTCACGTTGTAAACCTATAACATGCACAAAAAAAGATATATGACACAATAAAGTAAAGGGGAAAAGCCAAAAAGCATAATATGAGCACCTTAATGCATGCATGGCTTCATAAACACAGGGTTCCTGCTGGGTCTTAAAAAGTAAAAAATTCTGAACTTTAAATTTAAGGCCTTAAAAAGTCTTAAAAACGGCCAGATTTTCATCCGAGGTCGTTTCCAGAAACTCTGGCCGCAGAAATAACAAGTATTGAGTTGTAATCTACAAAGTGCCGCTCAAGAGTCTTTGCTCTGTAACAAAACAAGCAGAACGCTGCCCTCAGAACGTTGGTTCGCTGTGTTGTAGTTCTTTCTGGGGGATATTGGTGTTGGTACGTGCGCATCTCCTCAGAGATTGTTCAAGTTCGGCTAGGCCTACGTGTGGAAAATGGGAAAGTGCACTTTTAACGAGACATGGCTAGATCATAGCAATTTCCACTGTTGGTTACAAGCGGTACCCAGCTCCAGGTACGAGGCTCACTACAAACTTTGTAAAAAAAAAAAATTCAATTAGGGACTCTTGAAGTGAAGGAGCTGGAGTCACATGCCAGAGCGGAGAAACACAAGCTAGCCGCAAAATGCCTTCAGCAGACTCGGCCAATTACCCAGTTTTGTGCCTCACCCCTGCCGACCCTGCCATCGTCCTCCTCAGTGCCTGGTCCCTCCGGTCTCCAGCAGCGCAATGTCATCGCAGCTCCGTCGAACAAACGGTACTTTTGGATCGACTGACACATCGAAAGCCAAGGTGCTTTGGATACTGCACACGGTGACTAAACACCACTCATTTAATAGCAACAGTGAGATTAGCGATCTCTTCCAAGTGATGTTCCCTGATTCAGTAATCGCGAAGACATTCTCTTGCGAACCCAACAAGATCGCTTATGTGGCGAGAGAGGGAATGTAGGTTCACATACAGTTTAGGCCACATTAGCAGTCATAGTTCTACACACCTACAGCTATACATGAAGAAAGGCTTGTAGTCAAACATGTAGATAGTTAAATGTACAATGACTGTGTGTGTGTGTGTGTGTGTGTGTGTGTGTGTGTGTGTGTGTGTGTGTGTGTGTGTCATTGCTTTAGTTATGTAAATCTGTCTTTTTATTTCTCCTTCTTTTCAATACATAAGGAGTCTTTGGATCAATTGGACCACAGCAGGCTGATGTCAGTCTCCATGGATGGGCCTAATGTGAACTTCAAGTTTTTAGAGCTCCTCCAGCTTGACTACAAGGGTGCACAGCTGGTGTCCGTAGGCAGCTGTGGGCTCCACACACTGCATAATGCCTTCAAGGCTGGCTTTTCGATGTGGCATGTGGACAAGATATTAAAGGAAATGCACACATTATTCCACCATGTTCCAGCGAGGAGGGAGGACTGCGTAAGAGTCACCAAATCCAGTGTTCCCTCAGCCATTCTGCGGCCATCAGTGGCTGGAAAATCTTCCGGTTATGGGTTAGGGCTCTGGCAGTCTGGCCATCTCTCAAGCTATACCTGGACGCTGTGCACAGAAAAGAGTTGCCAAACCCCAAGACGGCATCATTTGACACCACTGAAGCAGCCCAAAACGATCCTTTAACAATAACGAAGATGTACTTCTTCATGACAGTGGCCAGGACCTTTGATCCATTCATGAGGAAGTACCAAACAAATGAACCTGTGATGCCTTTATTTGGCAAAGACTTGGCTGAGTTGATTAAGGTAATTATTTACAGTATATGGGTTGTATCACTTGTTGGCATAAAGCTCTCAGCATACATTCTATTTGTTTATTTATTCATCTCTGGCAATTGCTTTCATCCAAGTTAATTAAAAGTATTTGTCACATTGTTAGTCCTACATGTGAAGTATTTTAGGGCCAGTCTCCTCTAGAGCAAGTGAATGTTAATTGCTTTGTTAATTGAATGAAACCCTTTCAACTCTGTTATTGTTATTGCTACTTCATTTGTCTTCTGACAGAGTCTACTGAGGCACTTTGTTAAAAGAGAGGTCCTGCCCTTCAGCTTACCACACTGGACCTGTCTGACAAGAACTTGCTCTTCCTCCCACAGAGGGTTGGCATTGGCTTGGCTGCTGAGGTATTGTCATGATCCTTCTTAAGTTTATGGAAATAATGATCAATATGCAATCAGCCAGTGTCATTTCGTTTAACATACTCCAAACATGTCAGTTGTAAAGTGTGCAACAGGAAGAAATTTTGCCATTAGAATCAGAATCAGAAAGGGCTTTATTGCCAAGTACGTTTTTTACAAGGAATTTGTCTTGGTGTTGTTGGGGCATGTTACATTCTCTAAATGTAAGAAAGATAAGAAGAATATAAACAATATAACTATAAATATATACACACAGTATGTATTACATACCTGCAAATATATATATATATATATATATATATATATATATATATATATATATATATATATATATATATATATATATATATATATATATATATATATATATATATATATATATATATATATATATATATATATATATATATATATATATATGATAGTTGATCTAAAGAATAAAAAAAGGAGCCCATGCAATAACAATACCTTATAACAATAACTTCTTTCACCAGTAAATGTTTTTTCCCCCAGCGTATTTCCTTGGAGAACGTTGGCACCAAGATCCTGGTTCCAGCTGTCGCCGTGGTCCTGCTGCACTCCCTGCTGAGCTCAGCGGTGCCCTGCAATGTCATGCTGCTTCCTGCTGAACCCTGCAGCTCCCCGCTACATCCAGTCACTGTTCCATTATTAATGTGACTACTATTGCCACTGTTCATCACACCCCCAACCGGCCCGTCAGACACCGCCTACCAAGAGCCTGGGTCTGTCCCAGGTTTCTTCCCAAGAGGGAGTTTTTCCTCGCCACTGTCGCACTGCTTGCTCTTGAGGGAATTACCGTAATTGTTGGAATTGTTGGGGCTTTGTAAATTATAGAGTGTGGTCTAGACCTACTCTATCTGTAAAGTGTCTCGAGATAACCTATGTTATGATTTGATACTATAAAAAAAATTGAATTGAATTGAATTAAATTCCGACAAAACGTCAAAAACAACCACTGGATGGGAAAAATAAAAACTCTTTGGATCTAGATCTACACAATTCACGTGGATGACATTTTCTCATTCAAAACAACGATTTTCGCCGAAAAGCGACAAGTTTGCAGGTATGGTATTAATAAAGATAAAAATAAAATAAGTAAAAAGGAACGGTACAGCAGAGTAGGTACAGTGGCATGAGGAGCCAGAGGTGGAGTGTGGGGAGAGTCAGTGGCCTTGTTGATAAGGCTAGTGGCGGAGGGGAAAAAACTGTTCATGTGGCATGAGGTTTTGGTCCTGATGGACCTCAGCCTCCTGCCAGAGGGGAGTGACTCAAACTGTCCAGGGTGGGAGGGGTCAGCCACAATCTTTCCAGCGTGCTTCAGAGTCCTGGAGGTGTAAAGGTCCTGGAGCGGCGGCAGATTGCAGCCAACCGCATCTTCTCTGCAGACCGAATGACACGCTGCAGTCTGCCCTTGTCCTTGGCAGTGGCAGCAGCGTACCAGATGGTGATGGAGGATGTGAGGATGGACTCGATGATGGCTGTGTAGAAGTGCACCATCATTGTCTTTGGCAGGTTGAATTTCTTCAGAAGTACATCCTCTGTTGTGCTTTCTTGACGAGGGAGCTGATGTTCAGCTCCCACTTGAGGTCCTTGGCTTCTTGAGAACAAGGATGATAGTTGAGAACTTGAAGCAGGCTGGCATGTGGCACGTCTTCAGTGAGGTGTTGAAAATGTCTGTGAACACTGGAGACAGCTGGTCAGCGCAGTGCTTCAAGCTGGATGGGGAGACAGCATCCAGTCCAGCAGCTTTGCAGGGGTTCTGTCTCCTGAAGAATCTGTTGACATCCCTCTCATGGATGGAGAGAGTCGTCACTGAGGTGGGTGGAGGTGGAGGGGGGACCTTTAAGGTCGGCATTGGTGGGGGGGCCCAGGCCCGTGCTGAGGTGGGGAAGGTGGAGGTGATGCACAGTGGCTGGAGCTATAGGGAGGTGTTGTGGGGGATGGTTTCAGGACTGTCCTTTTGTTTTTCAAAGCGACAGCAGAACTCATGGTAGGCGTCGGTCGGTGAAGGAGTGGGGGGGTTGTGGGGGTGAACTTGGTGATCTGCTTGAGTCCTTTCCAGACAGACACAGAGTCGTTAGTTGAGAACTGGTACTGGAGTTTCTCTGAGTACAGTTGTTTAGCCATTCCCACTGCCTTCCTAAACTTGTACTTCGCCTGTGTAATTCTGTCTTTGTCCCCACTCCTGAAGGCCTCTTCCTTATCCAGCCTTAACCTTCTGAGTTTGGCTGTGAACCAGGGTTTATCATTGTTGTAACTCACCCTGGTGCATGATGGAACACAGCAGTCCTCACAGAAGCTGATGTATGATGCTGATGATACTCATCCAGACTGTTGGTAGCATCTGAACACATCCCAGTTACTACAATTCTCAACATGGAGAGAAATACACCAACTTGACTGATGAAGAGCGGGAACGGACATCTGAAGCTTTGCTAGTTAAACTGCAAAAGCAACAAGGCTTTTTTTACCAAGCGTTGCACATCCAGGGATGCAGCAGTCAAAAACAGCTTTGTGATATCCCACAAAATCGCCAAAAACAGTAAGCCATTTTCTGAAGGGAAGTTTATTAAAGAGTGTTTGATGGACTCTGCTGCGCTAATATGCACAGAGAAAAAAAAAAGGTGTTCTGTGCCGCTTTCCAGGCGAACCGGAATGAGACGGATTAAGGACCTCGTGGGAAACACTTTCAGCTGCAAAGCAAAGCAATTTCAAACTTTTTTCCTTAGCCCAGTTACTAATTTTTGTACGTGGGATAACGAAAGACTTTGAGATAATGGAGGATCTGGCAGCAATGCGGCCAATGAAAGGGACGACGACGGGGAGTGATTTGTTCACTGAGGTAAATGCATGTTTTGACAAAATGGGACTTAAATGGAAGAAACTGGCATGTGTTACAACCGATGGTTGTCCAAATCTGACGTCGGACTAATGAAGCGGATGCAAGATAAAGTGACTGAAGGGAACTCAGAACTGAAATTGGTATTTTTGCATTGTATTACACATCAGCGGGTGTTGTGTAAGTCAGTGCTAAAACTGAACCATGTTATTGATGTTGTAACTAAAACAGTTAACTTCATCAGGGCAAGAGCATTAAATCAGAGGCAGTTTGTGTCACTTTTGGAGAAGCATGAAACTGAAGATGGTGACATAGGCACCCACACAGTTGTCAGGTGGTTCAGCCTTGGCAAGGTGCTTAAAAGAGTATGGGACTTGAGAGCAGAGATTTGAGAGTTTTGTGATATGAAAGGCAAAGAAATCCCAGAGCTCTAAGATGAACTGGATGGCTGATCTTGCATTTGCTGTTGATGTGACTTAGAGTTGCGCGATATGGACCAAAAGTCATATCCCGATATATTTAAGCTGAATATCGATATACGATATATATCCCAACATTCTTTCAGCCAAAGTCAAAGCCATATATGACATGTCACAAGTAGTTTTATTGAAACCAGCTATTTCAGTGAACAGTTGCAAAATCAAATGAATAAATAATAAACAGGTTTCTTAACCTGGTACATGATTAAATGCTCAGCTTTCAAATAACAATAAAATGCAAACATAAATACTGTATAACAACAGGAGTACCTTTTTTGAAATCAAAGCTCTATAAGGTGCACGTTTAAATAAAAAAATATCTTAAATAAAAATAGGCTATAAAATAAAATAGGCCAATCTTTTTCTGAAATAAATATATTTATATGAGAAAAGTACAATATCAAATTATTTTTTGTTTGACAACTATAAATGGCTTATTAAAATCAAATTACAGATTTTCTTCTCCTTTCTAACAAATCCACAGATGCAAATAACGAACATTACAAAAGAGTGAAATATGACAAACCCGAGTAAGGGCAGCATTTATATATAAAGAAAGAACAAAATAAAGTGCTCAGTTTGAGATTAACTTTTCCTTTTTGTTAACTCAATTTCTTATCTGAACAGTTTCAACCAGTTGCACAAGAAACAGACTATCAACTCAATAAACATTTCCCCCCTCTTTTTTTACTTTGATAAACAGTAATGCTGTCTTGAGGTAGACATTAGAAGACAGACAAGCGTGTCGTCCTTCGTTTAAAGATTTTGTGCGAGAAACACCAGCCTGTCAACGGCATCCGGCTTCAGAGATGCTCTGTGGCAGGTTGATATTGCCACTGCATCTGAAAACCCTTTCGGAGGGTGAACTGGTAGCTGGTACCAAGAGATACTTTTTTGCCAGGTGGCTCAGAGCTGGAAAGACAACTTCATGATCCTTCCACCACTTGAGGGGCTCAGTGTCACTCTCCACAATTGCTGACTGCAAGTAACTTGACAGTTCATTTTCAATAGCCCCCTTGGTTGGTGCGATGGTGGTGGCTGTGCGCTGCTTGAAGAAGCTTGCCAGTGTCTTAGCTGTTGGTGCTACTGCTGCTTCTCCATCTGCAGGCTCAGGCCCAGTGGGCACACGTAGGTAAGGCGGTTGACAGCTGCTCTGATCAGCCAGTAGCGTCTCCACCTCCAAGACATCCCTGTGCTTCAATGCATCGACTTTTTCACTTGGGGTGTGGGTGGCCCTGAACCGTGGATCCACAAATGAAGCCATATCCAATAGGTCAGTAGCGGCTGGGTCAGAATACTTGCTGTTGAGGTACTCAACAATGCTGGTCTTGATCGATTTGCAAAGCTCGCTATCACATGCCAGAGGAAAGGTGCAGCACAGGTTTCACATATAATAGAGTGACGTAATCCTCGGTAAAGTCCTGGAGAGGTTTCAGGACCTTTTGAACTGCTTCTAGGACCTCTAAGTCCTGCCAGGTAGGGACAAGGTGCCTGGTCTTTTTGTCATTAGACAGGACTTTGGCCAGTGCTCCTTCCTGCTCCAGGACTCTCTCTATCATCTGCTGCCTTGATCCCCAGCGTGTGGCAGACTCGGTTATGAGTTGGTGACTTGGCAGACCCAGCTGAATCTGGACTTCAGCAAGATGTCTCCTTTTCTTCCAGCTGTACGAAAAACAGCTTACAATTCTCTTGCGCAGAGAAATGGCCCGGGTGATGAGCTTTTCATTCTTGCCATGTCCTGTCAGAATCCTAAAAAACTATTAAACAAATGTGCTTATGCAAGAAATTTGACTCTGGTTTCACTTTAACACACTCATACAACTAAGTGCTTTCCAAAATCAAGCTTTAGAAATATTCTACATTAATATTATTTTCTCGTTTCATATTTTATTTTTTTTAATCAACACCAGTTCTAATCATAAATATCAAATATTATATTCATTTATTTTCTGAATTTTAATCCTGTAAGTGATTATGTATTATTTTTGTATAATTTATAAATGATGACTATACTGTATGTACATTTACTCATGTTTCGTTGTTGTTTTTTTTAATGCTACTCCATATTTCTACTCCACTAAAAACTCCACAATGTTTAGGCCTACATGTCAACATTAGTTTCTAGTTACTTTGCAGTTTGCTCTTTCAATGCAGAGATTGACACCACTTGTCACTTTTCTTTTCATAAGGCACACTGCGGGAAAATGAAGATGAAGAGTGAGCTTTGTTTCGGGGCTGGAGCTTTTTCGGGTTGTCAATGGCTTGCGGCTGGGGCTTCAGCAGCGTGCAGTTTCACACACTCTCTGTATTGCAGTATGTGCCACTGTTTTAGGTGGTGAAAAAGATTTGTAGTGCTTCCACCCCTGGCTGTAACTTGTTTATGGCACTCCCTACATATTACATGATTTTGTTGCTGATCTGCTTTTTCTTTTACTAACCAATTCCTCCTCCGCACGCTCCGCAGACCTTGTTGCTTCCTCCTTGTTTGTTGAAGAGTGGCTGTCTGTTCCTGCACCTCCCCCCCTCTGTGCATGAAAGAGGAGGGGCGGGGGCGCGGGGAGCAGTGCAGAGAGCTCCGGGTCAGCAGCTTGCTTGGAGCAAGGATCACAGCGAAAATTTGAACTATATCGATATATGCAATATGGTCTAATTCCATATCACATTTAAAAATATATCGATATATTTTTTATATCGATATATCGCCCAGCCCTAATGTTACTGCACTAATAAATGAACTAAACACCAAACTGCAAGGCAAGGGCACATGGAATGCACAGCCTGGTGAAGGCCTTTATGAGAAAGTTGCAATTTCTCTCAAGCCAGTTGGAGGGTAACACTCTCACCCACATGCAAATCAAATCCTGAAAGAAGCCACACCATCAACCGATCACCTCTGCAGGTACCCATCCATGTTAGTGGCACTGCATGGTGAGTTTACAAGGTGATTTCAAGACTTCTAAACAGCTGAGGGTGAAATGCACATGATTTCTTCTCCCTTCACTTGCAGTGTGGACAATGCACCTAGTGATGTTCAGCTCAAACTCATTGACCAGCAGTCAGATAGAGTGCTGTCAGAGCACTTTAAGTCCGTATCATTGCTGGATTTCTATTCTCTCGAAGACACGTGAGGAGGCACGCTCAGACGATATTGATTCTCTTTGGATCAACCTACATATGTGAACAAACTATTTCAGTGATGAAGTTTAGCAAATCCAGATACAGATCTTCTCTCACTGATGATCACCTGTCAGCTGTCCTTCACATATCCACCTCAGACATTGAACCTGACTTTAGTGCACTTGTTCAGGCCCAGCACAGACTAGATTTTTCTCACTGAACAAGAAAAAGAACTGAAAAACAGCAAATGAGGTAGTAAGACTACAAGCAAAAGATAATGACACTTTGTATGAAGTTAATTTAATGTTCTTTGAAAAATGGCAAACAATATGCATATTTTGTTCACAATTGCTTTGTGAATGCTGTTCAAATAGTGAAATAATGTTGGCATTTTGTACTGTATCTACTTCACCAATTCTGTAGTTAGGCTATGTTCAGACTGCAGCAAAAGTGGCCCAAATCCAAACTTCTTCAGAAGTAGTGTGAACACTCAAATCTATTTCAAATCAGATCCAGGCCACTTCCATATGTGGTCCTGAATCAGGCCCAGATTTGATTTATTTCAATGCGGCCGCAGTGTGAACAACCAAGGCGAAACTGCAAACAGTTCACACTGGAATCTGATATAGGCCACATTTTAAAAGGTCATGTGAACAGCCAAACAAAAAATCAGATCTGAGCAAAAAAAATCTGAATTAGGCATTAAGACTTGCAGTGTGAACATAGCTTTAGACTACAAACGAAATAGTAATAGGACTTTGTAAAGTTAATTGAATGCTGTTCTTTGAAAAATGGCGAAAAACATGCACAGTTTGGTCACAATTGCATTCATGGATGTTCATTAAATAGTGACATAATTGCATTTTGTACTATGTCTGCTTCACTTTTTTCATGTCCTTACCAGTCGCAGCTTATCAAAGACCTTACAATTTACTGCTTTTAATAAAGAGATAGGGGGGGAACGTAATTTATTGGGAGACAGTTTGGGACAACATTTCCCACTGTTCCAAGAACCCAAATCACCAGCAGATCCACTTCAACATATGTCATAGGACATATTGGACACCTCAGAAGAGATACGTCTCGAAAGTCATTCCTACTCCCTATTGCACTTTCTACCAACCTGAACAAACTGGAACTTTCCTACACACAACCCAGTCTCTCGCCAGGTCGTGTAATAGTCACGTTATTTTGATTCATAAATTTGTGTACAGGTTACGATTTAGACGTTTTTTTCGTGTATATGCGACGACTTATTTTGACGTTTTTTTCATGTATATGCAACAACTTATGAACGTGTAAAGGTGACGCTTTTCGAACCTGCTCTGGGGGACGCGACAACGGGGAAATGAAGCGCCACACGCCGGCCAAAACAACGGGACGGGCCGCCACTCGCGGGCCGCCACTCGCAGGACGCGATTCTGCTCTGGGGGAAATGAGGCGCCACACGCCGGCCACAACAACGGGACGGGCCGCCAGTCGCGGGCCGCCACTCCCAGGACACGATCCACAGGCGCAGGGGCACACAACAACGGGGAAATGAAACGCCACAATAACTGGACGGTTGTGGTTAGGGAAAAAAAAGAATGGGGAAAGGAACCGTCACACGCGGGACACACCGACAAAGGAACTGCAACACGCGGGACAAAGGTACTGCAACACGCGGGATCCCCGGGGTGAAAGTCCAGCGGACTTTTCGCATTATCAATATTACTCGCTACCGTCAGCGTTCTGGGATCACGAAATATGCTTCCCATTAAAATACATTGCTTTCAATTTCGTAATTGGCACACACAAAAAAAGGCTTTTACGTAACATGTCCACAACTTAATAGATTAAAATAACGTAACTTAATGACCTGCCGTGAGACCTGGCTGCTACACATGGTCTGGGAGTGTGAACAGGTGCATGAGTTTTGGAATAAAACAACATCAATAATATCTGATGTGATAAGATGTCGAATTCCTACTGACCTGATTGTTTTGTTACTTAATGATGACTCTAAACTACACCTACTTGGGAGACAGAAGAAAATTTGGCTAGCTGGATCAACCGCGACCAAGAAAATGGGGAGGGGGGGGAGGGGGGGGAGGGGGGAGGAGGGGGGTTGTTGTTCAGTTCTTTGTCTGTTCTGTTCTGTAGGTTCAAAAAAAATATAAAAATAATAAAAAGTTGATCTTAAAAAAAGAAAACATTGAGGCTGTGATTGGTGCTAAAGAGGAACTTAGGCATATGTAATATGTCTCTCTCTCTCTCACACACACACACACACACCGATAACGCGGTAGCAGCCAAGAGGAGTATCCATCAGGCAAGTGTTATTTAAATATACTTCTGGTGTAGTTACAAACTTTCTAATGCCTCATTTTATAAGTACAGAAACTCTTTGTACTACTGTAGAAGTTTGGTATCATTCCGGGCATTATTAGTGGGGTAATTTACAAGATACAAACGTGGATCCATTAGCACCTGCACTAAGCTAACCAGCTGATAACTCGACCAACGTTATAACAAGGGAAAAAAGCTTATGGGGGTTGTTTGGCTCGAGGTCAAGGTGCAAAGCAGCCTAGGGTGAAATTACTCCGAACCATCACTTTAAATCGGACTAGAGTGTGGTTCGTTTGGGCAGGTGTGAATGCAGCAATCTAGGTTGTGCACCAAAAGTGGACCAAACAAGCTTACCGAGACATCCTTGAAGATATTCTCTGTATGCTTTTAAATTAACTCTGGAGCGGTTTGTTTATGGTGAGAACGGGATCTGATCTTGAACCACACCAACTATGTACTCTGCAAGACTGAGCTATTGGCTCCTGTAGTCAATTGTGCTTAGCAATCTGCGATGTGACAGAGCATGCAAACTGTAGCAGCTTGCAATGTTTCTTTAACAGAAATAGGCTGCGGTCAGGCTTGCCATCACTCGCTTTTCCTGTGTAAAAATGGAGACAGCAGCAGAGCAGAGCAAAGTCTCAGTGAGCAGTGCAGATGTAGTAATGTCACCCGCGAAACAATGTCTGAAAAATGCATTTTAGAATGTAGACTTTTGTCCGTGTGAAATGAAACAGAACCAAGGGGAAAACGCTCTATGACAAACTCATTAATGGATTTGGAAGAAATCAAACAAACTATAGTTGTGGAAATGCCCTTACACAATACATTTCCTATCCACCCGACATCTTCACTGTTCTGTTACTTCTTCTCTGCTCTCTTTGGTGCTTAACACAAGCTCGTTTGAGATGAGCTACGCCTCACCTGTAAAGTGGATGGGAGCAGGCGACAGCAGCCGGGGGCAGTGACAAAAATCTGCGGTCAAGTCGGAGAGTAAACAGCTTTTTCAAGCAGCCTTCAATCTGAACAGGAAGTCACAGAAACACTCACATCCTGTTCTCACGGTCCGATTCTGATTTATTAAAATTGGGCAGTGATCACTTCTGTGCAGGCCTGGCTCATCTCGAACAGCCTGATATCTCCGCCGAAAACTGAAAGTGAAACTTAAAGGTCTAGTATGTAATATATCTATTGTAATAAATCCAAAAATAACCCCAATCCGTCATCAGATATTAAGGAAACATGCTACGTTGAAATACTATCTTTTCTGACAACAATGCTAAAGCCAGCACTGCAAAAACTCAAAATCTTGCCAAGCATATTTTTCTAAAAAGTCAAAATATCTTATCACACTTAATATAAGACAAAATCACCTAAAGAGCAAGATTTAAGTGAGACAAAGGAGCTTGTGGTTAGACAGTGCATCTTGAATATCTTGTTAAGTGAAACTGTCTTGAAAACATCTTGTTTTGAGACATATCTCAGATGAAACAAGCTTTTTTGACATGTCATAAGGTTTTTAAGCTGCTGGGTTATTTTTAAACGATGAATTGTCTTGTTTCAAGAAATAGACTTAACTTGAATTGACACAACAAATCTGCTTTATTGAAAACTGCAGGTCAACGTGCGCAACAACTCACAATGCACAGTGTGGCTATTTTTCTTATATTTCCATCAAACCATGTCCATGCGTTATGTAAAAAAAAGACGGAGGCAAAAGCTGGAATTATGCTTCCTTTTCTTTTCTGTTGCACTCTGCACATACTGCACCACACTATTCCAAAAGTAATAAGTAAAAATAATAGGGTTGGGCATCGAGAACCGATTCCAGATTTCAAATCTGATCATGGGTTCCAAATTTAACATGCGCAAGTTTTGGTTTCCGTAGCAGCCAGGCGCTTGTTGTGTTGCAGCCGTGCAGCACAGTAAGCGGAGCTCTAGTGTGGCTTTATTTTGATTTGTAAAAGCTGTAAAACTGCAACCCACCTATGAATCAAAATAAAACTTTCCTCTTATTTGTGAAATAAGCATCTAACCCGTTTCAACTCCAGTTATAATGTCATTTTATTAGGTTTATTGACCATTAATTAAAAAAGAAAGTGTTGAAAAGAGGGACAAAAATGTTTTAATAAGCGCCAAAAGCATGAAAAGGTGTCATAAAAGTTAAAACAAAAACGCATTGTTCAATTTTGACCAGTTGACAAGTTCATGGACGACGGTGAAGACAACACAAGGGTTAAAAAAAAAATTCTGCCCAAATACCCACCCTCAATACAGACTCAAGAGTGATGTTTGATGTCTGTGAGATCATACTTCAGTGGAATGTACTTGCTATTATTGAAGTTTAGTAGTATGGTGTATAATCAACAAGCTTTTCAGCATCCATAAAAATATTGGCTTGAGCTAGGTCGGGAACTTCTACCTCGTAAGCTAAATAATTATCATTCCACCCAACTGTAGAGAGAAGTTGGCATTCAAAACAATACATTGACGCATTTAAAATATAAATGTTTTTCACAAGTGCAAACTCTGGAGTATCATTGATGACATTAGAAATAACCAAAGATTTTACACATGTATGCTTATTTCCATGTTGCATAATCCACTGTACCGAAACTATATGTTCAATGTGCTCTATTCCTAAGAAGTCTTTAATCTTTCCTTCTACATAGTGAACATTTTTCACCTCAGAGGCTGGGCCCATGTCAACTTCACTTGAACAAATTGGATGTTTCTCATGTACATTCTGACTACATTCATAAAGTTGGTTGTGCTTCACAAGAGACTTACAGATATTTTTAAAACTACTTTTCAAAGCCCACTGCTTAAAAAAGCAATGCTTTGACTCAAAGCGCATACACATATGCCTCACTGTAGGACCAAGTGCCTTAATCTGAGAAGGAAGATGCAGCAAGTAATGCTGTTTAGGTATAATATTTGCATCTGGAAACAGTTGTTTGAAATGTTTTAAATGTTGCTCTATTATTATTATTATTATCTATTCTATAAAGCATGACCTCCACTAGACCAAGATCTCCACTAGACCAAGACCTCCACTAGACCATGACCTCCACTAGACCATGACCTCCACTAGACCAAGTCCTCCACTAGACCAGGACTGTATGGCTGCAGCCTGGAGCGACCCATGTCATGCCGACCCACCTGGTGCCGTCCCCGAGCATCGACTTTTCAAAATAAAAGCTTGCGTCTGGAATAAAATACTTTAAAATATTTTACTACTTTAATACTTTATTACTAATACATATAATTCTTGAGCGACAGATGCCAAAAACATCCACACCCCTCTCTATCCCCAGCCCATGAGAACCGTTGGGAGTCAACCCACAGCCGCTCCGCTGCCCTGCTGAAAATGTGAACCAGAAACGCCTCAGATGTCAGATAACGTCCATAATAATAGGACTTGGGTTTGATTTTTTTACAGTTTTCAGTGGTTATGAGGAGCAATATGAGAGAGAAATTTGGTAATCATTGATCATTGTTTACGTACATTAAACCACGTTTTTATTCATTAGTAAGCTACAGGATAGCGTCTTTCAAACATGACCTGCGCTAAAGAGAAAAAAAAATAATAATGAATGTGTCACTGTCCAGCACATTTCAAACCAAACTGACGCCCATGGACCCGTGACTCAATCTGGAAAATAATTTGATTTTGTATTTTTGACCATCTGAATTTACCGTTGGATACGCCTCGGCATGAGATGGGACGGCTTAGGACACTCCAGGCTGCAGCCATACCCGCCTCCACTAGACTAGAAAGAGAGTGTGTGTGTGTGTGTGTGTGTGTGTGTGTGCGTGTGTGTGCGTGACTATAAATGCAGCGCGTGTGAGAGCAAACCGTCCTTATAGCTGTGTGTTGCCGCTTATTAGACTTTAGCCTAATAAGCGGCAACCGAGATTGTCCAATGCAAAACAGGCTCATTGCAGCCACTAATGCAGGGAGAAATAGACCTGTCTTGCCAAATGGATTTCTGTTCTTTTCTTTTTTTAACAGATTGTAAAGTGGCACTTTTATTTCTTTTCTATTTTTGAACTTGATACAAATTTTGACACAGCTGCACTTTTATTTTTGAATTTGCTGTTATTTGATGTAGATAGTTGTATTTCGATACAACTTGTTACTTCAATAAATTGGACCATTTTAAGCTTGTTGCGTATTTCATTAGCATTGTGTTGGGGCAATGGGGGCAGGTGGGGCTTGAAAATTCCCACTTGTCCAAAGTGGGGAATGACCAAAAAAGTTTGAGAACCACTGCTGTAGGCAAATCCCACACCTATCTTAAATCCAGCCACTTCATGCTGAGCTAGAGTGTCTCCGCACACAGACATAAGTGCTCCATAAATTGTCCTCTCACCATTTGCAGTGACAACCTGGACACCATCACACAGCTCAGTTAAGTCACGGTTAATCCTCTCAAATATCTCATCAATACCACAATGGGAAAGATCTTTTGATTTTACCATTGCAAGCAGACAAATGGAAGCAAGTCTTGATCTGTATTTTGGGTTGATGTTACCTAAGGTGTAATAAATCAATAACAATTTGTTTTTGTTTGCCCGAGATCCAAGAGGATTGCATAAAATTTCATCTGTATATAAAACCAACTGCAATGCTGTGGGAAATTTCAAAAACAGTGGGTGCGACTTAAAAATATCTCCATCAATGAAATCATGAAAAAAATCCATCCTTGCATGTCTGTGGCATCTCATCAATCATTGCAATTGTTCTTGGATGTGATAGCAGCTGCTCCAAACTTTTCACCAACGGTATATAATGAAAACAATGGTCCTTAATGGTAAGAACTCTGGAGTCTCCATGTTTCACATAACATACTGTTCATTTTGCAACAACAATCTCTGGTTCAACTGGTTCTAACAGTTCTTTGATTGTCTTATCCTGCAAATGGGTGGAAGCAATTTGACGGAAAGGGTCAACAAACTGGTCAAATATCCCCATTGCATCACTCTTTAGTTGATCCAGGTCCCCAGAATGTCTCTCAATCATGTCGCTCATTTGCTGTTTTAGGTGCTCCAATAATGCGGCCTGATATTGCTGGACTCCACTCACCATTTGGTTAACAGCTCTCTGGGGAGTAAAAAACAAACAAAAATAATACTACATTGTAAAATTCATATACATGCAAACTCTTTTTTTTTTTTTTAAAAGTAACCCTTCAATTACATGCAATGATCAAAAACTAAACTATCATGAAATAATATTGCCTTCTGCAGCTTTAAGATCTTGTTTACACTTGGTCTTAAAATGCATTTTGAGCAATAGGATCACAAGTGGACAGTGCTGAATAAAAGTGTAAGTGTTGTTGTGGTTGTATTACAGTATGTTGTCTCTATTCTTAGCTCATGCTCAACAAATATAGTGGATGGGCAGATTTTGTAAGCAAAGTACATGAACATTTGCATATATAGCATGGAAGTGAGATCACTGAAGAAGCACGTGGAGACACATTCTAATGTCAAGTGTTTCTCTGACATACCTTCAGCTGTCCACCTTTGATCGGGTCAACCATATTACCAGGTCTGAACAGTGGCTAAGTCATTCTACAGTGTAGAGCTGGGCGATTTGTTTCCCTAAAAAAATCTGCAATTTTTTTATAAAAAACTCGAATTACGATTCGATTCGATTTTCCCCCCTTTCATTTAAAACAAAATAACTGCGAACTGTAAATATATTTTAAAAATATATATTTATTGTATTTAATTAAAGTGCATCAACATAAACAAAATTGCACAGGCAAACCCTTTCTCTAACTGAAAAGTCACTGTGCAGTGTGCAACAAAGATAGTTAAACATCCAAATTATTTATACTGTATTTGGATTAAAAAAAATCTAAAAAATAGATTTTTTGAAAATATGAATCGATTTGACCTACCAACTCAATTTTTAAATCAAATCGATTTTTTTCCCAGCCCTACTACAGTGTAAGCTTATTGCTTTTAACTACTAAAAATAAAATATAATTAATTGGAAATTCAATAGCATAAATTACCTGTGTCAGTCGATGGGTTTCTCTGGCTTGAAGAAGAAATGCAGTTGCATGTTTAGAAATGTCAACATTCATGCGACCCTCTCCATCTTCTTGAAATCCACTCTGAAAGAAATTAACAACAAACATCTATTAAAACAGGAAAGATATTGGCATTTGTAAGTAGCTCCACCAGACAATCTGGCAACTACCTGGGTAAGTTAGCTAACTAGATTTCTTCCTATAAAAAGGTACAAAATGGGTGTATTTTTACTGATTGGTGCCTTTATTTTGAGTATGTAAAATAACAACAAAAACAACAACTAATAAAAACAAAACAGTACTACAAAAAAACAATGACTTTGACAGCATCAGAAAAAATATGTACTTCATGAGTGTTAAGATTGACACACATACTAAATAGTATCCCTTCACTTGCTCTCTTGCCAATACATGAACATTATTAAAGGCCTTTGAACTGAACTTGTATTCCAATAAGCTATAAGGAGACAACTTCCTGTCACACACTGTCAAGAAGACGTGTCTCATCTGCCAGTTATAACTCTGTGAATGATAAGCTAATAATACACATATTGCAGCCTCTATGCTTGATTCAAACTGTTGAAGGATAACCTGTAATTTTTTATTTGTTTTTTAAATGACTAACATTAACGTTACTGATTTTTTTCAATGAAGTCTGGTAACTGAATTACATAACTAATAATTAAACTAAACAAATTAAACTAATAATCAAATAAGTGAATTAATTTACCAATTACTGCATATAAAATTAAGCATCAGACATTAGATCATAAGTGGACAATCTGTGGGGCGGTAGGCTGCGTTTGTCAACATAAATGTAACCAGCCGATTTAAATCTCAGTAGGCTAGTTGTATTTGAGTTACTGGTTCAATTACTCGTCACTGACAAAAGTAGTGGAATTACAGTAACGCATTACTTTCAACACCGCTATTACTTTATCTTAAAATTACAACCTGAGCCTGTCAATGACCAAAACACACATGTGCTTGTTGGATCAAACACAGCTGACCTAAATAAATGTTACGTTAAATTTTGCCTGTGTAAGGACTTACCGCTGGAATGACGATGCTTCAGCCCTCCGCTTCAGCCACAGGGCTTGCTTGGTCGTTTGCGGCTATCCTTTCACCTGCTCCAGGTAAACCGTGGCGAGTCGGTCCTTCCTCCTCCGCCGCTTCAACTTGGAGAAGATGATGCGCGTGTGTCCGCTTCACGTGATAGTAGAAGGAATTATACACCCTGTACTTAATTGGACAGCCATAAATCCCGCACACGACGCGAAAGTCAGGGCTGTGCATGGTGTTAATGTGAATCAAAAGTTGTTTCAGAGTCAATGCCACAAATATGTAGCATATGAAGCAACGCCAAATCATATTGGAAGATGTCACAATCAAGAGCACGGTATACCCATTGACATATATACAATGGACCAATAGACCCCGTTGCTCTGAACGGAGACCAGTGAAGGCTAGTAGAAGCACTTTTCCGGTGATCTCTAGCTTTACTGCGCAGCCTCCAACTGACAGAGACAACGTAAATGTGACATGAGCAACGTGTCTGAAAGTTGTAAGTCTTCTGGTAGCTGTGCCAAGAGAAATCTCAATCATTCCCAATCTTACAGAGACGGAGAGTTTAGGTATATGTAAGGAGATAACATGGGCACTGGCTAATTATTGCTAACTAATATGCTAGTTAACATTAGTAATTAAACCTAAACAGCTAATGTAAGTCGAAACTGCCTGCGAGCTTCTCCTGTACTGTACGGTAATTCCTCTACTGTGCAACAGTAAGTCACTTGGTTATGACACAATCATTAGCTTATTTTTACAAAAACGTCTGCTACGGAGCCATAACGTGAGGTAGTAGGTAATGGAGCCTTTTATACATTGTCGTGTTTCTTTATAAATAAACAATGGACAAATAGAGTCTTTAAACGCTTCAGATGTAAAGTTCTTTGCAGTCAAGTGACGTAAAAAAAAAAATGGCGGTCAGTGTAATGCTAACAAGAGGTGATCGCTTTGTAGCAACAAAATGGCGCCATCGGAGGTTCGCGTTCTGAAGCGAAGCTTACCCCCTTACACCACACTCTATAATTTACAAAGCCCAAACAATTCCAACAATTACAGTAATTCCCTCAAGAGCAAGCAGTGCGACAGTGGTGAGGAAAAACTCCCTCTTGGGAAGAAACCTCGGACAGACCCAGGCTCTTGGTAGGCGGTGTCTGACGGGCCGTTGGGGGTGTGATGAACAGTGGCGATAATAGTCACATTAATAATGGAACAGTGACTGGATGTAGCGGGGAGCTGCAGGGTTCAGCAGGAAGACGCATGCCATTGCAGGGCATCGCTGAGCTCAGCAGGGAGTGCAGCAGGACCACGGCGACAGCTGGAACCAGGATCTTGTTGCCAACGTTCTCCAAGGAAATACGCTGGGGGAAAAAACATAAGGACTCCGGGGAGTAAACTCCCCAGAAGCTAGGATTAGTAACAAGCATTTCTGGGACGGGATACACACAAATAGTAATAGTAATAGTAATAGAAAGGGAGAGGAGAGAGCAGCTCAGTGTGTCAAAGGAAGGAAGTCCCCCGGCAGTCTAGAACTATAACAGCGTAACTATAACAGCGTAACTAAGAGAGACAGGTCATAAGGAGAGGTAGCTTTTTCGGGCTTAGAACTCTCCCCCTGCCGGATCGGGCTTGGCTGGCCTGCCTCCCTCTACTTTGTTATGTATTATTAATCTAACAATTATGAAGAGAAGCAGGTGGGCCAGTTAGGTGAACACTGCAACTCCTCACTCCCTAACTATAAGCTTTATCAAATAGAAGAGTTTTAAGTTCATTCTTGAAAGCGATTACAGTTTCTGCCCCCCGAACCCAGATCGGGAGCTGGTTCCATAGGAGAGGAGCCTGATAACTGAAGGCCCTGGCTCCAATTCTACTTTTAGAGACTCTAGGTAGAATGTGGGCGTAAACTAACGTTATATGGGACCGACTTGGATTTGAACTAGGACTGACTTGCAAGTAAATTAAAGCGCTGTATCCAGTGCTCATTCTTTTAAGTTCACATCGCACACCTTTTTAATGTTATCGACGTTTCAGTGTGTTTTCTGTGTTTATTGTGTATCGTTGCAGCCGAACAGAGACAGTGAACTAACGTTAGCGGAGCTAACTAACTAGCTAGCTAGCTAAGTCAGCGAGCTAACAGCATGGAAGAATTGGATGATGTCACAGTGTCGACTTTAAGGGGTAATGTATGCAAATATTATTCTTTATCATATATGAACGTACTAATGCAGAGGCCTAACTGAAGCTAAAAAAATTAAGCTAATTTGACCCGCTACAGTAGCATTGTGGGCCTCAAACTCTTTCTCCCATTTGTCACATCACGCTCCTTCGGTCACCTGTTGAGTGAAGTGTTATGTGTGGTCGGTGAACTGTAGGACCTGAATTGGGCTTTGGAGATAATGTATATTATGTTGTGTTCAGACCAAAAGCTAAGTGAATTTCGCCATTACTCGCACCATTTTGTTCCCGCTAAATTCATAAACTGTGAAGACTAGCTAGTTGGTCACTAGAAAAATCTTTAGTTGGTGGCAGCTCTAGTTATACTAGTAACGTCTATATGACATACAACAGCAGCCAATGAGGTATCTACATTTCTATACTAAGCTGGTTATCACTAGCTACCTAATTTGAATGAAGTGTCAACGTCTAAGACCGGCTACGCACTGGCTGCGTGGTGTGAGCGTGGCGTGGCGGCTGGATTTTTCGATGTCTTTACACACCAGAAACCTGTCTGATGCATTGCTGCTAGCCTTGTCTGGGCAGATGTATGTTTCCCATTGATAAAATTAAATAAAATGTTAAACATAAATATATACTGATTTGATTACAGCAAAAACAATGTCAGCAGTATTGACGGAAAAATAGGCTACAGAATATTTCTTTTTGAATTTACAGGTGTATTATTTGAAAATCATTATTGTATTTTTTATTACATTTATATCTGCATTTATACCAAAACCTAGAGACCTTCAAACATCAACATCAACTCTAGGTTTGGACATAAATGCAGATAAAAATGTAATTAAACAAAAAAAATAGTTTTTCAAATATTGAACCTGTCAATGAAATATCCTGTAGCCTATTCTGCCGTCAATACTGACGAAGTTGTCTTTGCTGTAATCAGATCAGTATATATTTATGTTTAACATGAAGTATACTACTGCTTGAGTGCAGTAAATTAATGGGAAACATGCATACATACCGCGTCAGACAAGTTTCTGGTGTGTAAAGACAAAAATCCACGAACAGAAACAGAAACGCCATGCTCACGCGACGCAGCGCAGTGTGTAGCCGGCTTAATAGTCTCATGAAGTTTCATTTCTAGGGCACTGTTTCATCTTGCTATGTTTGTCTTCTAATGTTTTCATAGCTGCAAACATCACAGAGACAATGATGAGCACCCTGTCTCGTGAAGACTTGCGGGATCTTTTCCCAGACCCAGAGAACTTTTTACGGAGAAAAGCGGTCTGGCCTAAACTAACCACCTATTTAAGTTGGCAGCAGCACATTGAGCTACAATAACAACAGCACAGAGTTTTTGGAACTGGCATGGTAGTCTACATGTGTGTGTTCAATTCAGTTTAGATTAATTGTTAGGTGTTCAGTTAGTTGATGTAAGCGATTTCACCCCTGAAATGGAATATTGCTTTATACGTGTGCAGAGCTGTCAATGCTACATTGCATTTTGTGTTGCTACAAAAATTTTGCTTTTTGCAGTAGTTCATTATCTTTTATTTTACAGGAGTCTGGCCAAGAACATTCAAAATTATCGGGCAGTTCCTCCTTTAATGCATCACCCATGCGACAGACATCCACTCCTGTGAACGCAAGTCCTGCAAAGTACAAAACCCCTGGAAAGGTTGTGAAGTTATCCTTTCCAGAATATGTACTGCACACCGACACAGAACTTGAGCAAGTCCGACAACAATACTTTGAGTTATCAAAGAGAGGCGAACAGCGCAACTGCCAGATGTCAAATGTCTTGTGCAGGTCACTGTGTATACACAGCTATACAAAAGATTGCAAAATGTGAGATCCCCTCAAAAAAGAACTCCAGGTGGGAGACCTTCAAAGAGGTGAGCTGTAACTAATGATCAAAGATTCATCTGTTAATAATTTTCAAGATTAATTTAATTGATCCATTGTCTGGTCAATATAAAGTCCAAGGTGATGTCCCCAAAAGCCTTGTTTGGTCCACAACCTAAATATATTAATTTCACTGTCATAGAGGACTAAAGAAGCTAGAAAATATTCACATTTGAGAAGCTTAAATCATATTTGGACATGAAAAAAAAACAAGGACGAAAAGAAAAATGAATCAAAATTATCAATCAGATGGATTGATTTAGTAGTTGACAACTAATTGATTAACTGGCTAATCTTTGCAGCTCTACAAAGAGGCGCTGTCTTGAGCAGCCAACAGACACAGATGAAATGGATTCAAGTGACTCAACAATCATTCCAGATCGGTCCACAGAAGGAAGTGGCAGCCCAGGCTCAGACAGTAAAGAAAGTGAGTTAGAAGGTGAGTTTCAACTTTTCATTTACATATTTGCCCTTGTGAGGTATTTATATTTTAGATAAACTAATAAACCCACTTTATTGGTCAAGATGGCGGTCCTGACTTGATAAAAGTAAAAGGCTTTAAAATCAACATCAGGGGATAGGTATTTACACTACATTTGTACTGTTTTATTATCAATTTTTTACTACTCTACTGTGCAACAATACTTTCTATAACCTCTCCAGTATATCAAATAATTTTATGTATTTAAAACCCATGTGTCTCATTAGTGGCATTTTTGCTCTTTTTAATTGAATGTAATTTTTGCTTCCAAAATACCGAAATGATCCTTAAAGTACATTATACTATCAGAAGTATGTCTGTTATGTGTTGAAGGAAAAAGAAGATCCCAAAGCCTACCTGAAGAAGCACCATCTGCCCTCTCCAGTCCTGATGGTAAGTTGGTCCAACTGCCTCATGACTGTGTGTAATGGGGGTGTGTGCATCTTTGTAGGGGTGTACTTGTGTGCCTACAAGCAATTGTATGTGATTGCACGACCATATGAGTTTTAAGCAAATAGTTCTCATGCATTTATTATACAAGAAATTATTTGATTTTTTTTTTCTTTTTTTTTTCAAAAATGAATAGGTATTTGGTAGTCAGGATCACGACTTATATTTGTTAAAAGATTTAATTCCATGAAAGTTTAATCTAATATTAATGTATGATTTTCATAGCAGTTTTTTGAAATTTTTTAAAAACGACATGAGATTAATTTTTTTTAAACTGAGGCATATTAATTATGTGTTTTTGTGTCTTACAGCTAACAAGTCTGCAGATGTTGACAGTCCAGACACCTACAGTCCAGCAACCTTGGCCAAGCACTACAAGACCCTACAAACTTTGTATAAAAGAAAAAATTCAAACCACCAGGATGTCTCTCATCTCTTGGATTTGGAATTTGTAGCCAGAAGAGCATTCATTGATTCAAATACTATTCGCGAGGAGGACAGACATGAGAAGGTTCTAGAAGCATATCCTTGTTTCAAGGATGTTGGACATGTAAGTCGTTATTGACTGTGCATGATTAAAACCATGGTATCACACACAATGTTTAAAATACCAATTTTCTCTTAAATGATATATTCAGATGTCTGTATTGGTATATTTGATATTTCATAGGTGATGGATGAGCTTCAACGCATTTTGGATAAGGATAATACCAACTTCATCGATGAACTGAAGGGAAGATGGCATGACTTCTGCCAGAAGGTGCAGTTTTTTGGTGTATTGAAAAAGGCGCTGAAACCCCCAATGGGAATGGACAAAGGTAAGAAATGCTGTTTTGGTGTTATTAGTGAATAGGTTTTAGGGTGGTTTAGGTTAATTTGCTGAATGTTTTTTTTTATTATTATTTTTTTTTTTAAAGCAATGTGTCTGTTTTATATCTTTTTGATTAGATTTGACCTTGTGCACTTTGTCAAAGTGTTTAAGTAATAAATCTTTTCCTGTACAGCTGAACAGGCTCTTGAGATCCTACACACTTAAAAATGCTGGGTCAAATTAATTACAATTCTGGGTTGATTCAACTACATATTTGTTATATAGTGCTGGGCAAAATTAACCCATATGCCAGAAAATAAATTGCAATAAAACTGTTAAACTACAAACCTAGAACAGAATACATGCTAGATGTATGCATATATTATTTAATAAACACTTAAACAATACAAAAACAAAACAACATAATGGAATCTTTGAAAAAAATGTATTATATCAACAATATAGTGGAACTGGTGCAGTTCATATCACTCAGGTAGGAAAACATTCAGAGCAAAACAACAATTACGAATGAACTGGCTGAACATTCAACAGGTCTATAGTGAACAAATTCAAATTCCTATTAAAAAGCTGCTATTAAGAGCCATTAGCTCTACTTGCAAGCAAGTATTCTACTTTGAATAAACTTTACCATTTTAGACTCCCCTCCTGGCATTTCACGTGACCAAGTTTCAAACAACTTTGATGCAGCATCCCCATGCAGGACAAGCCTGTGGAATCTATAAAATGGAAAACACATTTTTAAAACCAATTCAATGTGGCACACTAATAAAACATTATAAACAATGCATCCTTATATGTAAGATCATATTTCCCTATACCTACCATGCCTTTGGTCATTAGGTGAGGGAACTCTTCGAGGATCTGATCGATGGTCCAATTGTTGTCCCTAATCCACTTGGCCCTGTAGACTGCTGTGTTCGGCATGTAGTTCTCTATCTGGCTGAGGGGCTGAGAATTATTTCTCAACCATTCTTTAAGCTGTGACCCACGTTCGTCTGATATGGTACATTCTGTAAAAAAGAACAAGAAAGTTGTCATTCACTGAAATATGGATGTTTTGCTTCATCAAATAATTTTTCAGTTTAATAATTACCTGGTATGAGAGCCCTTGCAAGAGCGCCATCATCTGGCGTTTGTGGTGGTGTCTGTGCCGTGCTCTGCAACCTGCTGGTTGATCTCAGCCGCTTCCTGACGTTCCGCAGCCTTTCCTCCAGGAATCCAGTGGCCGGCTCTATTCATCTATTTGAGTCACTTTGACATATTACGTGGAAGCTATTGAAAAAAAGAGGAAATTATATTTCATAAGAATTCATGTCTGAAAAGGGCTTTAGTAGCAATGCAGACTTGATATGCTGTGGATGGGAAAACATATTTCTTACCTTTTAAATCTTTCGACAAGGTCTGGCACTCTGTCAAAGTGTTAATGACAAAGCTATCCATTGATCTGAAACAAACACAAAAAGAGCAATGTAAAAGCAATGCAGACTAACAGCAGAATGTAATCCAATGTGAAGATAACAGCCATTTTATTTAGCATTACAATCCTCCCTCACTACAATTCATATGACAAATTGCATGCATGTGAATTGTTTTTACCTTTTTACAAGAATATTTGTGGCTGCTCAAAGCATAGCCTTCAGGGCACGAGTGTCAGTACAACAGTACAGCAGTGGTTCCCAAACTTTTTATTATATATATATATATATATATATATATATATATATAACCCTTAACTCAAGTGGCCCTTGTCGTTTGCCAGGCCGCCATTTTAAATAAGCATTTGTTCTTATCTATTGTGGGTCACCACATTACTTAAATAAATGCACATAAATGCATTTAGTCAGACATATCAGGTTATCTCACTGTTTTTACATACTTTCATCAGTCATACACTGTTATGCCTTCACATTTCACATTAAAAGCTTCAGGAAAAACAAGCACGTTCATTTATAGCCAGTTAAAATAATATAGCTAGCAAAGCAACTAACTGACAGCCTGTTGGCTAGTAAACTATCTAGCTAGCTAGCTAAACTATCTAGCTAGCTAGATAGATAGTTTGTTAACTGGTGAATCACCTGGCTAGCTTGAAACTAGCTGGCAAATTAGCCTGGTGAACTCAATAAACATGACCATATGCCCATGGGCATTATGAACTTGTTTCATTAATTCATTAATATAATTCAGACCAAACGGATAAGCTGTAGGCTATCCATGCTTCCATGATAACGGCTAAATGGCTAACGTTAGCTAGCTACGTTGTTAGCCAAACTAACCAACTAGCCTCACAATAAAAAGATAGTAATTTAATAGGTAACGCAACACAATTAGACATGTAGCTAGTGTACACAAACCTTTTATTATGTATTTGCCTCGTTGGATGACCAGACTGGTTCTCTGCTGTGACAAGCGCTCGGTGTGTGGACTCTGGTGATGATCTGATGACGTTCGAAGCACAAACAACCCAAGTGCTGGGTCAACCGATGTATGTTGGGTTGATGGATTTTGACTCAACACATGAGTTGCACAAAATAACCCAACTTCCATATAAATAACCCATAATGGGTAAAACATTTCATAACCCAGCGGTTGGGTAGATGAAATAACCCAGCATTTTTTAAGGTGTACGTGTGCTGCCATCACTGTTCCCCTCCACGTCTGCTCCTCCAAAGAGGGTACGAGATGCGAGTGAGGCTCTGGTGCATGTCCTCGAGGTGAGCTGTGTAAAATGTTGCAGGATCATTTTGACTGCAGTATCGGAAAAAATGATAACTGAAGGTGCTGCCCCTGACGACTCCCAATGTACTTCCTATTCACATACTGTATGTTCTAAGCCTTCAAAGACACCAAAAACATTTGTTTTTAGAAAGAGGATTTTCACTGGGTGATGTCTTTGCTATGTCACAGTAATGGGTGCATTACATGGTAGCAGGTTTTATCACCCTAATGATAACCAAGCAAGACTAGCCTAGCCTAGCCTTGGTTTTTAGTTCTTTTGGAAGGCTAGACGTGTGTAAACAGTAAATGCATTGGGGATAGTTAAAAACAGCACTTTCAGATGGAGCTTTCTCAGTACTGTTAACTTTTGTCAGAATTTTGCTTTGTAAAGTTGTGTTTGTAAACAACCCTCTACTCTAGGTTCCAAATGACCAAAATGCATGATCCTGACAGAAGGATGTCTGTTATGTGTTACAGGAAACAGAAGACCCCAATTCCTACTTGAAGAAACGCCCTCTCTCCTGTCCAGTCCTTATAGTCAGTCCGTCCTGATAGTCAGTCCGTCCAACTGCCTCCTAGTGGTAGGAGATGTGGCAATAACCACCTTTCCAAAAGACAAGCTTACCGAGAGTGCTTTATACCTTATGGCCTACTATTATACCCTACACCTGACTTATCCAAAGTGTGTAGCCACTCTGCTTTCAGTCACACAGACGGAGGTCCTCTTAGACAAAATCCATGAGAGAGATCTCACGTCGTCTTACAAGAAGATCATGGCTGAGTGGAAAGCTTTTATTGGCCAATAAAACCAGTGGTCAGATATGGGGTAGGATAGCACTTCCTCTCTCCCTCCAAGGGTACTACAGTCCATGTTCACTGATTTTGATTCTTGGTCGGAATTTGGCTAAGTTAGCCCAGTGTTAATTTGGGGTGCACGATAATATTAGTCAACATGCTGATATCCTGTGATGTTATATTTTGTGTGTTGTTTACACAAATCAGTGCAGATTCTGCTTAGTTTAAATTTATTTTAACTTACAACTAATTGTCCATCCAGCATTTGTAATAATTATGAATGTCACAGGTGGAGCAGTTTTAGTGTGGTCAGATGTTTGGATCTGACCTTAACTCACTCACATATTTGGAGAACTAATCACTCAACCAGATCCAGACTGTTCACTGTCCTGGCTCCTAAATGATGGAACGAGCTCCCCATCGACATCAGGATGGCTGAAATCCTACCCATCTTCCGCCGAAGGCTAAGAACACATCTCTTCCGACTACACCTCGGATAAAATATAAAAAAAACAAAAAACAAAAAAAACTCTTGAACCTGCACTTTTATACGTTTCTTTGTAGCTTTGCTTTTTTAAAGCTAATGTACTTGCACTTACTACTTGTTGTCTAGAGTTTGGACCTTCTCAGTTGAATGCACTTAATTATAAGTCGCTTCGGATAAAAGCGTCAGCGAAATGACATGTAATGTAATGTAATGTAATGCATGTTTTCATATTGCAGTACCATAAATACTGTGAGCCAAAATGTTGAGGAAAATTATGCTGTTTCCCTTTTATGCAGTCCTCTGGGACTTTTTGCTGTTTAAATAAAACAGAAGTTGGTTAAATGCAAGACTAGTTTTAATTTTTTCTGTCTTACAAGAAGTAGTTAATGTTTTGAATCTAGTAGGTGAATGTCTTGAATCTAGAACAGTATTACATTTGTAGAGCTTACATTAAGGTGAATACACTTGAGATGATGACAGGATGGTAAATTACAGCTATTATGGCAAAAGAATCCAAGCCTAATCCAAGTCAGGAATGCTAACGTCAAGACATTTTGTCTCAAAATGCCAGTTTTTAATCTTATTTCAAGTAGGTGGTGGACTTAAATCTAGAACAGTGTAACAATTACAGAACTAAAAATGAGTTAAATACACTTTAAACAAACAGGATGACAAAAAGAAGATGCTACTTTTGAGGGGAAAATACTATTTTTGAGCATCCCAAGCTTATTATGAGACACAAAACATCACAATACTAGTAAAATATAGCTAAAAATGAGTTTTACAAGCAAAAAGATCTTGTATTAATTTTTTTTTGCTTATTTTTGGAGTGGCCTTTTTTCCAGTGAGGATTTTCTCCTTTTGAAATTTCTGTTCCGTGACGGAATTTCTGTCTGTGTTTTGGCCTGTGTGTTGTTATCAACTGCCCAGTTTGACAGCCAGGCCGGGTTGCCAGATATATCTGTAAAAACGCAAACTCAGCGCGCTACAGTTGTAATGTTAGTACAGCCATGAAAGCAGCAAACAAACTAACAGGATCAACAGAGATAGATTCTACCCGACCTAAAAAAGAAAACAGCATGTTTCTAACAGTTGCGTGACCAGAGACGTAACAACCCTCTGGTAAATACTGGAGATGTATTTGAAAGATGGAGACAGCTTAGAGCCCAAAAGGACGCAGAGTTGGCTAATTTCCTCCTGAACAGGTAAGCATTAGCTTCAGGCTGATTTATCATGGCTATAAGGGACAGGTATTTTATGTCATTTCAACATTTGTGTACTCACATTGAATTATATAGTTACAGTACTCAAGTTTGTTACTCGCAAAACAATTGAGATACAGCCAGTAAAGTGATCCTGACTGGTCCTGGCTAACGCCGCCATGCTAACCCTGCTAACTCCTAACGTTACGGAGGACCAGGCAAGCGGGACGCGGCTGTTTACAACGTGTAGCCTGTTCAGCAGCCGTTGTTGTGTTTTTAGCAGTTTTTACCGTAATTCTAAGCCGTGGAAGTATGTCTGTCTGTCAGGTGGAGAGGACGGCGAGGTTGTTGTGTTTTTAGCGGTTCCTACCGTAATTCTAAACCGAAAAATTGTGCCTGTCAGTTGGTTACCGAGCTCCGCGTGAGCACAGACTTGTATGACTGTCAATATAGCCAGCATCTAACATTAGCTACTCTGCTGTGCTGTGAAGTAATGTCTGGCTATGTGAGACAAGCGTCTAGCAACATTGTTGGATGCTCCGGTCTCAGCCTGGCAACCTCCGTGAACTTCGAGTCTGGGGAGGAGGGGGCGGGGGAGACGACTCTCTCCAGGATTTTGAATTTGTACTGCAGTAACTATTTTAAGCACTAGCTGTCAGTATTACATATTGCACCTTTAAGTTACACCAGCATAAATTGAGCGTCAGCGTCAAGACGCTGCTAACGCTATATGCCATCAACACGGTCTCATCAGCTGATCTGCTCCAGCTGAGCTGCATCAGCTGATCTGGACTAGCCCATCAGCTGGTCAACACCCCTCGCTGCTCAATGGCTACACTCAAACAGGGCGCCCTATTTAAAGCAGATTCAGTTTGCTCCTACCTGCTTGCTGCTTGCTTCTCTGCCGCCCGCCACCTCCCCAGCTCCTCCTTTTCGTGTGTGACGTGGCATTTGCTTCTATGTCATCGTTGCTGCTCTGTTCATGTGGGGGAATAGTTCAGCTCACACGGTCCTAAACTGTGTGAGCGTTCCCTAGTGCTGCAGCTGTCCTCTGACTCTCTGCTATTTCATGGTGCTCATGAAAGGTCAGAGGACTCCCTGAACAGAGCCATACCGCCAAAATTTAATTCAGAATTTATTAGCTGAAATGCAATTATTCAATAAAAATGTCCTAAATAATTTTTATTGTCATGTGTGTTCTTGAGTTTATGGACCTGACAGAATTTCCCTGCATTACTTTCATATGGTAGCCCATCTGTGCAACTCTGTGCCCATTTAGGCCTACTCCTGTTTGTTATTTGGGTAGTCTATCTTTCACCAGGTCTACGCCGATCACTGAAGCACTGCCCACTTCCTTTTGACACCCATTGTCATAGCAATTATGCTGTTCACACAACCGCAAACTGCTTGCGATCTGGAGTGATGATGAAATATTAAAACCTGCCCATCCACTATATTCATTTAGAAATAGTCTAGTGTCACTGCTGTTTGTGATTCTCTCTAAATTACGTAAGCCTACTTGTTTCACAAATTAATTTGTCTGAAGAGATAGCGATAGAGAGGAGCAGACCCACACAAACATACACAGTGATGTGCTGTTCATCTGCCAGAGGTGTAAAAAGTATTCACATTCATTACTCAAGTACAAGTACAGATACTAGGGTTTGAAAAGACTTCTGTAGAAGTTGAAGTATCAACTCAAGCTTTTTACTCAAGTAAAAGTGTAAAAGTACTGGTTTCAAAACTACTTAAAGTATAAAAGTAAAAGTAATGCAAGGGGAAAAAAATGCCATTAAGGACAAAAGCTTAGCCCCCACATGGGCCTATAGTGCACTACCCCACCTCCACAAAAAAGGAAGCACCTTGTTCAATTGTATTTGTCTGTTCAGTATGTTCCAAAATATTAAAACAATAAAAGTTGATCTAAAAAAAAGGAGCACAAGGCGACATTAAAGAACGGCTTGTGTATTGCTAAGGCCACAGGGTCAAAATTAAATGATTTATTAAAAATGTAATAATAACTTATAACATAAGGGGGGGCTTAGCTTAGCCATGTATAATCTGATGACTACTTAGCCACAGTGGTGTGGCAATGCCAATATTTAGCATGTATAATGTTCATAATATTACACAATTGTAGTTTGGATGTTAGCAGGCTAACATATGCTAATTTGCACAAGATTCAAAGTACAGTTAAAAGAATGGCATTCGTTTAGCAGAGATTTGGTTGTAAAAAGTAGAAATTTAAATTTTGACATGATGATAGAAATAGAGGAAATGATAACCAAAGTCATTAGGTACATCTACTGGAAACCATGAATATCTGTACCACACCTTTAAATCCAGCTCTGTGTCATGGCAGTGTGGGCAGTGTGTGCAGATAAACCGTGTGTGGCTTCCCTCCGTGGCCGCAATGCACGGAGTTTGGAGCATTAGAGATCTGCCAAGATCAGCCGGATGACACGGATAAGTGAAAAGCTTGATCTGCTGGTGCCACTCTTTGAAAAGTAGGAGGCTCACCAAAGTTTTTACAATTCATCTTTTGGGAAGATTTTGGATGGATTGATATTATATTTGGTACAGATACCAATATAGTTGTCGAGACTATACTAAAAACAAAAAGTGTCAACCTTATGATCGCGCTGGAGGAAATGTCAGGGCATCACTAAAGTGATTCAACCCCTAAAAGGTATGATTTGTCCGTACCAAATGTAGTAGTGGTGGTAGGTGCATGCCAGAAGCATAACTATTTTTTGCTGACCTCGTCATATGGCATTGAGTGGTTTTACAGTATAAATCAATTGATCTAGGTGGATGTGCTATAGCAGGTTTTTTTGTGGTCACTGGGTGTGATTCTTCCCACTTTGTGATGGATGTCATCCACAGTGTATTGACTTTAAACTCTCACCTATGGTATGTGAAGTCTCATTCAGTCTTGAGTGTATTATTGAGTTTCCAGAAAGTGTTTTATTGCTCAAACTGAACTGTGCTGTGGGCTTTATCATCATCCATTGACTGCCCAAGAAGCATGAATTATAGCCGTCCTGTAGAACTGATCTGTTGTTTGATAATATTAAAAGCTGGGGGGTAAAAACAAGTATTTTGTCTTAAGAACCATAAAGCTTTGCTTTGGGTTGATGTCAACCACTCAAGATAATGTATCATGAAAATCCACAGAAGGACATTAAGGAAATTGGTTTGTTGCAGCATTGAAAGCAATGGAGTAAACAAGGTAGTAGGCTACTTCAAGCACTCCTTAGCACTACTCACAGTAGGTGAATCAACTGGTCCCACTGGCAGTTTAAGCACTGTAACATACAGAGTGGTGTACTAAAAGCAGTTATTGAGCACCATGGGTATGGAAAGACTCCAGAACAATTCAGAACAAACACTCCTAAACGTTAACACATTCACGGTAAAAACTTGGTTAGCAAATATTGCCTAATGAGACACAAAAACAGAGAATCATGAGCATATTCCCTTATATTTTACCTTGGATTTGGTTTGCCAAATGTGGAGAAAAAGGACACAAAGTGGTATTTTCTTCATGTGGTCCTTTTCCTATCCAAGCTGAAGGATGTTTATATAGCTGGAATATTTGGTGGTTCAAACTAGTATTTCTAGATGAGGGAATTAAAGTCTATCTGTTCTTAGCAGCTCTATTAATGTATGTATTTGCTTGCTAAATTAGCAGCTATAATTACAAATATGTTAATATCCCTGGTTAACATAAGTCTCTTTCTCCTAGTGCTGATATTAGTAATAGTGTGATTATCAAAGTGAGTTACAATATTTTGTTCTCTTTCTATGTGACACACGTTTCTCTTTTTATACTGGTAAGAGACCCTCTTTGATTTAATGCATTCCTTAGCCCCAAACCCTAACCTTAAAGTGATGGTTTGGAGTAATTTCACCCTAGGCTGCTTAGCACCTTGACCTCGAGCCAAACAACCCCCTATAAGCTTTTTTTCCCTTGTTATAACGTTGGTCGAGTTAGCGTTATCAGTTGGTTAGCTTAGTGCAGGCGCTAATGGATCCACGTTTGTATCTCGTAAAGTACCCCACTAATAATGCCCGGAATGATACCAAACTTCTACAGTAGAAAAATAGTTTCTGTACTGTAACGAGGCATTAGAAAGTTTGTAACTACACCAGAAGTATATTTAAATAACACTTGCCTGATGGATACACCTCTTGGCTGCTATCCCGCAAGATCATGCACAGAGCATAACATCTATTGCTTTTAAACTGCAGCCGGGATATATCCAACTGTGTGGCATCTTGTCCTATCGCATCACGCTGCAGTAGCTGCTTCTGCTGTTCTATCGCTTCTTGGATCTTCTTCTCCAGTAGTCTTTTCCGGCAATAGATGTGATCTCGCGCGGTAGCGGCCAAGAGGAGTATCCATCAGGCAAATATACTTCTGGTGTAGTTACACACTTTCTAATGCCTCGTTTTATAAGTACAGAAACTATATGTACTACTGTAGACGTTTGGTATATTTCCGGGAATTATTAGTGGGGTACTTTACGAGATACAAACGTGGATCCATTAGCGCCTGCACTAAGCTAACCAGCTGATAACGCTAACTCGACCAACATTATAACAAGGGAAAAAAGCTTATGGAGGGTTGTTTGGCTTGAGGTCAAGGTGCAAAGCAGCCTAGGATGAAATTACTCTGAACCATCACTTTAACCGTCACAACTAAATGCCTATTCATGCCTATGAACCCTAATTCTAAGCTTAACCTTAGAACCTTCAAGAAGTAGAGGTTCAGCATTTGACAAACTGGTGTCTTCAAAATAACCTGGACTTAAACACTTCCAAAACCAAGGAAATCATAATGGACTTTAGGAGATCAAGGCTCACTGAGCACTCTGCCCTCTCCCTTCATTTAGAGGAAGTAGAGAGGGTGGAGAGCTTTAAATTCCTTGGTGTGCACATCTCGGCTGACCTCACCTGGACTACGCACATCTCTCTCCAGGTGGGAAAGGCACAACAGAGGCTCTACTTCCTAAGGAAGCTAAAACTCACTCACCTCCCTCTCCACCTGCTGACCAACTTCTGCTGGTCAGTGATAGAGAGCATACTAACCTATTGCTGCAATGTGTGGTTCTCCAACTGCACAGAAAAGAATAGGAAGGACCTGCAACGGGTGATTAGGGCTGCTGAGCACGTCATTGGAGCACCATTGCCATCACTCACAGACATCTACAATGGTAGACTGCAGAAGAAAGCCAGTTGTATCTTCAAGGACATTACACAACCTGGTCACTTTCTGTTCTCTCTACTGCCCTCTGGTAGGAGATTCAGGTCCATCAAGTCCGAATCAAACAAAAAACAGATTCTTTCCAAAAGTGAATAACAGACATATAATTCAAACAGTACATGTATTGAATGGTAATCAAACTACACTGGTGAGATTCTAACTGGGGTCAGCCCTATGTTCCCACAGCCCAATGGTCCCACAGCCCTATGTTCCCACATTTCTAAGATTTTTCTTAAAATTAGGCCCTATGTTAGGGTTAGTGGTTAGGATTAGGGTTCTAAATGTGGGAACATAGGTTACTGTTACTGAGCAATTAAATATACCTCTTGTTCTGCCTGTTTTGTGATATACATGCCTAAAAAGTGCCTAATATTTCTATACTGAAATAATATCGGCATTATAATTATTATGACTACGATGACTTTTCATTAGGCTATTTTTGGTGCCCCCTCAGCACTTGGTGCCCTACGCACAGCGCGTGGTGGGAGCGGCGGTACTGACCTCTCCATCTTTTCTACCAGAAAGAAACATGCCAAGGTTTTTTGGGTCAGGTAGAATCTATTTCCATTGATCCCATTCTTTGTTTGCTGTCTCTGTGGCTGTACTATCGCTACAGCTGTAGCACGCTGGTTTGCGTTTTTACAGACCATCTGGCAACCCGGCCTAGCTGTCAGAATGGGAAGTTAATAACAACACAGGCCAAAACACAAACAGAAATTCTGTCATGGAACGGAAATTTCAAAGGAGAAAATACTGGCTTTAGCATTGTTGTCAGAAAACATAGTATTTCAGCTTAGCATGTTACCTTAATATCTGATGACATATTGTGGTCATTTTTGGATTTAATACAGTAAATATATTACATTTTGTACCGTTAAGGACGTGCTGAAACTTGTGTCTGGTTAGTATGTGCACAGTAAGTGACCGCAAACATACCTGCAGTTGTGTTGTTAGCTCATGGCAGCGTCCTGGCTAATGGTGAATACAAAAAGAAGCTAGCTCACTCTTGGAATTTGCAGCCTAATGAAATATAACTTTGTAAGAATGTGAATGAGTAACAAAGCAGTTCTTTATAAAAAATATTTTGGTCTTTGTTTTGATAGATGTCCATCTTTTAAGTAGAAACTGGGATCAGCAGATTGGAATCAGCAGTTTTAGCAATGTTATTATCAAATGCATTACTTTGTGGAACACTGCAAATGGACCGTGTCAACCTGAATTGATCATTGGCATAAGAGCATTCCAATCTTTATCCTTTCTCACCTCGGATGTTCACCTGTGAATGGCACCTCCAATACATCACTGACACTTCAAATTGAGTGTCACTCAAAACAGAAGTGGAATGATAAGGGCTATTACTGGATGGAGGAGGGAGCGGTGCATACACCTCTGCAATTTCCCATGTGGAGGCCTGGAATCTGCCTACCTGTCCTACTACATTTGTGTTGATCTGGTCACATACAAACGTGATATAAATGTGTGTATTTTCTATTTCAGTGTACTGTATGTGTTCATGTGCTGATGGAGTTATAACCTGAAAATGAGTGCAGTCAATTGCTCTGAGCACCTTTTGAAAATTGGCTACATTACAAAATCCCTTGTTAGGCTTCTAGTAGGACATGTTGGTCTGTTGGGAATGTGATATGTATGGACTCTCCATGCAGCTGGCTTTTAGAACCAGAGACAACACTTGTGAAAAATACTAGACTTGAAATGACTGTGGATGGAAATTCTGGGTGGAAAGGAGCTTTGTTACTGCAGGGATGTATGGCTTGTTTTGTTTTTTTGGCTCCCAATCATCTTCCATCTCGGTTACATGCTGCCAGTCCTATATGCCACCACTCCGACATGCTTCTCTTCAGACATTCCGCTATTCCGACATGCTGCTATTCCCTAACCCTAACCCCTAACCCTAATGGAAACAAAAATTGTGGTGGGACGTTTGAAAACAATTGAAGTGCTGCCACTCCGACAATTAGACGTGAATGTCGGAGTGGGGGTATGTCGGAATGGATGGCGGAACCCTTCCATCTCATCCAGTAATTTAGGTATGGTGTGACTTCAAAGCCTGCAGAAGTTTCTAATATTCTCCTCTGGTATGCCAAAAGGGAAAACATGACTTTAGAACACCCTTTATTTTGCACATGCTCTACTACTCTTATTGTATCCACTACACTTACAATATCTCATTTGGATGACAAAAGCAGCCTCAGCAACACAAACTTTACACAATATACAGTATACCACAGGCACAAGGGTCAATCAGAAACAAAAAATGGTTTTAGTTTTGATTAGCGTATACATTTACATTCCCTCCTATATTTTCCTACAAATGAACACCCTCATGTAGGTTACTCCTAATGTGAAGTTTTTAGTGGTGCCTTTTTTTTTCAGTGTCCAGGGCTCAACGGTTTAGGGCAAAATCTTAACTGCTCCATTGATTTAAAAAGGACAAATACTGTCGAGTCACATTTTAGCCATGCTAGCGGCATGGCTCTAGGGATGGCAATGTTGGTGGCAAGTCAGCCAGTACGTCCATCAGCCTCATCTGTACTTTCTTTTTATTGTTAATTACAAAATGTTAGCATGCTAAACTAAGATGGTGAACATGGTAAACATACCTGCTTAACACCAGCATGTTGGCATTGTCATTGGAAGCATGATGGCTTGCTGACATTCACATTAATCATTTTGTTATTAAAGGTTTTCCCTGTTAAACCTCCCATAATATGCTCATTTTCAGGTTCATACTTGTATTTGGGGTTTCTACTAGAACATGCTTACATGCTTTAAAAAAACATTTTCTCACATATAACTGTATAAAAAAAGCTCAGTTTTAGCACCTTTCTCTGCATGTCTTCTGCATTTGTGCTCTTGGCGACTGCCCCATCATTGCAGCCAGAGAATGACTGTAATGGCACTGTAGCTGCACTTTCTACCTATATATATATATATATATATATATATATATATATATATATATATAGCATTGTTGTGATATCACATCTGTACGAAAGTAATATTTTTTCACGTGACAAATTGATTGATAAAGGCACAGTTTCTGAATACGGGCTGTGTGCATTTCTCTGTTGATTGAGCGTTTTGATACTTTAACATCATTTACATAGCACCTCAATCTGCTTAATGATCAAAAAAGACATGGAAATTTCACTTTTTACAATATGGGACCTTTAATATGAATTAGTTACATCAAGTCAACGTCGGCCTGCATTAGAAAATTTAAAATAACACAAATTGTATATATGATTTTACTTAATTTTTGTGAATTGTGTAGAATGTAGTATCAGTTGTTTCCCCGTCCAATGTATTTCTTTTTTAAGATGATTTTTTGGGGGGCTTTTTTGGCCTTTAATTGATAGGATAGCTTGAAGACAGGAAAAAAGAGAGAGAGGGTGGACAACATGCAGCAAAGAACTGTGGGTCAGATTTGAACCCAGGCCACTGCCAAGGACTTAGCCTACATGGGGCGCACACTCTACTGGATGAGCTAGAGGTTGCCCCCCCAATCCTATGTTTTTATTTTATTTCGGTTATAATGTATTTTTCACCAGCAATTTTCATTTTGAATTGCTATCTGTGATCTACCTGGACATTTCAGTCTCCGTGACTCTGTCTTGATGTGTGGCTTGGTCTCCCCTATTATGCCAAATTATAACTAAACTGCTAAATTGCACAAGTTACTCTTCTTTTCTTCCTCTTGGCTTTTGGGCAGTTAAAAAGAAACACACATATTGCTGTAAAATAGGGACTCTCAGTATTCATGTAGGCTAAGTGTCAAAATAAGTGACTTTGATTCCCCATCTGGCTGCAATACAGTACATAATGATTTATTTAGACCAGCCACGGGCTAGCATAGGCAAGCTGGATAATTATTCAATCATGCAGTCACTGTGTGTTTTCTGATAGGCTAGCTCCAATCCCATTTTATAGTGTCACATTCCCACATCAAAAGTTTAGATTTTATTGAGCATTTCCAAGTAGAGAAAGGAGTCCCTCTATATGATAAAAGTCTATCAGTCATTTTCATAGAGCCTCCAGCCTCAGCGACAGCCCTTCGTTTCCCTGTTTTATCTTGCATTTAATATCTTTCCAGCATCAGCATGTGGTGTTAGGCAGAGCCAGGGAGAGAGAGAGAGAGAAACTAAGTGATTAAGAGAACTTTACTAGGAGGATGCTGAGTTGCTCCATTCTCCTCTGAGGTAGAGGTCAGGAGGGAAGGACTTAATGGTTTTCCTTTTGAAAACTATATATATTTAATAAAAAAACAAGGCCAATTGATCTTCATAGCTAGGCCAAGAAAGAGCTTCAGAGAATACTATTCCTTCTGTCTCTGAGGCTGGAAGCCTTTATCTGCTCTGACCATGTCACTGAAGTTTGATGCTCTAGAGGCTAAAGCCACCTACACATAATACGCTCTTTGGCTGGCTGTGCCATTGTTTTCCTATGGGCAAAGCGGTCACGCCTAAGTAGGCGGTGGGCTACCCTTGGCGTGGCGCACTGCTCAAAATTGCCACTGAGCAGTATGGGTTTCACAGAATAGTTGACTATTTGAATATTCAACCCTCAAAACTACTAATCGACGCAGGACATTATTGTCAAATTGTCGTTTATCTGTGGGTTTAACATGCTGCAGTAATGAAATAGTGACAGTATATCATCTGATGCATGTAATTACATCAGATATGCAGAAGGAGGTGATGTGTGTAAACAAGTCATAAGCTAAGTTTCCATCCACTTGTCAATCAAATTATCTGAAGTTCGGTAAAAAAACTCATGCAAATAAAGCTGGTGAAAGTGTGTTTCCATCCAACAGCTTTAAAGCGAATAGAAACCTGTGCGGAATGACGTCACATGCTGTTTTGCGATAAAATTGGTATATCGAATTGATTTGAGACATTTGAAGGTGTTTCCATTAATTTTCGCACTGAATCGCACAAGATTCAAGCAAACATTTGCGAACAAAGTTTTGCTAGACAGAAGTAGTTGTTGTTACAGTTTTTTCTGAATGCTTAAGCACTAATCGTGATTCTTGTAGCACAATTTCTGAAACTATTAATACGTATAGCAAAACCACTCACTGAGTTTGCAAAACTAAAAGCACAAACACTGCTTTGCACTCAGTTTGCAATTTTGTAACACACACTTTGCAAAACTGTAGGCACAATTCACTGCACAACACTTTTTGCAGAACTTTAAACACAACTCACTGCTTACACTCAATTACCAAATTTCCAACACACTCCTAGCAAAATTATACACATGTATGGCTATCATTAACACTATTTTGCCAACTGTCTGGCACACTTTCACATGTGAAAACTGTTTTAGATAATTAGTTCACTTTGCAATCAGCCTAAGCACTAATAAGACTGCGCGAAATACAGCAGCGCATAATTGATAATGACACCATCTTTCAAAATATACACAGTGTAAGCATTTCTGCACTAAGTCGTGTAGTTGCGCGCCACAGAATAAGAATGAAGCAAATTTACAGAGTTCCTTTCGAGAGAAACATAGAACGTGTAAAGCAACTGCGATATGACTATGTGCAGGTAAGCTATAGTGTCATTGGTTCTGAATTTGGAAGTGCGTACTGTAGTGCTGTGCATGGGCCTGATGTGTTGCATTTGTTTAGTCTTGTCCAGAGAGTGATGGAACTAGAAGCAGATGCCATGGGACATGAGCTACTTTTTGTAGATGAGGCCGGTTTTAACCTCAGTAAAACCAGGAGACGTGGCAGGAACATTATTGGACACCGTGCCATCATCAATGTCCCAGGACAACGTGGTGGTAACATAACCATGTGTGCAGCTATAAGCCTAAATTGTGTTGTTTACCATCATGCAACCATAGGCCCATACAACACTGCACACATTATTGCATTCCTGGACACCTTACATGACATGCTCACTGTTCACAGACCAGAGCATACCCGATATGTCATCATATGGGACAATGTTAGTTTCCATAGGGCTGCTTTGGTCCGCAACTGGTTTACAGACCACCCATTCTTCATGGCACTCAACCTCCCTCCATACTCTCCATTCTTAAATCCCATCGAGGAGTTCTTCTCTGCCTGGCGCTGGAAAGTGTACGACCGTCATCCTCATCAACAGGTAGCCTTGTTACAGGCAATGGAGGAGGCATGTGGAGATATTGACCAAGCATCATGTCAGGCCTGGATACGCCATTCAAGGAGATATTTTCCCCGGTGCCTTGGACTGGAGGATATTGCATGCGATGTGGACGAAATTTTGTGGCCGGACCCAGAAAGACGACATGATGTAGGCTGATTGTCTTTTACTTTTTTTTTTTTGTGAAATTACTATTTTGTGTTCTGACTTTGTCTTGGTTTTGATGAGTGTGAATAAACACCAATACTTGAAGTTTGGATCCTTGTATGTTTACATGACACTATGACAAAAGTATGACCTCAAATTGACATCTGTACACAGAGAAAGCAAAAGCCAGATGTGTTTTGTATTCATACCATCAGTGTGTAGTTGGCACATTGTGTGCTTAGTAGATGATGGCTTGTGTTTACTGTTTGATACGAAAACACCATTTTTACAAAGGTGTGAAGAGTAAATCTAGCTGTATTCGCTTTTGCAAGAGAACTACAATGTTTTGATAATTGGGTGAAAGGTTTTCTTATTTGTGTGTAGAGTTTCGCAAAAATAGCCAATAGTTACAAAAAATGTGCTTAAGCAATCAGAAAAAACTGTAATATTAGAAGCCAAGAAAGCCACAATGGGCATTGGCCGAGGATCTGATCCAGCTCATCAAAAAAGTGGAACTTGCCTTTTATTTTCCCTCCGGCACCGCTGCCAGACAACTCTCTTTTTTGAGACATGTATTGCTGTTTGAGCACCTTCCATTTACTCCGGAGGACGGCTTGTCGTAACCTTTGTTGGTCATTTCCTTTGCGAGTTCCCGATAAATTATGGCATTTCTTAGATTTTTGCTATCTAAAATAGCTGTTATATTTTGCTTGTAAATTAAATTCAAAAAGTCTCTCGTCTCTTCGTTCGTCCACTTAGATCTGTCTTTGTTGACACCTGTCATGTGTGCAAACAGACCAAAGAAATACTGAGCGGAAATGAACTAAAACTTCTTCTTTTTCGTTCTAGGGCGGGTTGCAACCATAAAATGACCTAAAACCTAATCGCAATTCATTAATTTATTCGGCAAATAACGTTTCCATCAGAGTTTATCGCATCGATCAAGAGAAAATCCAATGAGACCGAACGTATTTCCTTTGAGTCAATATTCATGAAATTCTATAAAATTTTACTGTTTCCATAAGGCATTTTTTATTCGATATCACTTCATTTGGATAAAAACGTGCGGATGGAAACAGCTATAGTTATTCTATGCAGTGCAAGGCGGTAAAGCAGCGGACACGATGGAGCAGGATAAAGCGGCACAGAGAGACATTAAGCTAACCGTCTGTTTATAGCCTATTTTCTGTTTACACTTGAGGAAAATGTATCTGAGGGGGGAGTGTTTGGACCTGCCCCCACTGCTAAAAAAAATCCTAAAGGAAACACTGTAAGTTGAAACACTATCTTTTCTGACAACAATGCTAATGCCAGTATTTTCTCCTTTTTGAAATTTCTTTTCCGTGACAGAATTTCTGTCTGTGTTTTGGCCTGTGTGTTGTTATCAACTGCCCAGTTTGACAGCCAGATATACATATATCTGTAAAAACGTAAACCCAGCCTAAAAAAAACAGCATGTTTCTAACAGATGCGTGACCAGAGACGTAAATATTGGAGATGTATTTGAAAGATGGAGACAGCTTAGAGCCCAAAAGTACGTTGAGTTGGCTAATTTCCTCCTGAACAGGTAAGCGTTAGCTTCAGGCTAATTTATCACGGCTAAAAGGCTCGGGCATTTTGTCATTTCAACATTTGTGTACTCACATTAAATTATATAGTACCCAAGTTGGTTACTTGCAAAAACAAATTGAGACACAGCCAGTAAAGTGATCCCGACTGGTCGTAGCTAACGGCGCCATGCTAACCCTGCTAACTGCTAGCTAACGTTACCGGAGGACCAGGCAAGCGGGACACGGCGGTTTACAATGTGTAGCCTGTAGCGATTGTTGCCGTAATTCTAAGCCAATAAAGTGTTCAGTCGGGTGGAGAGGACGGCAAGGTAGTGTTATTTATAGCGGTTCTCACCGTAATTCTAAGCCGAGGAAGTATGTCTGTCCGTCGGGTGGAGAGGACGGCGAGGTTGTTGTGTTTTTAGCAGTTCTTACCGTAATTCTAAGCCAAAACATTGTGCCTGTCATTTGAGTACAGAGCTCCGCGTGAGCATGGGCTTTTATGACTGTCAATATAGCCAGCATCTAACGTTAGCTACTCCGCTGTGCTGTGGCTATGTGAGACTAGCGTCTAGCAACATTGTTGGATGCTCCGGTCTCAGCCTGGCAACCTCCGTGAACTTCGAGTCTGGGGAGGAGGGGACGGGGGAGACGACTCTCTCCAGTATTTTGAATTTGTACTGCAGTAACTATTTTAAAAACTAGCTGTCAGTATTACATATTGCACCTTTAAAGTTTAAATTATTTCAATTTTGACCTTGGATGCCCATCAAATCACATCAAAGGACAACCAATGAGATAATAGCTGTAAGTGATATATCCAAACATTGCCATGGATGTGATACACTGAAGCAAAACCATGGAAGAAAAACTCTGTGTCACTCCTCTGTGTCTCAGAGTTCCCTTAACTTTACAACACTTGACTTACAAGACGTATCACAATCTCGGCAGGAAAACTTACACATGGCAAAATGTATGCAGTCAAATGAGATTACTAGGTTTGTGAATAGGCATAACTTATAGTTAGGAAACCTAAATTCAGTGCTAACGTTTTAAGCTTAGCTGTTTATGCACATTATAACAGTTATTAGACAGACACAGAGACAGGGGCTGTGCGTCGTAGCACAAGTATAGCTATATAAACAATCTGTGACCAGAAAAACGTTAGCTTATCAGCAGTAAATCCCATCATGTTGTTACATAGAAATTGTGATTTGATTTTTCAGAAGAAGAATGTAAGAAAAACCTTGAGGCACACATACAATTCAATTCAATTTTATTTATAGTATCAAATCATAACAAGAGTTATATCGAGACACTTTACAGATGGAGTAGGTCTAGACCACACTCTATAATTTACAAAGCCCCAACAATTCCAACAATTACAGTAATTCCCTCAAGAGCAAGCAGAGCGACAGTGGCGAGGAAAAACTCCCTCTAGGGAAGAAACCTGGGACAGACCCAGGCTCTTGTTAGGCGGTGTCTGACGGGCCGGTTGGGGATATGAGGAACAGTGGCGATAATAGTCAAATTAATAATGGAACAGTGACTTCAAATGGTAGTCGTAGTAGTTCATGTCATATCAGGGCGCTGCAGGGCGTAACAGGATGTAGCGTGGCCCAGCAGAGCATGGATGGACATAACAGGAAGCAGCAGGGTTCACCAGGAAGCAGCATGACACTGCAGGGCACCGCTGAGCTCAGCAGGGAGTGCAGCAGGACCACGGCGACATCTGCAACCAGGATCTTGGTGCCAACGTTCTCCAAGGAAATATGCTGGGGGAAAAAACATAAGGACTCCGGGGAGTAAACTCCCCAGAAGCTAGGATTAGTAACAAGCATTTCTGGGACGGGACACAAAAAGTAAAAGAAAGGGAGAGGAGAGAGCAGCTCTGTGTGTCAAAGGAAGGAAGGAAATCCCCCGGCAGTCTAAAACTATAACAGCGTAACTAAGAGAGACAGGACATAAGGAGAGGTAGCCTGTTCGGGCTTTGAACTCTCCCCTGCCGGATCGGGCTTTGCTGGCCTGCCTCCCTCTACTTTTGTCATATGTTATTAATCTAACAATTATGAAGAGAAGCAGGTGGGCCAGATAGGTGGACACTGCAACACCTCAATCTCTAGCTATAAGCTTTATCAAATAGGAGAGTTTTAAGTTCATTCTTGAATGAGGTGACAGTTTCTGCCCCCCGAACCCAGATTGGGAGCTGGTTCCATAGGAGAGGAGCCTGATAACTGAAGGCTCTGGCTCCCATTCTACTTTTAGAGACTCTAGGTACCACCAGTAACTCTGCATTTTGGGAGCGCAGTGCTCTAGTGGGACAATAGGGTATTAGGAGCCCTTCTAGATAAGATGGTGCTTGACCATTTAGAGCTTTGTAGGTCAGGAGAAGGATTTTAAAATCAATCCTGGATTTTACAGGAAGCCAATGCAGAGAAGCTAATACAGGAGAAATATGATCTCTTTTCTTAGTTCTTGTGAGAACACACGCTGCAGCATTCTGGATCAGCTGGAGAGTCTTAAGGGACTTATTTGAGCAACCTGACAGTAGGGAATTACAATAGTCCAGCCTGGAAGTAACAAATGCATGGACTAGTTTTTCAGCATTGTTTTGAGACAGGATATTCCTAATTTTGGCAATGGTACGAAGATGAAAAAAGGCTGTTCTTGAGGTTTGTTTTAGATTGGCATTAAAGGACATATCCTGATCAAAAATAACCTCTAGATTTCTGACAGTAGTGCTGGAGGCCAGGGCAATACCATCCAGAGTAGCTATGTCTTTAGATAATGAGGTTCGGAGGTGTTTAGGGCCCAGCACAATAACTTCATTTTTGTTAGAGTTTAACATCAGAAAATTATAGGTCATCCAGGTTGTTATATCTTTAATGCACGCTTGAAGTTTAGCTAGCTGACTAGTTTCGTCTGGTTTGATTGACAAGTATAATTGGGTGTCATCCGCATAACAGTGAAAGTTAATTGAGTGTTTCCTAATAATATTACCAAGAGGAAGCATATATAAGGAGAATAGAATTGGTCCAAGCACTGAGCCTTGTGGAACGCCATGGCAAACTTTAGCGTACTTGGAGGATTTATCATTAACATTAACATTAACAAATTGAGATCAATCAGAGAAATAGGACTTAAACCAGCTTAGAGCAATTCCTTTAATGCCAACTAAGTGTTCCAATCTCTGCAACAGGATTGTATGGTCAATAGTGTCAAATGCAGCACTAAGATCTAGTAAAACAAGAATGGAGACAAGTCCTTTGTCTGCAGCAGTTAGAAGGAAGGAAAGGAAGAGTGGTGCTGAATAGAGGAGAGGAAGATGTTATATCTCCATTTTAAGTTTCCTCGACCCCTTTTCTAAAGACAGACAGACCAGTGGAAACATCGTGGAGGACTATGTTGTATTACACCTGATGACACAGACAGCATCTAATTCCAGTGAAGAGACACAAGTCTCCCAACTGTCCCAGTGTCCCTCAGTCTCTAAACAGTTAAACACCCCAGCTCAGCCCTCATGCTCTTCTTCAACTTTAACTTTATTATCCTTAAGGTCTGATCTGCAGCAGGAAGCTGAGAACTTCTGAAATTTTGAGAAATTCTGAGACATCTACTCTCAGTGCAACGTTTAAGTCCAACAACTATTTGGTAATGCTGCTTAATTTGAATGAAGCTCCCACCTGTTTGTGCCTCTCCTGTGCACCCTGTGCTCTGGGCACCAAAATACAGGCAAAGCTAATGTCAGGAAAATAGGTTTGCGCTGGTTGTTGCCCACCATGAAACACCCCAATGTGTCAGGCATTTTATTGTCTCCATTTAGTTATTTAGTGTATTAGGTTTCTCCAGTGTACTCACACACTATAGTGTAACTCACTTGAATTTTGATGATCATATCCTGATAATACCAGCATAACAAATTGGGCATCAATAGCAAATAACAGGTTTTAGTGTTCCCTATATTTAAAGTATAGCTAAAACCAATATTTATATAATAACATAATATATAAATAATATATAAGTAGGTTGCACCTGCCCAGCACCAAAAATGGCAGCTAAAGAGCTAGCTATTTTGGTGGAGACCAAAACAGAAATAAAAGAGAGTGACTGTTGGACTTACTTTCCCCAGGTGGACATAAACTCCAAATCAATGCTAAGTCTGCTTACTGGATGTGTAAATAGGCAAGTGGTTGCTAACGATTTTGTCATATCAACCTTACAGCAATATGTCAATGCTGGGCTTACAGTTTGTTCCCCTCCCCCCAAGCGGCCAAAAACGTCATTGAAGGTTTAAAAAGCAATTATACAGGCTGATACAGAGAAGGCAGAAATACCAATGTCTACAGCCTCCAAGGATTGAAGGTTTTGTGTTGTAAATTCATAATCAGATGAAATTTATCATTTAATGAAGGTCTGATATTTATGAAATTGTAAAAGTGGAACCGGGACACATATGCAGAAAGAATGGTTCCAGACAGTGTGTGAATTGCCAATAATTTATTTTTCAAGAATGCAGTGTATTGTTGGAGCAGCTACATGCAGTATCATACTACAGTGTTACTGTGAAGGTTTACAAGTGACTGCAGCCACTGCAGTAATGGTGGCTTGTTTACTTCTGCCCCCTACCCTGGATTAGGCTATATGTACACCTGCACAAACTAGATAACTAAGTAGTTATATTATCACTGCCTGTAAAAATAAATTTGACATTTTTGTGTATGTTTTGAATAATCAAAATGGGTTACATTTTTCCTTTTAAGTCTTGCCCTTTAACAAGGCTACTACATCATGCTGTTCTCTGTTCAGCCGTTGTTGAGTTGGGGATTTATTTATATGAGGATGAAAAATGCACCATCACATTCTGTGGAGTGGACCTCTGGGCAGGATTAACAGGTTACTCTCAAAAGCATGTGGCGGCACTTGTACACTAGAGATGTCTAGAAATGAATGACTCATCAGTTGATGGAACAGAGCATGAAGGGTGTGTGTGTGTGTGTGTGTGTGTGTGTGTGTGTGTGTGTGTGTGTGTGTGTGTGTGTGTGTGTGTGTGTGTGTGTGTGTGTGTGTGTGTGTGTGTGCATGTGCATGTGTGTGTGCAATCATTTTGTGTGTTTGGTTCTGTGCATGCTTTCTTTCACCCTAAGAGAAACTCATCTATTTCCATCATATTGCGCCCTCAAAACATCGACCTGCTCTGCCTGACTCCTGTCAGAGCTCGGCCAGAGCTGCCCAGTGGAGCCTGGATGAAAATGACATTAATGAGGTAAAACATCAGGTCCAGTGAGCTCTGGACTACTAAATAATGTAGTTGTATGCAAAATTAGATGCAAGAATGTTCACTTTTTGACATCAACGAAAATGGCTCAGGCCATGTGTTTATATTTTAACCTCGACAGTCACTAGTCCTTGGTTTTAATAGGGGATTCACTTATGATAAAATGAATGACTATTTCTTATTTTATCTTCTGACAGTAATTCCCTGTATCACAGCATCACATGACATTTAGCCCTGCCAGTGAAATGCAGTGACATTTTAAAGAGCTGGACATGTCTATTGAAAATGTTATGTGAGCAATACACTTAAAATGGAATAATAGTTTGACTCATCTGCAAAATGTTCAAATGCAGGTTAGGTGCATTTGCTTAATTTAATGGACAATATTGACAGACTAATATCATAGAAGTTTGTCACATTGTTACAATCTAAGCCAATGAATGAATGATGAATTTACAATTGTTAAAACGCTGTTAGCTACTTTAGCTTAGCCATTAGCAGTGGCTAATTCCTTTCCCTCTCCTGCTCTTTCTTGCTCTGTGTGTCAAATGTTTAGCTATTCCTCTTCCTCCTTTAGTGATAACGATACATGTAATAAATGTAGTATATTTGCTGCTCTGGAGGCAAGGCTTATTGAATATGAGTCACGGCTCCGCACCATGGAATCAGAATCGTATGCTTCCGTAGCTAGCCAGCACCATGTAGTTAATGCGGACCACCATACTGTAGCTTCTTTAACTTCTGCTAGCTGTCCCCCGTCAGACCCTGAGCAGCCGGGCGAGTGGGTGACTATCCGAGGGAAGCGTAGCGTTAGAGGGAAGCGTAGCGTTAGAGGGAAGCGTAGCGTTAGATCTAGACCAGGGAGTGCACATGATGACGGTCGCTCTAAACCGGAGCGTCTTCGCCTCTCTAACAGTTTCTCCCTACTCAGTGATACACCCGCCGAGAAGCCAATTCTGGTTATTGGGAGCTCTATACTGCGATATGTGAAGCCGCCGGCCCCAGCGGCTACAGTACCTACGGTCATATGTGTCCTCGGGGCCAGAGTGGGCGATATAGAAACCCATCTAGAGCTGCTGGCTAAAAAGAACCGTAAATACAGTAAGATCATACTTCACGTAGGGGGTAATGGTCGTAAATCGGAGATCACTAAATTGAATGTTGAGTCACTTTGTGCATACGCAAAGACAATGTCGGACTCAGTAGTTTTCTCTGGACCCCTGCCAAACCTGACCAATGATGAAATGTACAGCCGTACGTCATCCTTCCACCGCTGGTTGTCGGGGTGGTGCCCAGCTAACGATGTGGGCTATGTGAATAACTGGGGGGCGTTCTGGGGAAAGCCTGGTCTGATGGAGAGAGACGGCATTCATCCCACCTGGGACGGAGCTGCTCTCATATCAAAAAATCTGACCGAGTTTATCAGACATAAACCATGATAACCCAAGTTTGATATTAGTAATCAGGGGTGCAGTACTACGCGCCCCCCTGTGCTTCCGTTGGAGCAGTCACCCACTCATAGTCTAATAAGCACGGTGTCTGTTCCCCGGCTCAGATCGGTTAAATCAAAGGTAAACAACAGATGCGCTATACTTAACAACCTAATTGGAATTAAAATGACTGCAACGATAGAACAAAATAGGAAAATTATATGAGGACTTTTAAATATTAGATCTCTGTCTTCTAAAGCATTATTGGTAAACGAGTTAATATCAGATAATAACATTGATTTATTTTGTCTTACTGAAACCTGGCTGGGCCATGAAGACTATGTCAGTCTAAATGAAGCCACTCCTCCCAGTCATATTAATACTCAAATTCCTAGAGGCTCAGGCCGAGGAGGGGGAGTTGCAGCCATCTTTGATGCAAGCCTGTTAATTACTCCTAAACCTAAATTAAATTATAACTCCTTTGAAAGTCTTGTTCTTAATCTTCAACATCCAAAATGGAAAACATTACAGCCAATTATATTTCGGTAATAACAGATCATTCTTTAATCACTTTCAAATTCTTACTACCTGACTATATTAAATTAGATAAAAGCTTCTACACCAGATGCCTATCTGACAGTGCTGTAGCTAAATTTAAAGAAGATATTCCAACAGCATTCGACTCTATGTCATGCCTTAACATAACAGAGGACCTCTATGTTAACCTCAGACCTTAGACTCCGTTGCTCCCCTGAAAAAGAAGATGATGAAGCAAAGGAAACTAGCACCTTGGTATAACTCCCAAACTCGCAAATTAAAACAAATCTCGCGAAACCTTGAATGTAAGTGGCGTTCCACAAAAGTGGAAGAATCCCGTTTGGATTGGCAAGAAAGTCTCAAAACCTATAGGAAGGCCCTAAGAAAGGCCAGATCAAACTATTACTCATCATTAATAGAAGAAAACAAGAACAACCCAAGGTTTCTTTTCAGCACTGTAGCCAGGCTGACAGATAGCCACAGCTCTTCTGAGCCACCTATTCCTCTAGCTCTGAGTAGTGATGACATCATGAAGTTCTTTCATGATAAAATTATAACAATTAAAGATAAAATTCATCACCTTTTGCCCTCAACTTCTAACGGTTCACCTTTAAACGCAGAGTCGCTAGAAATAACGACTAGTCTCAACATATACTTAGACTGCTTTCATCCTATAGACCTTCAACAATTAATGTAAAAGATATCCTCAGCTAAGCCATCTACCTGTCTCTTAGACCCCATCCCAACGAGATTACTCAAAGAAGCGTTACCCGTGGTAAACACTTCATTATTAGATATGATCAATATGTCCTTATTAACAGTTTATGTACCGCAGTCATTTAAAGTAGCTGTGATAAAACCTCTTCTGGTTTAGAGGAAGAGGTAGAGTTGTTCTGCGCATTGACCCATTCATTTTGTTTTTCTTTAATCTATGAAATTACTATATTTTTAAGTAAAAAAAAAAAAGAATGATAGACATGCATGCACTTCATTAATGATACTGATTTCAATGAACAATATTTTATTTACTCATTTAAAGAGAAAAACTGGAATACCAATAACATGCCCAATTCCCTTCTCAATGAGCGTTTGTTAAAATAAATCAAATAATAATATTCCACAAATGTGGTACTTGAATGACAAAGACTCTGACCAGCTGACAGCTGATGTTTTCTAACAGATTTTACAATTACAAGACCTGCATCACTAGATCTAAGGGGCTGTGTGAGTCTAGGAATACTCACAGGCTTAAAGGGGTGATTGAATACAAAACCAAGTTTACCTTGTCATAGTTGAATTACGACAGTTGAGTGGGTATAATAGGCATACATAGAACCTCAAAGTCCCATTGACATCCCTTTCCTAGGGAAATCTCACATTTTGAAACTGCTGCTGAAATCTGGCGAATCTCAACAAAGCTAAACGTTGACGTCAACTCTGTGGCTGTACCTTATTTGGCTCTAGTCTCTACCTTTGTCACACCCCAACATTTACATACAAACCACTGATCTGAGACCAGCTGGTCTTCTGAATCTAGGTCGCGCAGATCTCAGAAATTGTATACATTGTTTGTCTGCTATGTCATTACTAAATTCACTTCTGTCACTGTCACGTCAGACTGTGCAGCTCCTGAACACAGACCAAATCTGCAATTAGCCATCAATTTTCGTAAAACGGCACATATTTGAGCTCAACATAGTTGATTTCTCACATAAAAAAGTCTCAGAAGGGAATTTAGTAATGAAATAGCAGACAAACAGTGTATATAATTTCTGTGCAGTGATGTGGTGAGAACGGAGCGGCACGGAGGGGAGGGGCTGTGTGTGTGTGTGTGTGTGTGCGCTTCAACCAACCAATCAGTGCGCAGCTCATCTAAATATTCATGAGCATTCTATACCATATTTGGGAGAAATGCTCTCGTTTCATCCAGTTTATTCACAGGGTAGCATTAGGGCCCATAGAATAGCACTCAGGCCATTTTCAGCCCAACCAATGTTACATACCCTATTACGAGACCTTAAGGAACAGTGTGAAATACCCTATATAATCATTCTATCTATCTTGACGCCTTTTTTTCACAGTTTGTTTTTGCTTTTTCCAACAATTTAAATTGTTAAATTTTTTCTCATATAAAACTAAAATTGAAAACGGGTCAATTTGACCCGAAGTCAACACAAGGGTTTAAGATCGATGAAAGCCTTCATAGCGTCAGACACTGTACCTCATGGTCTTTCGGCCCATCCTGGAGACTTCAGGTAGCATCAGGCTTGGCAGGACCCTCAGGGCAATGTAGTCTTTGGAGCTTGTAAAGAAAGAAAATTGTTTGACGTAAGTATTATAGTTTATCGGATAAGTAGCTTGTGGCTCAAAAAATGCACAAATCCAAATATACAAATCTAAGGGTTATATTAATGTTATAGTTTATACCTTGTGACAACGACTCTGTCTGCGTGTAGAGCTTCCCCTCCCGCTGTGCCACATGAAGAAGCTTCTCGCTGATCCTCCTCCAGGTCACAAACATTTTGTCTGATGCCTCTTTATGAAGGACTTCGAAGTCCTGCGCAATCTGAGAGGGGGAGATGTAGAATAATTAATTACATCACATATCATCAAAACAAAAATAAGATCAGTGAGAGAGAGAGAGAGTGTGCGCAAGAGAGAGAATGTGTGTGTGAGAAAGACAGAGTGAGAGAGAGAATGTGTGTGAGAGAGAGAGAGTGAGAGAAAGATTGAGAAAGAATGTGTGTGAGAGAGAGAGAGACAAAAGGAGAGAACATATGACTGTCCCTGGAATTCCTCCTCAACCGGCTCAATAAAATGGCCTGAGTTTGTGAAATATTGGATCTGTTTAAAATCACTTTCAAGCCCTTTAAAGGGCAGATGGAACATTAAAAAGTCCTGATTGAAGGCTTCAATTTCAGGGTCCTGCCCATGGCCAAACGTGGCAGAAAGGACCATGGTTTTGGCTTGTAATGTTTAAACAATGTCGTCTATTAACTCTGAGGTGTGGTGTACAACGTTGTTCACTGACGACAGTGTGTTAGCGGACGATTTGAGGTTTGCCAGAAACAAGGCTACTCTGTCTTGCAACCCCTTACTATCAATTTTGTCTTCTCCACCCCCCTCTGCTGAATCCTGTGTTGCTGTTTGAGCCTCATGATGGCTGACATCCATCATTTGGACATTATCATCATTTTCTTTAGGGCATTTGTCAGTCTGGTCATTGCCACTGTGGCTAAGGAGATGTCTCCTGTAGGACCTTATGTAGGAAAATGTCTGGCCACAGCCATTTTCACAGCACTGAAAGTACTTAGATGATGCATTGACATTATGGACTGCCCTAAAGTGCCTAAAGATGCCCTCCACTCTAGCTTTACATTTAAAATAAACATTTTCAGTACTCACAACAAATTCTCAGAATTTGTTTTGAAACTTGAGCCTCAAGCCTCCTGCAATGGTCTTAAAGTAGGAAACTCTCCTGATCGATAGCCTCATCTGAAAAGGAAACTGAAAATATACATTTAGTGTTTTTTGCAAAGATAACAAACTTCATCACACAGAGACAGGGCGGTAGTGGGGGGGAGGTTGGGACACTCTGGCAGGACTTTCTAATGTCATATAAGCCCTTTAAGGGGCTTGAGAGTGACTTTAAACATATACAATACTTAAAGTCAGGGCATTTTCTTCAGTCAGTAAAGGAGCAATTAAACAGAAGCAGTACTTCACAAAGTCAGGCCATTTAATTCAACCAGTATAGGAGCAATCTCAACTCAATGCCGTTCTGAGGTTCAGTGAAACCTTTTCTGGCAACCATGTGCCAGCAGATGTTGAATTACAGTAAAAACATTGTGCACCTGTCTTGCCATTAATCTGACAATTATTAGTTACATACTGTATTTATTTCCTGTCTGCTATGTATGATTTGGATACATATTATATACAAAGCTTATTTGTCAATTATTTGAAATATTCACATCTGCTGGATGTTGAATGTAACTGCATGTTTAACATCACAGGCTGGGGGCCTCTGATTGGACTGTTACTCCTTTTGGGTTCATGCATTTGGATTACTGTGACAACTCCAGATCTTATGCATGAAAACGAGTGCTGACTGCCTCCCCAGAGGATAAATGCATCTTATTAGAGATAATCTCACGGCCTAATGGCCCAGTCAGCGTTGGGGACTGTAGATAACCTCATGCCAATTGTTTGCCTTCTATCCACCTTATTCTGCTCTAAACAATGCGCGCCACCATGACGACCACTCCGGTTGCCTGCTTCCGGTTAGTAGCGATCTTTTATATATGTCAACGGTAGCGGTAGACCTACTACCTGTACTAGCAGGGAGAGAATAAGTTCAGGCTCCACATGTGCTGTTGTTGGTTGTTTTAACAATTCAAAGAAGATAAAAAACTTTTTAGAAACTGAGTGCTTCGATCATAAGATAATAAGGAGAGAATGTCCATGTCCAATTCCGTATCAGCTACATTCAATGCCAGAGAGTAGACGTTTAGAGTGGTTAGCTGGGCTAAAACTGAAGCATCCACCGAAAAAGCTGCATGTCTGTTCGCACCATTTTGTTGACAGACGCCCCACGGATGACCATCCCAACCCGGAATTATACTTTGGATATGACAGACCGGTGGTGAAGAAGAGACGTACACTGCTGTACCACTGCTTTCTTCATGTGGGCCAGGTAGTTGTTAGCCTGAGCAAGGAAGAGCTTCCATCACCATTTATTATAAGCTTTTACTGTAATGTTGTCAGTGTGAGAAACATGGACATAAACTGTAGAGTTTGACATGTAGCCTATGTGCTCTGTTTTTACAGCAACAGCAGAAGTGACAGACCATAAGGGCCATAAGGGCATGCCTGAGGTGCCACAACGTTCACACAGCACTGTTTCCACCCAGTGGGAAGATCCATCGCTTTGGGACCACAACTATGGTGAACAGCAGAGTGTTGAGGAGACGGCCAAAGATGCCACAACACAAACTGAAGATTTCAGCTACTCCATGCTTCAGAGTGATGCCGATTCGTTCCTCTACACTGGAGTCCCACTGGAAACCTTCAACTCTCTTGTTTCCACCTTAGATGGATTTGCTGAAAGGGCTTTTGTTTTGTCAGTGCGTGATCAGATACTAATGACACTAATAAAATTGAAATGAAATCGTGTGCTGGGTGACCTTGGTATGCAGTTTCATGTGTCTCAGAGTGTTGCCAGTAAGGTTATCTCATTCTGGATTGATAAGATGGAGGAGGTCTTCCTCTTATTATCTGGCTCCCAAGAGAAACCATTAAGGCCCCTATGCCAACTGCATTCAAGAAAAGCTTTCCCAACACCACCTGTGTCATCGATTGCAGCGAAAGTTTGTTACAGAAGGCGAAAAATCTTGACTCTAGAGGGGAGTCCTACAGCCATTACTACTCGCACAACACAATCAAATACCTTGTTGCTGTTGCCCCATGTGGCTTAATCATGTTTATCTCATCTGGATATAGAGAACGTGCCAGTGACAAATATATCACTATGAACTCTGGTATCTTGGACTATTTAAAGCTGGAGACGAAGTCATGGCAGATCGTGGGTTCTTGATTCGTGATTTACTGTTTGAAAGAAGTGTTAAATTGGTTTTGCCTGCTTTCACTAGAGGGGGTGCTCAGCTAACTGAGGAACAAGTCACAGCAACTCACAGGATTGCAAATGTACGGATTCATGTTGAGAGGGCAATCAGGTGACTTAAAGAATACAAGATCTTGTCTCAAGTGATACCAATAAACATGACCCCCAAGATTGAAAAAATCCTCAGAATCTGTGCGGCCCTCGCCAGCTTAAGGGGTGATCTCATCCTTGAGTGATAAGTGACAACGGTGATGTTCTGATGTTGCAGTTGCATCTGCGCACACACACAGACACACACACACTTTACACATCTACATAAATTGCTCCTGTATATTTCATATTGACACTCGCTCACTGCCTTTTGTAAATTTTTACTGTTTATATTTACTCTTTGTATGACATTTGTTGTTATTCTTTGTGTACAATAGATTTTAACAGATTTGCATACAATTTTACGTGAACAACATTCTGTATTTGTAAATATTCACTTATGTACAACAATACATATAATATAAATGTACGGAATTGATTGTGTAAAAAAATGAGTTTTCATACTGTTAACAGCAGCAGCACTTAACAGTTGTTTTGTGATTTGAATAAAATGTTTGAGGGATATTTTCTATTAATTCATTATGCTCATGTATCTGTTCTGCAGTTTCAGTCGATGACCAACAAATTCATCCACAAGCTGGGGCAACATTGTTGAGAAATAAAATCTCTTCAGATGTCCTACCCTCTCCAGAACATAGGACTCATCAAATGGTACAGTGAACATAACTGTGTCATTTAGGCTCCAGATAAACAATTTAGCCATCTTCAGACCGGCACAAAACATGCCTAATTGTACCTGCATGTAATATCCTCGGCTACCAGTTTTCTGAAGTTGTGGTACTCCATCTACTAGCTTGATATCACTGCAGTTATCACTGCAGTTATGGTCAAGTTGATCCAAAAGGGTAGAATGGAGTTTACTTGGGACGGGACATTTTATTTCGAGTAGGACAGATGAGTCAATTACCCCATCTGGGCTGGCTGACAACCATGGCTCTGTGACACTAACCACGATGCCCCTATGTGTAATACTCATGCCTTGCTCTCGAAGTGCATTACCAGCAACAACCTCATTCTCCTTACCATAATTTGTGGCATAGTTGCCACGAAAGGAGGGGTAGAGGTGCTCTGCCATGAACTTATCAGGATTGGTGGATGCTCTAGAAGGAACCTTTTTAGTTGAACTTGCAGTTATTCTCAATTTTTTTGCATTGTGCCACAAATCGGAAGAACTCTGCTCCCTTGTTTCAGAGTCTAACGTAGAAGCCTGTGCACTACTCACTTGAACGTACAACTCATAGAAACTTTTACATGTCTCAGAGAGAGATCAGAACCGGCATGGGCTTGATGGGGTCTTAACAATCTTGCATCTACTGCAGTATTTGCAAGGCTACAGGGGTGCACTACTGGTTTTACACTGTAACACTTGCCCAATAGACTGTTTTTTTTGGCTTTGTTGGGTCTTTATCTACATTATTTATAAATTCTGCATGTGACATATATTGTGGGGTGTTTGGTAGTGGCTGAGCACCTGGCACCCTAATGCTAAATTCATCCCTTGCCCTGTGGTGGCTGAAGTTTATGTCCCTCAGTCGTTTTGGCTCAAGGTTCCTGACTGTCCCTGCATTCCACCTGCACTGCTCATCTGTACAGGCAAGCCCTGTCTTCCCGGTAGTAACTGCATTCTCAACCTGTAATGAGCACATTCACCTAATACGTTACCAGAGTCTGATCTATATCCATTTGCCATGTGTTTCAGATTTTGTCATCACCACATCGCTAAACTAAATCGAAAAAACATTCATCAAAAGTGATCTGATCACGTTATTTTTATTAAATCACAGATAAAAACAAAAGGAACATTTTTCTCCTTTATACCTTCCAAAGGATAGCTGCTGCATGACTGCACGATCTTCCTAATCCAGCAACACATGAACATCCGACAGTCTCTATCACCCCCGACTGCTGCAGCATAACCCAAGCAATAAGCTTAGGCTGGTTAGCACTTTGACTCCTGTCTACCTTTGCTTTCAAAAATACATAGTCTCCGTGCTTCAGTAAAAGAATGTGCCCGACTTTATTACTATAGAAGTAATTGTAGGCCTTGGTGCTTTTGTAATTGCGCATCTCCTCACGATCTACACCCTCCGAAAAGATATAATAATTAATGATATCAATATGGCTAACTCCTGGCCATAGCTTCATGTCATCCACCCAACCTGTCAAGTTTGAAGGATGTGGCACTCTGATACGGTCGTCTTCTCGATCTTTTGAGATTTCATCGGCGGTGTGTAGCCACCGACTACTTCCCATCTTGACCGAACAATTATCTTCTACTTTAATAACTTTAAAAACTATCACCATAGCCTTTACACTAGCTAGCGCTAACGTATGTAAACAAGCACTTCAACCGGAAGTAGAAAACCGTTTAGTCAGTTGAACCCGCTATAAATCATGGGAAATAGAACGGGCGAAGAATAAGGTGGATAGACCTTTTCAATGGAATTCCATTGCTAGGCAACAGCCTGGCCCCTTGTTAACATCCTGTCAGTTGATGACATTTACATACACTGCAACAGGAAATCAACTTGGGTCCATTTAGAATGTTTATGTTTACATCTGTGAAAAGGTCTATAGTGGTGGAATTTCTGTCACTATCAAAATGGTATTTCAGGGACCTACAATGGTGACCACAGGTGACGGGTAATCAAAATTTTATTCTGTTTGTTTATGGTCTCCAGTGGCACACATAGAGCGTTAGATTATTTTACATAATGCTCTTACATGTCAAGATGTTGTACATATAAACAAAATGTATTGTGTAGCCTACAATTTCATTGGGGATGCATGAGGATACGGTAACTCATTTTTTTATGTTGACATATTCAACAATATTAATAATAGGTCTATACAACAATATAACATATTTACCTGCAAAAGTGTCACTCAGCTCCGTAAGTTCTGTTAACTTTAGTTTAACAAAGTCATCCATATTCAATTGCTATACGGGAGAAGAAGAAAATAAGACTGTTGGAGGAGGAACCCAAAGTTACAATAATCATTGGTTGGGTTATTCAAATCAAGGAAGATTGAGGCACAGTCCAAAACCATTAACCCAAAGTAACCCAATATGGGTTGAATATACATAATACAGGGTTAAACAGCCTCAACCCAGTGGTTGTGTTAATAAAATAACCCAGTATTACAGAATACCATTTAGATTTCACTCTAAATTTACATCAAACATTTACAGTTTAGGCTATAACAAAACAATAGAAAGATGCTGCAGCTGTGCCACATGTCATTTTTAATTGACGTCACATTAAAATGACAGCTTAGAGGCAAGGATGTCTCATATTTGTCAAATGCCAGTTGCCACAATGTCTCTCTCCTTGTCTCTTGAAATGAAGGGATGTACACACTGGGAATGAAAAAAGCCCCCTGGTTTTGACCCTTGCTTTTCTTTAAATTCAAATGAACGTCTGCCTATGAGTCGCGCTTTTGGGTTTAAGCTCGCCATTTTTCCGATCCATGCAGCATGTTTCATAGAAGGACATAAAAAAGCAACCATGCAAACCAAGGCATCACGGTCTCTGTAATGCCTATCAGTTGTATTTTTCATTAAAAAAAATCAGAGCAAAATAGAATTTGTTATTGTTTTGTTCATCCATTTATAATTAAAATTAAGAAATAGTTTTTATTTATTTTCTATTTGGGTAGACAAAAGAAGAGAAAAATCTAAGTACTTTTATTTCTATTCATGCTTGAGGTTGTCTGACATGGCAGGATTTAATCAACCAACTCAGTTTACTTCTGATGCAGCGCAACTTTTTCCTACTAAATGCATTTTGGGTAAAGGCCGCAAATAAATATAAAGTATAAATATATCACACACACACACACACACACACACACACACACACACACACACACACTTATAATGGGTAGGATGAAAAAGCAAAATATGCTAGCCATGATGTGATTAATGAGAAACAAATCTATATTTTGTTTTTGGACTTTTCTGTAAAAGGAAAACCATGTGATAAGTTTTTTTTTTTTTTTTTAAGATTATTTTTTGGGAGCTTTTCCCTTTATTATATAGTGACAGTGGATAGACAGGAAATGGGGAGAGAGATGGGGGATGACACGCAGCAAAGGGCAGCAGGTCAGATTCAAACCCGCGCCACTACAGGACTCCGCCTACATGGGGCGAACGCTCTCACTGGGTGAGCAAGAGGCCGCCACTAAGTGATAAGTTTTAAGGCGTAAAATGCATTAATCTGAAATGTGACAAGAAGCCACAACAAAACGTTTCTGTAAGAAGTCACAAACCAAAAAGTAACTACAAACTTCAGCTGTCAGATACATGTAGTGCAGTAAAAATGTATAATATTTCCCTCTGAAAGGTAGTGGAGTAGTATATACTGTAAAGTAGCATAAAATGGAAATACTTAAAGTAAAGTAGAAGTATCTCAAAATTGTACATACATAAAGCCCTTGCTGTACTTAGTTGTAATAGTGGAGTACATATTGCTGATATCCTTTTCTAATATCTTTTATGTGAGTAGAATTATGAATGCGGGACTTTTAGTAGTAATTTAACATTGAGGTATTCCTACTTTTTTACTTATAAATAATCTGAATACTTCTTTCACCACTGAACTAAATGAAATATATGTAGACCATTGTAATCAAACCATAAAAGGAAAGGTCGACACCCACTTACCTGTTGGAATTCCATGCTTTTTGGTCTAAACGGCCTACCCAAATTAGAAGTGGTACAGCTCCCATATACTTTGACACTCAGCGGTGTGCTTGATATCATTGGAAAGGTAACACTCTCAAGTTATTTGTACAAGTGGCAGGGTGATTCTAGGCCTTACTGACACTGAGTTACAGAGGCTAGAATGGAGGGTTTCTTTTCCGTCCAAGTCATACATCTGTATACTGACCCGAACACACTGCATTTCAAAAGACTCAAAAATGGATTTTATATAAAAAAGATTCTACAGAAAGTGCAAAGCTAAAGGACAAAAAAGTGTAAAATACAAAACTTCTCAAATACACAAACACACATCAATCACACAAAAACTTGAAATAACTATTTACATAAATATATAGAAATAGGTAATTATATATTGTTCAGGGTGTGCCATGCATTATAACAGTCCCTGTTTATGGTGAAACACATCACAGGAGGAGCATTTCACTGTGGTCCTCTGGTGTCGTTTGAATCATCTCCTTATTGGCTAAAAAGGTAAGAGGGTCTTGTAACACGGAATTGCAACTGGCTCAAGCAATTGTCGATATTTAAATTTTTTTAATGGCGGCCAATAATCACACTTGTGTCCTCCCGAGTCAAAATTGAACCGGTCCATTTTGCCTATTACAGTTTTTGCCCGTTGCTTGAACACTACAGACCCATGCTTAAACTAAAGTAACACAACTTGAAGCTTTTGTTACATTACCTCAAACACATGTACCCATACCTTAAACAAAAACACTGCTTGGCACTCTAGTTGCAATTCTGCAACACACTTACTCCTTTATGCAACACACTTGGTCCTGCATACTACACTCTATTTCATACAGAAGACACTTGGTTCAAAAATGAAATCTCAGGGTGCCATTTGGAAAACACATGTATCCAAAATACAAAACACATTGGGTAATTGCAACCACTCAAATACACACCTAAAGGCACTTACTTGCAAAACTGAACACCAATCATGCAGCTACTAAAAGCCCTCAGTTTAGCCATTTCAAGAACTTTGCAAGCATGGATGGAGGGAGAGGCAGAGGTAGAGCAAGAGGAAGAGGAGGAGGAAGATAAGGTCAAGGTCGAAGAGGACCCCTATTTCTGATGATATAAAGCAACTTTGGTGGACCATGTCATCAACCATGGCCTGACTATGAGGGAAGCTGGGCAGAGAGTCCACCCACATCTAAGCTGCTTCACAGTGGCATCTGTAATAAGAACATTCTGACTAGAAAACAGGTATGTCTTCACCTCTCTACTCTGCTCAGATGGTATTTACAGCACTGTACTACAGTATATCACATCACCACTTCACATGTACAGGATATTGCAGGGTGCTAATGCTCCTTTTGCAGCCAAAGTGGTAGTTTTTGTGAAACATACCATGATTACTTATATTGAGATGTTTCAGTACAGTGGATGATACAGTATATAAAGTAAAGTACTGTAAGAAAAAGAAGCAGACCGATGACAATTTGTGGTTGTATTTCTCTAGAATGACTAGAAGACCTTCTGGGGGAGGACGCCAACGCCTGTTCAAACAACAGCAGGAACTTGCCATTGTGGACCTAGTGAGGGCAGACAATGCCATCCGTCTCCACCAGCTACAACAGAAAATACTTGCAGACAGGCAAGTGTTCGACAACATAAACCATGTGAGCATCACCACATCACGCATCTTGGGAAAACACAACATCACCATGAAGCAGCTCTACAGGGTCCCCATTTGAGTCGGAACAGTGTCCGGGTCAAAGGACTTCGAGCTGAATATGTACGGGTAAGTATAACTGTCCTTAACATTTACAATACAGTATTGGTGAAATCCAGTAGCAGCTGAATAGGTACCATGTCAGTACCACATGGATCCATTCGGAGAGCTACACAGGTACCTGTGTGATGGGGTGATGGTTCTATATGTGTAGCACTGTAGTACAGTACTATGTTTGTTTTGTTACAGAGAATCTTGGCCATGGATGGACCTGCACAGCCTCATGAATTCATTTTCATTGATGAAGCTGGATTCGACCTGAGCAAAACAAGACGACGGGGTCGTAATGTAATTGGCCACAGGGCAATTGTGCACGCGGGCAGCGCGGGGGTAATATTACATTGTGTGCCACCATAAGCCTTCGAGGGCTTCTGCATCATCTTGCAAAACTAGGTCCATACAATAGCCAACATATACTCACATTTCTAGATGCTCTCCATAATATAGTTGTACAGAATAGACCAGATCAGCCCAGGTTTGGGGTGGTATGGGATAATGTCAGTTTCCATTGGGCTGCTCTGGTCCAGGCCTGGTTCACCAACCACAATCAATTTGAAGTGGTATACTTGCCCCCTTACACACCATTTCTAAACCCTATAGAGGAATTCTTTTCGGCTTGGAGATGGTGTGTATATGACCGCAAACCACATGACCGCATGCCTCTTCTGCAGGCAATGGAACAGGCCTGCGGCGACATTCAGGGGACAGCAATCCATGGATGGTTTCGACATGCAAGGGGATATTTTCCCCGGTGCCTAGCGGGAGAAGACATTGCTTGCGCTGTCGATGAGGTCCTGTGGCCAGACCCCAACAGACGGCGGGATTCATGAGCCCACGTATGCACAATTGCCATGATTTTCTGTGTTTACAGTATAGTGTTTTTTCTATTATTATTATTATCTTTTTTGCTTTATCTGAATTCATGTTACTGCAATGTACAGTGCCTATTTGCTTTTTTGGTTGTTTGAAAATGTGCCTCCTGAAAATATGCCTTCTGAATAAACATTGAAAATCAAAGACTGCAGTGTTTTATATAAAGTAGACTAGTGTGTTCCCCCTGATTTGAAAGTGTATGCATATGATGCAAGTATGTGTCATTTTGTCATCAGAGTTACATTTTGACAAAGGAATGTTAGGTTTTGATAGCAGAGTTTCAATTTGACACAGATGTGAATGGTATATTTCCCAGTGTTGTGTCATGTTTACTTGTGTGTAGAGTTTTGGCACAAGGAGCAAAGTTTTGCAAAATGTGTTCAAGCAATGGGCAAAAACTGTAATAAAGCATAAAGTATAAATTATCACCCAATTCAGGATTCAGGTTATTCTGAGTCACTCACTAAACTGATCCAGGTTGTGCGAGTCACTTGAGTCATTATTGATCTATAGGCGAGCCGAGGCAAGCTTGCAATGTTTTGGACTGTCTGTAGGCCTAGCTAGGCTACGTGCATAACATTGTATGTTATTTCAGAAGTGAAAGAATGGCTTTTGTTGTGGATTTGCTTTACCCTGACTCAAGTGAAGTTCACTCGCTCCTCTGCTACAGATCCACTCATGACAATGTACCCGGCTGAGCTTGCGGGTCGTCGAGGACTCGTGAGTCATTGAGGACTCGTGAGTCATCGAGAACTCGTGGGTCGTCAAGGGCTCGTGAGTTCTCGAGTGGTCTGCAAGCTTGCAATGTTTCCTGCTCTGAGTCTGCAGATCGGGAAGTTCCTATAACCTGCCTCAGACTGTCTGCTCACTCAGGCACTTGAGTTGACTTGTGGAGTTGTGGTTGCCTATGAAATTCTAAGTTATTAAGCTTTTGGCAGCTAAAATGGCTAGGACTAGTAGTAACTAATGTTGCAAGAGGTTTGTGTGTAGATTGAATTGTAGTAGGACTCAACTGATCTGCGTTAATGATACTAGAGACTCATGAGTTAATTTAAAGAGTCGGGTTAAAGATCCGAGTGAGTCACGACTCAAACAGGCTTAGAAGAGAGGGATGTGAGAAAAAGCCCGGAAGTGAAATGTTGTTTGCCGTTTCCATTGTAATTCGGTCTAGAAACTTCAAAATTGTGACTAGTTTTGGATAAAATGGCTTTGATATTTCCTTGGGCTCTTGGCGAGTTGTGAAAATGCCACCAATGTGGATTATTGTTTGAATTTCGTCACGGCACTTATATCACAGCTACCCCAAGGTCTTACAAGCTCTCATTGATAAACTCCAGCTCACCGTGGCTGTATCAATGAGACTCGCGGACAAGAGGTGTTTATTTCCCCGATTGTTTGTTTAAATAACTAACAAATAATGGAATAACACACATATCTATTATAAGATTAACCGGAACCTGTGGTAAGAGATTGCGGGCGTAACAAGCTCGCTGACCGCGCTCTCAACTACTCACCGGCCGGCCATTTAGCAGGAAGAGGGGAGGGAGAACAGTGAGCTGCAGGCCCTGGAGCTCTGTCAGGGCAGCAGCGTTTGGTAGTCCAGTCACCCAGAAAAGGGTGAGTTTGCGCGGGTATTGAACACCGGGCTGTCGGTCGTGACGGAGCTCAGTCGAGCTCGCGGCAGGCCGGGGTCTGTGATGGAGGACAGGCAGGGCGGCGATGTAGCAACCCAGGCAGCACCAGCCGCTGAACTCCGACACACAGTCGGACAAAATTTGCAATTAGACATACATTTCCGTAAAACGGCCCATATTTGAGCTTTACATGGTTGATTTCTCGCATAAAAAAGTTTCAGAAGTGAATTTTGTAATGGAATAGCAGAGATATGCGTGACCTAGATTCAGAAGACTACCTGATCTCAGGTCAGTTGTGTAGCCTATGTAAATGTTGGGGTGTGACCCTTCTCTTAATACACCCACGGGCGTGACAAAGTTACAGGTCTTGGGATGCTTACGTCAGCTTCCAGCTTTGTTGAGATTCGCACGTTTTCAGCGGCAGTTTCAAAATATGAGATTTTCATAGTAAAGGGGTGTCAGTGGGACTTTGAGCTTCTATGTATGTCCTATTTACCCACTGAACTGTCGTTATTCAACTATGACAAGGTAAAATCGGTTTTGCATTCTATCACCCCTTTAATGCTTAAAAGTAGGGGACACTGTAACCGAAGTGGCTAAGTAATTAGTTATCATTCTGCATTTATATTTGACCACAGAACACACTTTTCTAATTATTATTATTTTTATAATATATTAGTTTTTCCTTATTCCATTTTTACAATCTAAATTAAGAGAAAAAAAATTTCTTGCTGCACCAGGGCAACCAGTCACACTGTTAACATAATCATGGATGTGAAATCCCTTAAGTACCCTTAAAGCTGAAAATTAGCACTTCAATCTCATAGTCACTGTTTCATTTAAAATCCAAAGTGCTGGCTTACAGAACCATAATAATGAAAAACACATCACTGTCCTAAGCTGCTCCACCTACCTCAGATATATCACAGGAAAGATACTATGAATAATAAAGAAAGAGATATACAACCCATTCCCTAATTCCTCCACCAAACCACATCTAACAGCCGGTACTCGAACAAGCACACACAGACTGGAGTTCAAACAAAGAGATAGGTGCTGGAAGTCAGGTTAAATAGAAACAGAATGTAAATAAAAAGCCAATAGTAATCTCAAAATGAAATCAAAAACAGACAAGTAAGACAAAAGGTACATAAAGAAAGGATACTAAGGCTTAAATTATGTGACTGAAAATTATATTACAGCGGACCAATGTAAAACAGGGAGAGAAGGAGAGTGCTCCTCTAAATTGACTGGACATTCTGAAAGTGTTCCAGGAAAGGCCCCCACACCTTTTTGATTTTGTTTTTGCTGCCAGTAACTGAATAGTGAATTCAGGACACGCACACTTCAACCTCTCAGTGTGGGTGGGCGGAGCAGCATCCCTCCATCTTAGCAGTATTGCACGCCTGGCCAGGAGAGAAGCAAAGGAGAGTGTGCAACATTTGGATGGAATGAGGCGCGCGTCATCCTCACCAGTAGTGCGAAAGAGGGCCACCAAAGGATTTTGGACAGGATTTGAAAGACCTCCCTCCAGAATTTTAGTCTGGAGCCCTGGTAGATTTACATACATCCTCCGACAACACCAGGGGCCTGTTGCACAAAAGCCGGGATATTCAAGTTATCCTGGATGAATTTAGCTTTGACTTGGTTGCACAAAAGCAGGTTGAATTAAAACCAGTCAAGTAACCATGGAGATTTATTCTTTGCTCCAGAGCAGGCTAACAGGCAGGCTAAAATTAATCCTGGAGTCGTATGTGTTAATTCAGCTGCCGCTCTGATCTGAAATAAATGTGTTTAACGTTTAAGTTATTCCGTTGTCTTCTGAATGTGTTCCACTTTATTTTTATTAACATGCATTACTTGTCACTATTGCTGTAATGAGTTTGATTTAAATCCTACTATTGCAGTTGTTTAGATGGTAAGAAATGGTTGCACTGGCACCCGGAGAAAAAATGGGACAACGCAGAGGAAATGGGCTTTTCCTCCGCTGCATGAAATGTGCCCTGTGCAACACGTAGAGGCAGGGGGAGGCAGAGGGAGGCAGCGGTGGAGACTTTTAACGTCAGTAACGACGACAATGGCACCTGACCAAACGTCCGTATTTTATGAGATGGGAGTGAGAATGTGTTCAAAGCTTCTTAATCATTTTATTTTGGTGCTGTCACTTGTCATCTTCGAGGTTGGGAGTGAGAATAAAAAAACATGAATAATAATAGGCTACATTGTTTTACAGATATGCTTACAGTGTGTATTGAAGTCACTTACTTCATTTTTCTAGGTTTTTCTCAGTCATGTTTGTTCTGTATGATCATTAATTGTAGAAAGATATTTAGAATTAGACATAGCTCATAGAGATTTGTGCATATGGTTGTAAAACATATTCTCGCATTATGAATAAGGGTTTGAAATTTCCTGAGGAACATTAATTCCCTCTGCTCACTTTTATGGCAAAGTAGGCTAAATAATCATACATTTCGGGCTTTCATACTATTTGCTACCATTGTCACTCTTAATACTATGTCATCTTCAAGCGCCACGTAGCTGCTGCTCTGCCCGGTATGTTCTACACACGTGCTGGAGGGTGCTTTTTGCCTCATATCACTGAGAGCACGAGTTAGGAGTGAGAACGGGTTGGATTTGCTGGGTGGTATGCGTGGGATTTCCCCCTTTCTGGTCTTCATATCCCTGCCTCTGCTGAATTATTTTCATCAAAATGTATCCCCCCAAAGTGATCATCTACTTCACTTAGCCTAAACCATATATTAATTATATACCTAAAATAGAAGTAGCTTTTTTAAACTAAGTAAAGCGCTGTAAAGTGAACAGTCTATAGTGCCATAGAACCATAAAATCCAAGCAGCAGTTGCTGGTTGTATTTAGCCACTACAGAGCTCTGGGACGCCGGCTACCAGCAGCACTTATTTAGCCACCAATGCGAAATGCAAACCGACTGCGAGCCGGCCACAGGCACCACAAGATGACAGTCCATTCAGGGGCTGTGGTGGTGGAGTTAAGCCAGAAAAAGTGAGCATCATGCCGCGCTTACAGTCAAGTTTAGGCACCAAAACAACCTTAGTTTAGGGAAAAGATTGTGGTTTGGATAAAAACACTCCCTAGGAACGAAAGAGCGTTTCCTGGGTGAAAGTATTTTGTTTTCCCCGCATACTGAACTCCACTCTCTGGCTTGAAAGTGCTGTGTTGACACCACATTGTGCTACTTTATTTTGAGATTATTTTCCATTAAATATTGAAGTTGATAAATAAGTGTAGAAGAAAAAAAGTCTGGAGTGCTCAGACGTTCTAAACAAATGATGAAGGTGCCTTTGGAAAGGGAACAAAAACTTTAAAGAGAAAATGTCCAAGGCACTCTTCTTGTGAAAAAATTAAAAAGCCTTATTTAGATGTCTATTTCATATCAAAATCTTACATAAAAAATGGAACTGGGCAGCAACCCGCGCCTATCGGCACAAAGCAGGGTTGGGAATTGGTATGGGTACAGATTCAATTATTGGCAAATTATCAAAGATGTTTTGATATATATATATATATATATATATATATATCTATAACTTTATTGACAGACTCAAGGTCCAGATATAAAAGTACACATAACGTATTACAAGAGGGGTACACACAAACATAAAAACATACAGACATACTGACTTACCACATATTACATGTGGCGTGGTTAAAGTATAGGGGGCCTAGACCACACATTATAAGTTTCATGTAAATACCACATATTACATAAAAGCAATATACAAAACATATACATACATACACATACAGATGAAAATAGAAATAGCTATGCACAATAATTAAAACAGATGCAGATACAGATGCATGTTCCAGTGTTTCCAGAGTTTGGAAGTATATCTGGTATCACTAGTGCAGGGTTGGTTAAGGCAGTTAAGATTATATTCTTTGACTGTTAATCGGCTCCTGAATCTGAACATAAAATTCCTCAGCACAGCATGGAAGGTGGGAACATTACTCGTCACAAACAAATGGCTAGCACTGGTCCATCTTGGACACGTCAACACAATTCTAAGTGCATCATTGTATGCCACCTTTATCTTATTTATCTTTGCTTTACTGTAGCTACACCATAGCTGAGCTGTATAAAGTGGTGTACAGTATGCTCTGAAAAGAGCACATATCATATTTACGTGCCAGCATATTTGCTTATCCATATAATTTACAGCACTGGCGCTGTATGTCATCATCGTCACAAAGATCATTCCTGATAATGTGGCCCAGGTATTTAGCTTTAGTAACTACGTTTAACTCTTGCCCTGTCAAGTAAAAAGACGGAAAGCATACACTGTTAGACTTTTTATTGTATATTTGCGGTAACTCACTGGCAACGTGTTGCCAGTGAGTTACTGTAACTAACCCATTACAGTACCATAACTGTACATGTTATTTACAGTATGATGCCCTTACCGCAGTTCCATTGTACAGTATAATACCCTTACTGTAACTTAGTTTTACAGTATAATACCCTTACTGTAACTTAGTTTTACAGTATAATACCCTTACTGTAACTTGGTTTTACAGTATAATAACCTTACAGTAATTGTACTGTAATTACAATTTCCTAAATTATACTGTAACTGTCATGATATATTATAGTTTTACTGCAATTGTGGTTCACAGTATATTACACAATTTGGCATTGGTAGTACAAACTATTGATTATTTTACATAAATGCTATTGAATTTAATAAATTCCAAATAATTGACTTTAGTCCATGTACAAAAAGTAATACATTTTTATTTTTGTATTAAAACAGGTACAAATACCAAGACCAAGATAATAAAAAAAAAAACAGACACAATTTACACACAAGCAATACTACAACCATGTTTAAGTATCGCCAAACAATGGGCAGCCTTGATGTCTGAGCAATGCAGTTACCATTTGATTTGACTCAAAGAAAACACATGCACATTTTTTTAATTAATAACCTAGCCATCAGTTCATCCTTTATCTCGGCAGTTGTTTTTTTTCTTTGAAATCCTGAGTATGTTTGAAAAATGTGGTATGGTTGTTTACCACAGAGGTGAAGTTGTTGGGCATTTGGTTGGGGAGGGGAAGGAGAAGCAGTCTGTTGAGAAGCATTTGTTAAGGACGATGAAGGGGCGGACCCATGATACTCATGCTTGCTGATCCACATCTGCTGGGGTGGTCCGTCCTGGACTGTATGGGAAGCAGAGAAAGGTCATGAGTTTATCTCATCTAAACTGTTAACAGACTTACAATTTCTGCAAAAACATAGAATATGACAGTATAAAAAATAACACATCAGTGATCAGTAGTAGTAGTTTACAGGGTTTTTCCTCCCCAGATAATTCAAAGGTCTTTCTACTTTCTTTTGCTGTCTGTCGGTCCCAGCACAGTTAAAAAAATGTTTTGATTAATTTTCTAATTTCAGAATTCATACACATTTTTAATATATTTTCATGACTTTTCCATGTCTTTAAGGCATATCTTTATGACCAATCCTCTCAAACATCTGTATAAACATGAAAAGTAGAAATAAAATAAATTACAAAATTTACCACAGTATACAGTATATCCTAAAGTTTACCTTTTTTTCAACCTGGACCTATTTTCCTATGTTCTTGTGTCTAAGTGACAACAATCTTTGACAATCTCTGACAACATTATGGAAAGGATTCCTATCGAGGTCAACAGTTCTTCTGTTAAAGAGTAAGATCTTTTTCTAAATCATAAAAACATCCCCAAAATTGCTATTGCTAAACCCACCAGACTCGGTGTAAATAAACAGTAACTTTTGATCGTATGGTGGGTTTGGTGATGGTGATTTCAGGGCTGTTTCTTGTTTAAACAAAAAGGATCTTCCGCTTTAACTAAAATGTCTATCTCTGTAGGGATCCTTTCCATAATGTTGTCAGACACTTAGAATAATAATCTAAGACGGTCAGTGGCAAAAACAGAACTTTTAGTGGACGAAATTGACGACGCACATTTGCCCTATATGATTACATTGGAGCCCGGTTCGAAGCTGCAGGTCAGTGTTCTTGCTCAATACTGGACCAATTTCAAAGATTGTTGTTCTTATCAGTCACTTACACAAAAAAAACATGAAAACTTTAACTAGAAATTAAAACAACACTTTGTAACTTTTGCTGAGTAACTGTGACCGAGTAACTGTGCATTTAGTTCTGTCGATGTTGGAGCAGGCAGGGTACGTAGCCGCACTGTGTAATCATTTTTCTGATGTTAACTATATTACATCACACAATAAAATGCTTACCTAGTTTGATGTCTTCCACTCAAACTCGGTGAGCCGTTGGAGGAAGGTGGTGACTTGGGAGCTGATGCTTGTCACCTTTCTTTGGACAACTCCCGTATGCGGCTTGTACCCACTTCGGCCATGCACTTGCTTCCCTCATCTGGGTTGATCCTTAAGATATATAAGATATATCATAATAATCATCAGCAGTCATATTTAAATATACAGTATATATGGAAGTAAACCTGCCAGCGAGCACATTCGGTTCAGAAAGTCACAGCGAAAACACACCGGGCACGTACGCGTAAGCCATCCTTCTTCTCTCGGCCCTCTCTCTCTCCGATAGAAAGAGACAGGATTTGTGGGGAAAAGTGTGGTAATTGTAGGCTATATACAGTATATGTGTCCGTGTCACTCTCTCTGTCCGTCCATCGGTCTCTCCCTCCTTGCGCCTGATCATGTGTCTCGCTGTGAGAAGTCAAGACAGCCCAAATCCCCATGAACCTACTGTGGTCTTCCCGTATGTGATTAATCAAGGGGGTAAGCTTCGCTTCAGAACTCAAACCTCCTATGGCGCCATTTTGATGCTACAAAGCGATCACCTCCCGTTAGCATTCCACTGATTTGTCATTGTTTGACATTGTTTATTTCTAAAGAAACACGACAATGTATAAAAGGCTCCATTACCTTGTACCTCACGTTACGGCTTGTAACGTTTGTAAAAATAGGCTAACGATTGTGTCATAACCAAGTGACTTACTGTCACATAGTAGATGAATTACCGTATAGTAGAGGAGTAGCTCACAGGCAGTTTCGACTTACATTAGCTGTTTAAGTTTAATTACTAATGTTAACTAGCATGTTAGTGATCAATAATTAGCCTGTTCTTATGTTATCTCCTTACATATACCTACACTCTCCATCTCTGTAAGATTTGGAATGATTGAGATTTCTCTCGGCACAGCTACCAGAAGACTTCACACTTTCAGACATGTTGCTCACGTCACATCTACGTTGTCTCTGTCAGTTGGAGGCTGCGCAGTAAAGCTGGCCATCACTGGAAAAGTGCTTCTAATAGCCTTCACTGGTCTCCGTCCAGAGACACGGGATCTGGTGGTCCATTCTTATATACTGTCTATGTGAGTAACTGCCTTGCTTGACACATTCTCCGAATGACACGAAATTATTGCTGCAGCTCGCGGGCCGAAGTGGCCGCTCCGTGACTAGTATGAACGGATCGATTGGATGACATAGGCGCTGAAATAAAAATAGCTGCGCTACGCAGGTATGCGCACCGCTTACATGCCCGTGTGTTTTTCACTGTAAGTTACCACAGTAATAGGGCTCTATATACCCAAGTCTTTTTCTCAGTTGTTTTCTCTTTGTCAGTAAGTGTATAGAGTGCTCATATAGTCCAAATATGTACCATTACCTTTTAAATGCTTTATGCAGATAATTACTTACCTTGTACCAACTCCAGTGTAGTAGATGCTGACTCTTGATATTCAAGATTGAACGATAAAAGGAGCCAAAGAAGACGACAAAAGCACTGGCGTTAAGTTGGTTAGCTTCAAAGAGGACCTTCCCCTCAATGCTGACCATCCAATGGGTGGAAGACGTCAAACTTCTTCCTAAAAAACAAACAAACATCTTATCTCATCTACAGTGTGTCACAGAATACCAAACATACATGGCTAATAAAACATCCTCCTCTTCTTCAAACTATTTCTCGTACCTAGCATGATCCGCCTTGGTGTGGTGGGCAATGTGACCTCCTGCTCAATTGAAATCTCGGTCGAGGTTGGCTGCAAACTAAAAAAAGAAAAGCATCTCACATATTGGAAGTAATTGGTTGTTGTTCTACATATGAAATTATGAAAATTTATATTTTTAAGTGCATGCATGGTGTTATAAAACACAATTACAACAAGATAAAAAAAAATGCATGCCATGCATTAGTATGCAAGGAACCAGTATAATTTAGGTAACACAGAATGTTATGTGATGCATTAAAAGGTTAATCACGTAATAGATAGCTAGATAGCTAACAACAACACTATTTTGTGAAGAAAAACTTAAAGCATAAACCATGGTAGCTAATACGCTCAACTCCTAACATCATATTCTTTGAGTTAAACAATATTTGGCTTAGGTCTCATAAACTAAAAAGGATGAATTCAATGATATCACATTACAGAATGCAACAATACTACTGTAACGTTGGGCACTTTTTTGCTGGACATCTTGATGGTTTTAAGTGGCCAAACTCTGAAGCCAAGGGGAAAAAAATGCTATCTACAAATGCTCCACATTAACATTACTTAAAGACGTCTTCCCTGTCACCCGACATAACTTTTAGAGTGGGTGTTTTTTAAAAAGATGTAATGTTAACATTAGGTGCTATTAAAACTAGATGGGCAACTATAGAGGTAACGATTTAATGTTAACTTTACCTCCACTAATGTTAGGTTAATAATGCGGTACATTTTGCTTAATCATGCTAAAACACTGACAAACCAACCCACAGACTCAACATAAGCATAGGTAATGTTAGCCAAAATGCGGCAACAGCAAGCTAAAAAGCTAGCAGCTACTGACCTTAAACTTCTAGGGTTACATTTTAATTCCGACAAAGATAATGGTGGTCTGACAAGTGAAAAATATGTCCCTAACAGCGCGTGTAAAACAAGTTGTGTTAGCTTTAGGCTACCGAACGTCGTCATTATAGCTAATGCTCACCATGGGGAAAATGAACTATAGTTAACAGTTTGCTCTTGCCTAGCTAGCTATGACAAAGGTCGGTAAACTAAACCTACGTCTCTGCTTGGGAAGGCTTGTGAGCAGAAATTTTAATGTCACAGAATTAGCAAAAATTGGTCTTACCTTAACGCTGCTCCAGCTCTCTTCGAGGAGTGTGTGTGACCCGGGACTCTGGTGCGCACACGCACAGACCAAACCGGGCGGTACTCCTTTGAAGTTACTCCTTTCAACGCCTTCGAAGTAACTACGCGCTACTCTTCTGAAGTTGTCAGAGTCTGAGGTCAGAGGTCAGAGTTCAAATCTGGCGGTCAAGCATTTATATCCGTAATGGCTTTCTTGTTTCTCTCAATAAATGATTGACACTGCTGAAAAAAATGTATAAATTTTTTAATTACCTTCACTGCTAAAAGCAAAACAAATTAAGTGTATTTCATTTTATAGTGATATTTTATTTTTCCATTTCATTGCTATGCTTCTATAACATTAACTAACAATTTTATTTAAAATTCAGTTAGTCTTATTCAACTACAGTAGCACTACTGCTGTTGTTTTACAGCAGACTACCGCAAATTCAAAATATACAGTAAATCACTGTAAACTAAATGTTATTACCCATAATGCAATGCATATTACAGTAATGAACCGGAAAAGAAAATGATGGTATTTTACTGGGCATTTTGTGGTAAGTAACTGTAGAAATTACAGCTAAGTCTAACAGTGTAGCTTCTTGTCCTCCTTAGTTCTGGCAATCATTACAACATACTGTATAATTTGAGCAGACTCTAAGCAGTTGCTGTAGGCCAGCCCTATAAGGAGACATAACAATTAAATCATCTGCATACATCAGATGATTAATACACCTATCCCGCACCATACAGCCAGTATTACAGTCTTACATCCTTCTAATGTCCTAGACAGATCATCCATATACAAACTAAAAAGAACAGGTGACAAAATTCCACCTTGTCTAACCCCATTAGTAACTTGGAAAGTATCCAATGTTATCTTGCCCCATCTAGTTTGCATTGTTTGATGGGGGTACCAATAATGCAAAATACATATTAGGTCCTGTAATTTTATAAACAGTTTACTGTGATTAACACGGTCAAAAGCTTTGGATGCATCAAGAAAACCAAAGGGAACCATGGCTTTTATACTTCATAACAAGTTTTTTCAGTGCATATATGCACAAATCTGTGCCATGTTTCTTTTTAAAACTAAATTGATTATCCGTGGTTATTATATATTCTTGTAGTCTATCCAATAGAATTAGTTCTAACACTTTAGAGAGTATACTTGCTAGAGCGATTGGCCTGTAGTTTTCTATGCTCAATACCTTACAGGTTTTGTCCTTAATAACTGGCACTAATAGTACAGATAACAGAGTCATGCGCTAATAATCCAGAAAAACATATAGCAAGTAACACTGATATTCTATGGCTTGCATACTTCAGGTGTTCAGCTGTTATTTGGTCAAGACCACACGCTTTGTTCATTGCCAATTTCTCAATAGCATGACACACTTCATCAGGTCTAATAACCACGCCATCATTATTAATGATCACCAACATGATATTCAGCACTCTCAACACAGTTAAAAATCTCTCTAAAATGTTTCCCCAATATTTTCATCCCCAGAGATCCCATCAATACTGAATGGCAAAGGCATGTTTCTGTTATTCATAACCTTCACTTCCTTCCAGAAATCATACAAATCATTCTGCTGAAACTTTCTGGCCATAGAATTTGCCCTCATCATCTGCTCATTACTTTTGATAAAGCGTACAGCATATTTAAACCTGGCATTTGCCTTTTTCTTATGTTCAAACTCTGGGAAATACCTAGCTTTTCCAGATAATACCCAGCTCCTAAAAGCTTCCTTAGCCTCCACATGAAGTTCAGACACATATTCGTTCCATCCTGGTCTAATGTTATGCTTTCTTTTATCTTGGATGAATAATTTACTGCCATTAATTAAACAGTTCACAGTGTTGTCATACATAATAACTATATCACTATGATGTTTGTGACTCTTACAATTTAAGTTGCCACATAAAATAGCTTCAAGTGGTATATCAATATTACTAAGACTATTATCACTCAGTGCGTTGTACTTCCATAGATCATATTCTGAGAGCTTTGCCCAGTTCGCTCTTTTATTTTGCTCATTATTATCATCATTATCATAGCTAGTCAGTTCAGGTCAAGATTTATTATCATGGAGACAGGTATGTGATCTGCTGTGGCTAGACCATACATAATCTCAACTTCCAAGCAATCATGAGCATCAGCTGTACATATACAGTGGTCTAGCCAAGATGTTGTATGCCATGCTTCACTAATATATGTAAAACTGTCTACTTGTAACAGCATTTTACTTGATAGAACTAACTTACTGTCTAGACAAAATTGATTAAGGTGTTTGGCAAATAGAGAGTTAACATCTGACATATCAGCATTCATATCACCCATCACAAAAATGCAAGTACTTTCACTCTCTTTAATGATTGAGCTGATAAATGCAAGCCTTTCATTTTGGTAGCATTCATATGGCGTGTACACATTTAAAATAATAAAGACATTTTTATCATGTACATCTCCTGGTACTCCTTTTCAAATTTTATCAAGGCAGATGGCTTCATAGAAGATCAGGAAGGACAGGGAACAATTGGTCAGTCATGATCTTAGAGCTTGTTCACACATTATTGACAAAATATATCCTACACTACACAGGTCCACGCCATGATTATCTTGTCTACAGTAAAATGGAGACTTCACCCCTGTTTGAGCAGGCCCATGTGCTTTCCTTTGTTCCAGAGGGCGATCAGAGCTTGGAATTCTACGTGTAGGCCGCAAATCCTTTGTCTGAGATCTCTGTTTAATATCCGGTTTAATTCTCCTTCCTGTGATCCCAACAGCAGCCTTCTTCAGGGTATAGGGTTGATAAATAGGTGTTTTGGAATGCCTTTGGAGTGGCTCTATCTATGATATTGGAAGGGGGTTTCGTTGTGCATGGTCAAAAAACATCCCCCCCTCTGCTTTCTTCACAAATCGCACCCTGTGTATATGTATATATAAACATTTTTTGTGACCAAGTTTTTATTAGATTTTCATTTTTCATTCAATATATGTACACATTTTTATATACAAACTTATATTTGTACATAGTAGTCAAATGTTTACATTAACCTTGTTCAGCTTTGTTGTCATTGTATTAGCCGTATGTCTACTTTTGTGTTTTATTATGTAAGAGCGACAAAAAGCTGGAGTCAAATTCCTTGTGTTCACACTTGCTTAGCCATTGAAGCTGATTTGGATTCCTCACAACAATAAGTGTGTGGGTGCCAGAAGACTAATGTCACTTCAAGTTTGTTTATGCTATGAAAAATAGTATCAAAAGAAAAAAAACGGGCTGCAGGAGATCATGAGGCAAACATCAAGGTTGCCTCGCATTGCCAGACCGTCGTCCACAGCGCTGTGGAGGAGGTTCTGGCTAGTCCACACAGCATTCCTGGATTGGAGAAAAACATGATCTGGTTTATTGGCTTTCCTTTAAAGTGCTCATATTATGCCTTTTGGCTTTTATAGCTGTTAGCGTGGCACTCCCTCATGCTCTGCAACTGACTAGCTAGCAGTACTTACAGCGCACGTGCTCCTCCCAACGAAGTGAGATGCCTCACTCTGTAGCTAAAACAGAGAGCTCAACACACAGGATGAAAAGAGGAGCTGCAGCAATGTGCAGTACAACAAAAATATGGTGTTGTTTTTTTTAAATTAAACCACATAAACCTACTCTGGTACAACCTCTAAATACAATTATGAACCTGGAAATGAGCATAATATGAGCACTTTAAACCAATCACAATCGTCTTGGGCGGTGCTAAGCGCCGAATGGAGGCACGGTGCCGCTGCAAATAAGCCTCGGGAAGGAACTTGTTTCGGTGGAACGTGTACATTTAAAAGTTGTTTTAGTTGTGCATCTCAAAAACTTCCACTTATATTTATTTTTCAAACAGGTCATTAACAGCTAGACATTTCTCAATGGCATAAGAGGATGCTGAATGCAACAATGTTTTGATATGAATTTACGGTACATTATATCCAACAATATGCCAACATAGTGATATTTGACTTTGCCAATTCCAACCTGTCCATCATCAAATGCTGTGAGTTTAATGGAGTGATTGTAAAAATTACTCAGGGAAAAACATTTCTAAAATCAAAAAAAAATATCTGTCCAAATAGCTGTCAAATCCGATACGCCAGATTTTCATTTAATTGGTTTCATTTTCGCTGAGTGCTTGTTTGATCCAGAGCTGCCTTTGCAGCACTGACAAGGCCTCAGTGAAGAGTCACCATTGTTAAAAATCCCTCTCTCATCAACCTTGACAACTGCGTAGATTTAAAAAAACCTCACCTCTGATTGCAGATTTGTTGCTGTCATGTTTTACAACTTGCTTGCATCTCTGTAAATAGCTGGTATCCCTCACATATTTAATTTTTCAGTAGTCATATTATTCTGTCAGGGGGCCACCTGAGGAAATAGTCATATTATGGAATTTCTGTGGGAAAATATTAGCTCTTTGTCATCATCAGTGGTGATGTGGTCAGTATTGCCTTATACTGAAAGGGGTGGGGGTGGTGGTGGTGGTGGTGGTGGTGGGGGGTAACCTGACTCCGCCAGATGGATTGCTTCGCATTTGCTCGGCATATCCATCTGGGAACTTTCCGTTGGAGAACTTTTGGGAAGGGGCGAAAATACTGGTTAGCTGATTGGATAAACCATCTAGTCTATCACCACCTATGTTGGTGATAGACGGGCCAAATCAACCAATCAGATCAAACTCTTGCAGAAACCAGTCGGGAGAAGAGCAAAAACATCTTTTCCTCTGAGAAAAGCCTCCAGTGCCGTTTTTTGCTCTTCTTTCAACAAAGGAATACTCTAATTTGGATAAAACTTGCGCGATAGCTACGCTCATCTCATCCGTGGAAGCTGCCATGTTGTTTAGACTGAACAGTCGCTTCTCGTTGCATCACACCTAAATCCGCCTCAAAACCAACGCTGATTGGTTGGTTGTTTGGCGAACGGCTCCACATTTTCTCTATCTCAAGATGCCAGACTGATCTGCGAGTAGAAAACTGGAGCTCGCGAGATCAGGACGGTCTCACGAGGCTGGGAGGGGCATTCCTGATATTATTATGTGTCTGGAGTCCCGTGTGATTAGTTCTGCTTTCATTTCTAAAGTTTTACACATATGAGAGGAAAAAAAGGCCTAAATACCGTATAAGTGATTATAGTTGCATGTGAGTGAATATTGGCCTGCAAATGAGTTTAATGTTTCATTCATTGTCTCAATGTACGGTAGTGATGTCCAAATGACGCTTCATGAACCGTTTGTTGTATTGCCGTCTATTGGCCTCAGAAAATAAAGGAAATGCCTCACAAAGCTTCATTTAGACTAAACTTCTGTACGGCCTTTATGCAAATGTGTCAAGTCAGCTCTGCGGTGGACAGTACCAACGTTAAGCCCGATTTTTTAAAGTCCTTTGTTTAATCGATGATGTAGTTACGTGTGTAGGTACGTGTAGCTACGGATCCAGGATACTATGCATCCTGATAAAGTTCCCTTGGCCTTTGGAATTAAAATAGCCCCACATCATCACATACCCTTCACCATACCTTACTGTTAGAAGATGGCTGTGTCTCATGTTACGTTGTTTTTTTGTACACGCTGTGACTATACAAATCACAACATGTAAATAGGAACATGTTGGCGTTATTTTGTCACTTTTGTCACAATTGGGAGCAGTAGGCTAGTTGGAACCAGTTACCTGCAGGATCTCTGCTGGGCTAAGCTAATGCTGGAACCGTCAGACAGCGTTACAGCACGCACAGAGATGAGAAGGGTATGTATGGACTTGTCTTACTCTGGGGGTTACGGTGAATAAGCTAAATTCCCAATAAGTCGGCGTGTTCCTTTAACATAGGGGTGTACTGACTTTTGTTGCCAGCGGTTTAGACATTAATGGCTGTATGTTGAGTTATTTTGAGGGGACTGCACATTTACACTGTTATACAAGCTGTAAACGTAATACTTTACATTGTAGCAAAGTGTCATTTCTTCAGTGTTGTCCCATTAAAAGATATAATGAAATATTTACTAAAATGTGAGGAGTGTACTCACTTTTCTGAGATACTGTAGGTCTATAGTTTGCTAAGACATCAGGATCGAGGGTGGTTTTTTTCAGAAGAGGTTTTATCACAGTTCATAACCTGTTACTAAAGATATATTCTAGATATCATATCTAGTAATGAAGTGTTAACCATGGGTAATGCTTCTTTAAGTAGCCTTGTTGGGATTGGGTCTAAGAGACGGGTAGATGGCTTAACTGAAGAGACCTTTAACATTAATTGTTGAAGGTCTAAGGTTAAAAGCAGTCTAAGTATATGTCAGGTCTTGTCATTCTTTCTAGCAGTCCTGCGTTTAAAGGTGAACCGTTAGAAGTTGAGGGAAAAAGGTGATGAATTGTATCTCTAATTGTTTAAATTTTATCATTAAAGAAGCTCATGAAGTCCTCACTACTCAGAGCTAGAGGAATAGATGGCTCAGTAGAGCTGTGACTATCTGTCAGCCTGGCTACAGTGCTGAAAAGAAACCTTGGGTTGTTCTTGTTTTCTTCTATTAGTGATGAGTAATAGTCTAATCTGGCCTTTCGAGGGACTTCCTATAGGTTTTCAGACTGTCTTGCCAATCTAAACGAGATTCTTCCAGTTTGGTGGAACGCCATTTATTTTCAAGTACACATAACACAAAGCTTATTTTTTCAAAAAAACCATCCTTTAATTTTTTTAATACTTTTTAATGTAAAAACATGCTATAAATCTATTATGCAGCTTGACCTTTTGACCTATTCATGTCAAACCACTTCTGATGAACTCAGCTAACTCCCCTACACATAACACAAGGCTTATTTTTTCCAAAAAAACATCCTTTAATTTTTTTAATATTTTTTAATGTAAAAACATGATATAAATCTATTCTACAGCTGGACACACGCACGCTGTACGTTTTGTTGGTATATGTGAGATGTTCGAGTCACACGCGTCTCGTCTTCAAAAACAAGGAAATGAAACGTGTTACGTCAACCCGCTCTCACTTCCGCTTGGTCATTGGCTGTGATTGGTTGAATTCGCGGGAAACTCCGGATATTGGTGAAGAGTAAAATATATTTATAAAATGAAAGGATTTTTTTTTTTTTTAAAGAAGCTTTGTGTTATGTGTAGGAGGGTTAGCTGAGTTCATCAGAAGTATTTTGTCATTGATTGGTCAAAAGGTCAAGCTGCATAATAGATTTATAGCATTTCTTTAAATTAAAAAATATAAAAAAAAATCAAAGGATGGGTTTTTAGAAAAAATAAGCTTTGTGTTATGTGTAGGGGGGTTAGCTGAGTTCATCAGAGGTATTAGCTGTCTAATTTTTTGGGACAGGCTGTGGCTGACGGGGAATGGATGCTAAATTGACTATGTTTGCAGTTAGCTTCTTATTACTTAGGGGATTCACCACTTTGTATGGTCTATTGTTGATTATAACTGGAATAGTAGTAGTACTATATGTTAGCCTGTAGAAGACATTTTCAGATCCATCCACTTGTAAAGTGACATATGTCACAAAATAAGTGTTAACCTTGACCTGTTGGTGGCACTGTATGAAAAGTAAAGGCATGACCAAAGACATTCCAATTCATCTTTTGGGACCATGGATATCTATACCAATTATAATAGCAATACGTTGAATAGTTGTCGAGACACTTTACTAAAAACAAAAACAACCTTATGGTGTAACGGATAACAGAGCGTTTAGCTTAGCACTCCTCGCCAGCTCCAAATGCCAAACTCTAGGATTCAAAGTGATAGTCCACAAAACAATGGTTGATGTCAAGGTGGCTACGTCAACTTCTTTTACACAGTCTATGGATCTTTCTCATAACATGCACACTGTCCTGCTCACCATTGGCCTAACAACAACAGGAAGTGATGTTGTTATCAACATGCTCAAATGTGGAGAGGGCTAAATACAAGGGCCTCCTAAAACATCTTGCGTCATCAGGGTTCCTCAGTGACTTTACGTGACTATGTGACGCATCTTGTTGATGCAAGCTGTCCCATCCAGCAGACAATTGATGTTCTGAGATTTTCTTGAGCAAAGAATTGCAACAAGCCAGTTCAAAGTTGTTGAGCTTACGTTCATCCAAGAAAAGACAGAAAGGTTGCAGTTCTATCAGGCTGTCATTGATAATCTGATTATACGAATACGTGACAGCAAATTGGTGACTCTTTTGAAACCTCTGGACAAGCATGGTGAGTGACACCATTCTCCCCACCTCTACTGAATATGAAATAGGATTTTCAGCATGTAATGAGATAGGCAGTCAATTGGCTTTGAGCAAAAAATCTTTCTGCATTGCTTTTTGTGGACCTCCTCTGGAAAAATTGGCCCTTTGTTAAAGGATGGATAAAAGGAGGACATTGTCCATCCTTATCCCGGGTACCAGGACGGCATCCTTAGACAACTGTAAACAGACCACAATGGTCTGTTCTCTCTGCTTAAAGGTCAAATTTTTTATGCATGTTATACACAATTTGTCTTTGTTTAGTCTAATACGGTTAAGCTTTTTGATTTGCAGTTTGGTATACTAGATTTGTAATGCTTGTGCTCTGTGCTCTGGTCTGTGCTGCAGATTTCATCACCAGGGCACTATGGCAGTGGGCTGCTTTGGTGTTGTATTGTATTTGTATTCAAATGATATGGATTGTAGTGATGGATGAGGTGGCGCCTGTGTAAATTACCCACAGCAGTGGTTGAAACTTGGTACAAGAATGTGAGCATGTGGATTAGCTATAGGGCCACTGTAGTCTATAAGTTCATATATGGCAGTGCACTCCTTGTATGTAAGAGAGCTAGTATGTTTATATAGTTATACCTATATATTATTTACTGTATCCAATTCATTGGCTTGCAAATCCCCCTTCCCATCAAAGACTCCCCGAAAGCCACAGTGTAATGCGAACCCGGCAAGTAATGTAGTATCACTATTGTTGCTATGGTTACCTGCCATTAATATAGCTTTATGACTGATTTAGAACAGTGGTTTAGGTGTTTAGTGGTTGAGAAACATTTTCTCTGTGGCCTTAGTATAAAAAATGAAATAGCAAGTTGTCTATTCTGGTGGCATTTGTCTTTAGGCAGAGTGCATGAATTATAACTGTGAGTAAATATTACATCTCTCTTAAAATATTTTGATTTAATCAGTAATTAGTTTAGTTTCATCTATTGTTCATGGCTAAACATGTCCATAGACTCTTACAATTGCATTACAATACCATTGCTTATTATTTAATGTTTATTAAATAGATGGTGACTTAACAGACATTTATTTAAATGAAAATCTTTGATAATATTACTTTAAGTCAACACTATGAGTAACACAATAGCCAGGTCAACAGATCATCAATCATGTCCCATAGATTGGAGTGACCAAACAAATAGGATAATGGACAACTAGCATTCATTTTTATTGCACGTAAGGTTTTTTGTTATCATATGATTTCCTCTGAGTCACACACAGATACACAGAAGAAACTGAATTTCCATGCCCTTGGAAACAGCTTCTGGGTATAAAATAACATTGTAACTGAAATGAGTGTGTTTCTAAACAATCACTGCATGGATTAATCTGTGATTATTAACATTCTTGCTGTATATGCTGAGTAATACCCAAAAGGCATTTGCTAGGAGCTGATAACTGCAAATCCAAAAAGTCAGCAGTGGTGCACTTACACTCACCGTACCAAATACCTCAGGGTTATTATCGCATTTTGCTCAAGTTCTTAATAAGTTGTGTTGCACATGAACACACACACACACACACACACACGCACACACACACACACACACACACACACACACACACACCTCTGTGCTGCTGATTTTCTTCTGCCAATTGTGCAATAATCTGCAGCTTGCTTTGACACCTGTGAGACCTCCTCAAGCCACCAATCAACTCTAAATTGTACAATTGGCTATTTTAGTAATACCAAAGGAAGCAATTGTTTCTGACATTTTACAAAACTGAAATGAATAAAAAAAAGTGAATAAAAAAAGGTGAAACATTTCTTTAGCCACTGAATGATGCAGGGGAATTTTGACCAGTCACACTTGTGAGGCTTACACATAACAGCTGTCCAGTTTACATATTCCTCTACCACCGCACTCAGGCTAAAATGCCAACTGTATACTATAATTAAAGAGGCCGATTACCATGACTCATTTGCTGAGCACATTCATGCTAATCCGATCTATGCCCTCAATAAAAATGAGTGTGCTAGCTGGGCTAGCTGGCGCCAGACTAGAATACAGACTAGAATACATCCTGCAAACTCTCTAACAATCATACAAGTCCTATTCAAACACAATCTTTACTTTCGTGCGTAAACAAGAATGTTAAAATGCGTAGTAAAACATACATTTCTTAACACCTTGTTGGGCTAGCCACAGTAGAACATACTGCCCTTTGGCTTTGCAGCTGGAAAAACTGTTTGCAAATTTCCACTACTGACACGTCATTATGGGGTAGATCAACTGTAGCTGGTTTGTTTGTCAACTTCATTATAGTTTGTCATCGTCAACTTTAATTTGTAAGCTCAAGCTAGTTTGTAAGCTTTAGTTTTAGTTTGTGAGCCTCAGCTTTAGTTTCTCAGCTTCAGTTTTAGTTTGTCAACTTGCAGCCCAGTTTTTATTTTTTAAATGACAACAAAGACAACAATGCACTCATGTTTCCAGTTAAAGCATCAACATATGAACTTATTTCTGAAATAGTTATAAACATCATAAAATACATTAAATTGACTAATTTAAAAATGATACAGTTCTTGGCAGAGGGATTATTATCCTGCTGAGATATGATTATGGTGCCTCAGCATTATTATTATTATTCTTTGTGGAGAGCCCTGTAATGAGAAAAAAATGCACGAAAGAGAGGGGGGTGGGTGAACGTGTGTGCTTGCAAATATACTATCCAAAACAGTCCTATTAATCACTGTGGATAATATGAAAATGAATTATACAGTGTTGTCTCCGTGCTTGACAGCAATCAAAACCCTCGAGTTTCCTTGCCACCTGCAATACTACAGTTGAATGGCAAGCCCACTGCCACCATCAATAACACAATAGTTTAGCCTCAGATAAAAATGATAAATGCACTGGCATTCCTTCAGACCCTGATTCAGCCGACCATTTATTTTAATATTTCAGCAACTACCAGGCGCTATCGTTAATCACAGAGAGCAGGAGAGCAGAGGAGCTGAGATGGGGTGACGGACGAGGGAGGAGGCGGACGGAGGAGGAGGAATGGGTTTGGGGAATGCCACTTCTCATTGGGGAAGCTGTTGCTCATCTGTCGTAGGCTCGTTGGGGCATGGCTAAAGGCTCCCGTTCAGTCAAACTCCTCTCCTGTACGCATGACATTTCAATTACACAGCGAGCTCTCATAGCTCTCTCCACAGCCAGATAAGCCACGACGCCAAATGCCACACACAGCATGGACACACACATGCACGGTTGCACGCATGCCCGCAAGCACGCCCGCACGCACACACATGCCCTGCAGGATTTGTTTGAATAGGTGTCATTCTGGTTTGTGACAGGTTAGTGCACTGTTTGGAAACATTACCAGAAACCTGACTCAAATAGATTTTTTAATAATATAATTAATTTTTTGGGAATCTGTAAGAAGATAAGACAGTGTAACTAATAATAGGTATGAAAATGACACGTCTGATAAAAGAGGATGGATTTCAACATAATAAGACTGTCCTGTGCAGAAGACAGCACAGGACAGATGATATTGGTGGGTTGAAGTTCAGAAACTATAAGAATTGGGAAGAGTGTGTGACTGAGGAGATCTAATATAAGCAATTTCATAATGACTTGTATAAGATAGTGTTCGGCAAGCAATAATGTATTATGAGATGAACAGATATAGGAAAAGTATGAACACGGGGAAGAGGAGATGAATTGGGAAGCTAACCAGCTCTGTGAGAAGACAGCTAGTGGTAGGCGTAGTGAAGCCAGGTAACTTGAAAAATAACCTGACTAAGGTACAGCCACTGGCCTTATTATGGTCTTTCTTCTTAAGGCCTAAATGTTTTCAGTATGTTTTAATCGGGATTTTTGGCTGGCATTTTTTTTTCTCACCCCCTGTTACATGAAGCCATCACAGTGTCATGGGTAACTGTGAGCACGCTTCTCATTGGTCAGCACCAGCTCAGCATGGAGTCAGTCAAGTGTTAAGGTGAGCGCTCAAGTTCATGACAAAAGTCACAGAGGTGTGTATAATACAATGGTATTTACAACCCAAGATGGCGAAAAAACAAGTTTATTTAAGGCAAAACTAGATACAATCGAAAATATTACATTTTGTCAAAAATCCGTGATTAAGCATGACTGCAAAGGCCTGCTGCAGACAATGTAACAGGTTGCACTTAATGTGAGCAAATAATTATCCTTTAGGGATCGGTCTTTGTTCATGCTATTTAAGACTATTAAACTTTATTGAACTACATAAACTTAATCTATTTGAGATTTTATGGCATTTGGACTTCTTAACTGTCTTTGACAAGCTGTCTAAATGCCACATCGGTAATTTAAACATTGTATAAATATATTCATAAACCCACTGAAAACCTAAGAACTAAGAAAGTCAGTGTCCATTAAAATAAATATTTTACTACAACCATAACAGTTCACTTGACTGATTACTTGACATGATCTTGCATCTAGCATACACATCATTATTGTTTAAAATATGCTTCATAAAGTCAAGTACGCCATAATTCATTCATATTGGTTACATTGCTTGATAACATTTATGTTACTGATCTATATGCACCCTTGTATCACATATCAAATCAAAAGTTCAATGCATTGTTTTCCTGTAAGAAAGATTTATTTCACCCAAAATATGGAACATACAAATAAAAAAATACTAAATGAAAATTTGCAACCAGTATACAGAGTCCTCATGTACTCTGTCTCAGTATACTTTACACGCCATTCAATTTAATTTAAACGTATATGACAGTAAATAAGTTTATGTGAGTTGATTTTTTGTCGTGTTCTGAAACGATACATTGGGCACACCTTCCCATTGGTGCTTCCTTATCTAGGACGTTACATGAAGAGGAACTGGATTCCTGCATTGAACTGGTCTGCACAATGGATACAGAGGCTGTGTATCTTTTTTTAGCTACTCAAGAAATATCCTCCTCGATCCTGCACACACTCATCACAGTTCTGATCAGGTAGGTATCATATCCATATTTGTTTTTTTGAAAAATTTAACACAAGTGTGGTGGTGTCAGTGTAGCAAACATTGAACACTTCTGCTCAAAGTAATGCAGTGGGATGTACAGGCTTGTTTTTTCTCACTGTTGCCATTTTCATTTTAGCAGTTCTTGGTACCATGTGAAGAAATTATCCCATTTTCTGAGGCTCCACCTGAAAAGCTAAATCTTATCTGCATGCATTAGTCTTGAATGTTCCAGGCATCACTGGATGGTGCATCACATAGCCTTCCATAGTTTAAAGTGCTCATATTATGCTTTTTGGCTTTTTCCCTTTCCTTTATTGTGTTATATCTTTTTTGTGCATGTATGCATTTTTCTTGCGTCTTGTTTGTCTCTTATCGTAGTTGTCAAGGCGATTTACCCTAGAGAAAATATGAAATGTTTTCAGTGACATGGTTGCGCTGTCACTCGATCTCTGCGTCCCATAAGTTAACAGTGGATTGGTCTCTGGATTTGTAGACTTCTGCCACAGTTATCAGTTACATAAAGGCATGCTCGTGTTCATCTTGTTACTTCCACTTGAACACAAACAAAACCAGTTTCTTCTCCAAGTTCGGCATTTCCAATATTTTGCTCACAAATATATTTGATAGTACAAAGTATTTCTAAAATATAGATGAGAGGACCACATTGGCCTCCAGTTTAATGGCACTGGTGTAATGCATTATTAGCAGCGCAAACAGTTGTCGCAACTGTCTATATCGCAAATATAAGAGTGAAGGCCTGGTTGCACCAGCATTTAAAAACGCAAATTATTTCTGATAGAATTGTATAGTTGCCTGCAAATCTCTGTGAATTCTTCACGTTGAGTAGTCACACCAGAAAATGACACAGCAAAATTCATCCGTGCGTCTCTGCGAAATGTGTGGTTCTAGAAGCTTGGTGATGTAGTGACAGCTAGCAGGACCAGTTAGTAAACTAGTGTAGGTGGGAGCTAAAAGCTAACTCGCTAGCCAGCTGGAAACATGCTAGCACTAGTCAAAATACCTATATTACTAGTGATGTCAAAATGAAGCTTCATTAGTTGTATTTGTTGACCCGACTAGATGGCATTGATTTAAAAAAAATAATTAGGCTCAAGGAATGGCAATTCACTGTGCTTTTAACACTTTGTTGAACAAGGAGCCCCGTCTATTGGGCTCAGAAAATAAAGAAAATGTTTTAAGAAGCTTCGTTTGGACATCACTATTTATTATGGCTGCCTTCTATTTTCTCTCTTTGTGGGTTTTTACTCCCTGCTGGCATTTGTTCTCAGGATGGTAAATCATTTCATTCTATAAATCATAATTGACAAAGGAAAAAAGCTTTAAGCTACTTACTGTCAGTCGGAAAGTCCGCTAGCTGTCTTATTTACAATATTTGGTTTCAGAAAAAAAAAAATCAGCTTTTTATATGTATATAATAAAATGTATTTCTGCATTATAGTTAAAAGTGTGAAATTTGTATACAACTGGCAGAAGATGTGTTCTATTGTACAGCAGGATTGTCCACTATTTGGATAGCATCTAACCAGGATACAAAGTAAACATGTTTTATACACCATCAAGGCTGCTCTTGATGAAAATATTTCATAGTGTGCTGGTTCTAGGATGGCAGATTACTTCATGTCCTATGGTCCTGTGATAAGGTCCAGGGATTTTGGACTGGTGTTGGGTACTCGTAGGGTACAGATTTGATCATTGGCAAATTATCAAAGTTGTTTTATCAATATTAATAAATGTATGAATATGCTTATTAATAACTTTATCAAATCGACAAACAATCAAAATGGGGCACCACCTTGCAAGTCAGGGACCAATAATCAAACTGTCTCATTTCTGTGTTGATCCTTTCAATGGGAACAAAGGAAGGGGTGAATTTCAGCACGGACCTGTGTTCATCCAGCAATTATTACAATAAGTACACAAATAATCACAAGCAACTGCTATTTAAGTATAATAGAATTTATTAATGTCACAATTATCAGTAGCCAATCAATAATCCTTCAATAATAAACGTATATAACTTTTACAATATCACAACCAAAAGCAAAAACAAAACAGCAAGCCTGTAGCATGGAGCATTACTGAGGGAAACGGTCATTATAACCACTCCAGTGGCTAACAGCTGATTTTCCGCGATTATGAGTCTTTCCCTTTTGTTTGTATATGTAGTCTGTCTTCTTTCCAGGTCTTTGTGATCTGTAGGACATAAATACTGAAAAACACAATATTCTTTGTAGTTTTGCCTTTTTGCCAAACAGTCATGATTAATTAACATAACCAGAATGTGTGCAACGTCTTCATAACCTTGTACACCAGTTGCAGCTGTTGGCACCAGAATGAAATGGAGAAAGCTCTAATATTAGATGAGAAAAATTAGCCTTTCATTATTAAATGAATTAGTCTGTACGTGATAATCTCAATAGTTTGCCTATTTTCCTCCCTGCAACCGTAAAATTATATGGTTAAAATGCTGACAGCTAAACGGTCTAATGTGTGACTGTATTTCACTGGAAAGGATTCCAACTCAGGGACGTACAACAGTCTGCAGCTAAAGACACAGAGTAAACTAGCTGCACTTGCTGTGGCCACTGTCGCTGTCGGAGAAACAACAGATGGGATGGGAATGGTGTGTTCACTCATAACTCATAAGACTCGTGCTGCATTAAAAGTGATTGTGTTTTTTTTTTAAGTATCGGTTCAGGAACGGTTTTAAAAGTATCGTTTTAGCACAGGTATCGGGAAAAAAAAAACGATACACAACCCTACACATTTCCTTGTGTGCACTCAACTTTGGATTTACTTAGTATGTTTTTGTCCATCGTGAAACAATGAAATAACAAAAAAACAAACAATGCTAAAACTAATGGATTATATCTTCAGGTCAATATTATTTGTTCAGTATTTTGGTTTATGGCCAAATACCTGCAAAACTATCCTTAGCTGTTCTTTGTGTTTAGTGCTAATTAGAATGCTAACAAATTCTAACATATACTGTGATTTGTGATTTTTACCTTTATGAATAAAACTCTCTTGACTTGACATTATACTATGCTACAAAGTACTACTTGTGTCTTTAGATTCTTGCCTCAACTTGACCTTCTTTACTTCATCAGCCATCACCCACAGCCAGCCTTCTGCCAGATTCTTTTTGTATCTTCAGCCCTGGGTCACCTACTTTCACCTGCATTAAAGGTCACTGTTCTGCCCCTCAGGCATTTATGTTGAATTTTTATGCATTCAACTTGGCATACTTTCAGTTTCATGCAGACTCTTATTTTGAAATTTGTTTATTGAACTAAAACAGGAAGTAGTTCATGCAGACTCTTATTTTGACGTTTGTTTACTGCGCTAAAACCGGAAGTAGGAAATCACATTAGAATCAAGGGGGCAAGCCAAGGGGGTAAGCTTCACTTCAGAACTCGAGCCATCATGGCGCCATTTTGTTGCTAACTGGCCATCACCTCCTGTTAGCATTCCGCTGACCGCCATTTTTTTTACGTCACTTGACTGCGAATAACTTTACATCTGAAGCGTTTAAAGACTCTATTTGTCCGTTGTTTAGTTCCAAAGAAACACGACAATGTATAAAAGGCTTCATTACCTTGTACCTCACGTTATGGCTCCGTAGCAGACGTTTTTGTAAAAATAAGCTAACGATTGTGTCATAACCAAGTGACTTACTGTCGCATAGTAGAGGAATTACCGTACAGAACAGGAGAAGCTCGCAGGCAGTTTCGACTTACATGAGATGTTTAGGTTTAATTACTAATGTTAACTAGCATGTTAGTGATCAATAATTAGCCTGTGCCCATGTTATCTCCTTACATACACCTACACTCTCCGTCTCTGTAAGATTGGGAATGATTGAGATTTCTCTTGGCACAGCTACCAGAAGACTTACAACTTTCAGACACGTTGCTCACGTCACATTCTCTCAGTTGGAGGCTGCGCAGTAAAGCTGGCCATCACCGGAAAAGTGCTTCTAATAGCCTTCACTGGTCTCCGTCCAGAGCAACGGGGTCTATTGGTCCATTATATACTGTCTATGGGGCAAGCTTCGCTTCAGAACTCAAACCTCCTATGGCGCCATTTTGATGCTACAAAAAGATCATCTCCCGTTAGCATTCCACTGACTAGCATTAATTTTGACGTGACTTGACAGTGAATAACTTTACATCTGAAGCGTTTAAAGACTCTATTTGTCCATTGTTTATTTCTAAAGAAACACAACAATGTATAAAAGGCTTCATTACCTTGTACCTCACGTTATGGCTCCGTAGCAGACGTTTTTGTAAAAATAGGCTTTGTTCCAGGGATAATGCATCCTGTCCGTTGACTCCCCAGCAGAAGCATCGCTTGTATGTATATAATCTTTGTTCTGACTAAGTTAACTTTTAAGCATATTGCTTTTTTGCTGTAAAAGTAATGTTCATGTAAGCTAGGTGGCTTAGCTAATTATAGTATTTTGCTGTTTGTTTCCTAGTTTCGCTCTCTCGTCTCTCATCCCTCATCTCGTGTATGGAATGTGAAGAAAATAAATCTGCATACAAAGAATTCAGGATTTCTTCATGTTCATGAATAGAGAGAGTTTAGCTCACTGTTTAGTTGGAGTTGCTACACCTCAGCGAGAACAGTACAGTCACCTTTAACACTTACTCTGCCTCTGCTGTTTGTCTGCATTTTAGTCTTATTCTAAAAATCCTGCTAGTTTTGCCTCTTACCCCTTCAGCCTCTTATTGCAGTTTATTTTACTTACTCAATCAGTGTGTGTGTGTGTGTGTGTGTGTGTGTGTGTGTGTGTGTGTGTTTAGTTTTTTTAAGAAGTTCTCCAGTATGAAGAGGAAGATTGTGCCAGCTGGCTGTCCCAGGTGGTAATACCTTAGTTAGTCAGGTAGTGATAATTAGTCATATTTGAACACAAAAGAATATTTATAACATACTTTACATCAGGAACACCACGCCCATCCATCCAATAACAAACATATGGCACTTATAGGAAAATCTGTTACCACCTGGTGTGATATTGGCTGATTGTGCCAGCAGTCAAACATGAAGCCTCTATTTGCGCTTTTCCATTACATGGTACCTGGGTCCGTGTACTTGGCGGCCAACGGATTTTCATTTTGAAAGGAAAAAAACAAAACCGAAAAACGGCCAGTTTCCCAATTACCATTAGTAAATAGGAAAACAAAAAACGGAAAACAACCCATTATTCGTTTTTTGTTTTGATATTAAAAAACGGAAAACGAAAAACTATCTCGTTATCCGATTTTCTTTGATGTGTTTGTAGATGGAACTCGGAAATTAAATTGTGTTTGTATAAATCTTATTCCGCATTCATTTTTTTCGTGACCCGGAAGCGATCGTAGGTAGTAAGCGGCTGCATACCCGGAAATCATTTGGACATCAATGAGACCCATGGACAGTTAGAATGATACGGACGTAAACATGTTTTTAGACAAATATGCTAGTTGCGTATATAGCAGCTGCGTTGGGTTTCACAGTTTGGAACGATACGGGGGTTTTCTGAGAGGAGTGTGCGGAGGTGGTGTGCTCAGCAGGGACTGAGTTGACTTTTATTATGAAGTGGTCACAGGAGATTAGCGCTGACTGCTCTCATTCATCAAAAATGAGTCTACACAACAAGACAACCATCATAGTCTAATAATAATAATAATAATAATGAAGCGAAAACATTTTCAAAATTTCTCATTTTCACATAAAAGGTCTGACGTTGTTTTGCGCCATTGCTTTGGCAAATATCTGTCAAACAAACTAAAATCGAAACCATGATATGGCTTTCCCTTATCAAATCGCAAAATACAAACAAACAGGGATATAATTAATATAAATAAGATATGAAATCAATATAAATGTGATTTTTGGAGGTTAAAAAAGTAACTAAGTAACTACATTTTAAATTAGCTACTTTTACTATTTTACTTGTACTTGAGTAAACAACAAAGTAACAGTACTTTTACTTAAGTAGAACATTTGTTTTTACTCTTTTCACTTCTGCTGATTTATTGAAATCTAAAAATTGCATAGACCTAGCCCTAGTCTGCATATCGGCCTAGCTGTGGTCAGCTTTTTATTTACTTTAAGAGTAGCATTCATTTGTATGTTTAACAAAAGCGGTAAACGGTGATTGATAAAAAAAGAAAAACTTGCCTCAGCAATACCTTCAGCGATTTCAACTTCAAGTTGGCCGTCAGGACAGAAGTCCCTGACAAGTCCCTGCTGAGCACACCACCTCCGCACACTCCTCTCAGAAAACCCCCGTATCGTTCCAAACTGTGAACCCAACGCAGCTGCTATATCCCCACAATACATCATATTCTTTCGGTTTTCTAATATAAAACTAGCATATTCGTCTAAAAACATTTTTACGTCCGTATCATTCTAACTGTCCATGGTCTCATGGGTCTCATTGATGTCCAAGCCTGTCTGAAAGCCGCTTACTACCTACGATTGCTTCCGGGTCACGAAAAAAATGAATGAGGAATAAGATTTATACACACAATTTAATTTCCGAGTTCCATCTACAAACACATCAAAGAAAACAAGATAGTTTTTCGTTTTCCTTTTTTTAATATCAAAACAAAAAACGAATAATGGGTTGTTTTCCGTTTTTTGTTTTCCTATTTACTAATGGTAATTGGGAAACTGGCCGTTTTTTCGTTTTACACGGACCTACCTGCTTGACTCGCCTCGACTCTACTCGCCTTTTTTGGTTTTTCATTACGAAAAAAAGTACATGGTACCTGCTAACAGGTACTTTTTTTAGTACCAGTGAGCTGAGGCGATGCCAAAAGGTGACTTGAAAGCGACAGAGGGGTGTTCTGAATAAACCCATAATTTTTAAATGTTGTGACAATGTGGTGCTTCAATGTGTCCCTCCTAGCTGTCAATCTGGCTGTGCATCCAAGGCAAGGCAAGGCAGCTTTATTTGTATAGCACATTTCAGCAACAAGGCAATTCAAAGTGCTGTACATGAAACATGAAACATTAAAAACAGTTAGAAAACAATTAAAATCAATTTCAAAGCATTAAAACAATTAACAACAATTTAAGATCATTAAAAGACAAGAATAAAATGTATAGTGCAGTATAAGAATTTTAAAGAAAGAGCAGTTAAAAATAGGTTATTTAAAGAAAGGCAACATTAAAAAGATGTCTTCAGCCTGGATTTAAAAGAACAGAGAGTTGCAGCGGACCTAGAGTTTTCTGGGAGTTTGTTCCAGATATGTGGAGCATAAAAACTGAACGCTGCTTCCCCCTTTTTAGTTCTGACTCTGGGGACAACAAGTAGACCTGTCCCAGACCACCTGAGAGGTCTGGTTGGGTCATAATGTAGTAGCAGATCAGTAATGTATTTTGGCCCTAAACCGTTTAGTGATTTATAAACCAGTAAAAGTATTTTGAAATCAATTCTTTGAGGCACTGGAAGCCAGTGTAGAGACTTCAGTACTGGAGTGATGTGATCCACTTTCTTGGTTTTAGTGAGGACTCGAGCAGCAGCGTTCTGAATCAGCTGCAGCTGTCTGATTGATTTTTTAGGGAGACCTGTAAAGACACCGTTACAGTAGTCAAGTTTACTGAAGATAAAAGCATGGACAAGTTTTTCCAAATCCTGCTGAGACATAAGTCCTTTAACCCTTGAAATATTTTGAAGGTGATAATAGGCTGATTTTTTAATTACGTTAATGTGGCTTTTAAAATTCAGGTCTGAGTCCATGACTACACCAAGATTTCTTGCTTTGTCTGTTGTTTTTAACATTGTCGTTTGAAGCTGAGCGCTGACTTTCAATCGTTCCTCTTTTGCTCCAAAAACAACCACTTCCGTTTTTTCTTCATTTAATTTAAGAAAGTTCTGGCACATCCAATCATTAATCTGTTGAATGCACATATTTAATTGTTGTATTGGGCTATAGTTCCCTGGCGATAAGGTTATGTAAATTTGTGTGTCATCCGCATAACTATGGTAACTTATTTTGTTGTTTTCCATAATCTGAGCCAGTGGAAGCATGTAGATGTTGAACAACGTCCGTCATATTTGTATGCTCAGATGTATAATTACCTATAGACACAAAGTAGTCCCTATTCTTTAAATAGGATTCAAACCACTTTAGTACTGAGCCAGAAAGACCAAGCCAGTTTTCCAATCGGTCAAGCAATATGTCATGGTCTATTTTGCCACTATCTGTGTTTAAGTGGATGTCATTAAAGACTTTAACAAGAGCCGTCTCGGTGCTGTGGTGTGGTCGAAAACCTGACTGGAAGGCATCAAAACTGTTGTTTAGCGATAAGAAAAAGTTGAGTTGTTGAAAAACCACTTTTTCTATAATTTTATTTAAAAATGGAAGGTTTGATATTGGCCTATAGTTGCTCATTAGTGTTGTGTCTAGATTGTTCTTTTTTAGGAGTGGCTTGATGACTGCAGTTTTCAGGGCCTGTGGGAAGATACCTGAGAGCAGAGACGTGTTTACAATCTGTAGAAGATCAGAAGCCAAACAATTCGAAACATTTTTGAAAACACCCGTTGGTAGAATATCAAGGCAACAGGAGGAGGTTTTCAGATGTTGTATAATGTCCTCCAGGTTTTTAAGGTTGATCGTATGAAATTGTGTCATGTTGGAATTTGTTTTGCGTGCACACTGTGACAACACATATCCTGTACTTGATATGGAAGCACTGACTGTTTGTCTAATTTTCTGAATTTTGTCTGTGAAGAAGGTGGCAAAGTCATTGCAAGCCTTGGTAGACAACAGTTCAGATGCTACTGGTACTGGAGGGTTGGTTAATCTATCAACAGTAGCAAACAAAGCATGTGAATTATTATTGTTTCTGGCGATAATGTCAGAGAAAAAGGCCGCCCTGCATTTCTTAGTTCCAGATTATAAATGCAAAGTCTGTCTTTATAAGTGTTATAATGGATCTGGAGATTAGATTTTCGCCAACTGCGTTCAGCTTTTCGACACTCTCTTTTTTCTGTTCTCACAACTATAAAATTTCTCCATGGAGATCTTTTCTTACCAGAGACAGCTTTGACCTTAGTGGGAGCAATAGCATCAATAACATTCGTAATTTTACAGTTGAAATTATCTACAAGCTCAGTGACTGAGGCCCCAGTGAGGGTGGGTGTAGAGGAGAAAAGCTGAATGAATGATTCACTGGTGTTTTCAGTGATATACCGTTTTCTGATTAACTTTGTTTGAACACTTTTGGACACAGAGATAGTGCCGTTAAAGAAAACACAGGAATGATCAGAGAGAGCAACATCAGTCACCACAACCTTGGAAATGTTTAGACCCTTGGAGATAATCAAGTCCAGTGTTTGCCCCTTATTGTGCGTGGGCTGTGTAACATGCTGAGTCAGTCCATAGCTCTCAAAAACACAACACAGTTCTTTGGTCCCTCGGTCCTGGGGGTTGTCAACATGAATGTTGAAATCACCAGCAATAATTACACGGTCAAAGTTAATACAGATTATAGACAGCAGTTCATTAAAATCATCAAAGAAGTTTGCACAGTATTTAGGTGGCCTGTAGATATTTAGAAGTATAGCTTGAGGGGAGGATCTTAGCTGAAGAGCCACATATTCAAAAGAAGCAAAATTTCCATAAGATAATTGCGTACATCGGAATGAGTCATTAAACAAAATGGCGACTCCACCTCCTTTCTTATTCACTCTATTCTCACTCATAAAACTGAAGTTAGGGGGGGCTGACTCAATGAGAACAGCAGTTATTATGGTCCAACCAGGTTTCAGTTAAAAACATAAAATCAAGATTGTGCTTAATAATAAAATCATTGATTAAAAATGATTTTCCCGCCAAAGACCTAACGTTTAGTAGTGCTAGTGTTAGTGTGTTTTCATTTTTTGGGATAGACTGTGGCTGACGAGGAATGGATGCTAAATTTGCAAAGTTTGCAGTTACCTGCTTATTTACCATTCTTTTTCGATTACCTATCACAACATAAATTGTGGAAGAATCTAATAAGCAGGGCCCAGGCTTGTCTTGGAAAGAGTCATGAGTGCTACTAGGCGTGCAGCCTGGACCCGGCCCATATCAGAGGCTCTTTGACTTTTGTGAAGACTTGAAGACTATCTTCCATTATATCTTTTTAGTTGCCTATATTAGTTCAGTGATCAGTTGTCTAGAGGGTTTTTGTTCCTTGTTTCATTCATTCATTTATTCATGTTTAGTGTTTCCTGTTTTATTTTGATATACTCACATTGTGTCATATCTTGTTTTACTTCCTGTCAGTGTTTAATCACCCTGCTCTTCTTTGCCCTATTCTCGCATTGCCAGACCTACCTCCACAGCTCTGGTTTACTTTAAACCAATCCCAATCGTCTTGGGCAGTGCTAAGCACTGGACGCAATAACGGTGCCTCTGCAATATAACTTCAGGAAGGAACTTGTTTTGGTGGAACATGTGTACGTTCAAAAGTAGTTTTAGTCGTGCAACAGAAAACTCAGATTGGACAGATGGTCTAGCTAGCTGTCTGGATTTACCCTGCAAAATTCTGAGGAGAAGTTAACCATAGTTCTCACAAATCCACCGGAGGTTAGAACGCCAACATAAAGAAAGCGAAAGGTGAGGGACTTTCGGCCAAAAATGAGGGACATCCAGCAGATCTTCTGGCTGCACCGGACCAATCCCATAAATGAATTGTTGTCGATATAAGCCGCTTTCCGACCAAGTACTTACAGGAACGTAGTTATAGAAAAAGTCCACTTCTAAGCAGATCTACTAACTACTCTCCCCCAAAACCGTTTTTTCCCATTTGCATTCGCACTGGCCCAGTGGCCATAGGGACTGGTAGGAGGGGTAAGGGAGTAATGCAAGCACGACAATGGTCTTTATAGCGTTAAAATCAGAAAAGAAATACACCAAAAAAAGCATGAACTAAATACTAAATCTGATGTATACAGCATATTTGTCATAATTTAAACAAGTCTCCCGAAGAGAAACGGGTATCTCTCTCGCCCCCGCTTCTGCTGCTGCGCTGTGTGTGTGTGTGTGTGTGTGTGTGTGTGTGTGTGTGTGTGTGTGTGTGTGTGTGTGTCAGGCTAATCTTATGATGGACATGTGTTGTGATATTTAAACAAACAAACCGTCAACGGTGAAATAAAAGCCTCTTATTAACAAGAGCGGTCTGAGAAACCTCCAGCTTACAGCGGGGTCTCTGAGCAGGACTGTCCGAGCGACGAGCTAGCGTCAATTTTCGCAAGACTGCCTATATTCGAAATCTAAACAGTTCATTTCTTGCCGAAAACGTTGTCAGAAGTGAATTGATAAGTGATGAATAAGATGGTGAAAACTGTTAAAATTGTCCCGTTGTTGGTCTCTCTGTACCAGAAACTCAACCCTCATTGACCTAGGTCCCTATGCTGAAAAGGGAACAGCGAAAAGACCCTGCCCTGAAGTAGGAGCTGAAAGAGTTACAGGAACTGCGGCCAGAGGAACTTAGTAATCCCCAAATTGGTCCAGTTGGAACATGAGAAAAAAAGGGTTCTACGAATTTTAGGTTCTAGGAACTGCGAAAATCCCTCCGGTCGGAAAGCGGCTATAGACTTTGACATATCCCAATTCCCGATTTTGTACCCCCTCTGCTCCACAATCCTCCAACTTCAATCTAAGTGCGCAATCTTGAAGGATGTCCCTAATGCATCTCAATGCATTATATATATATATATATATATATATATATATATATATATATATATATATATATATATATATATATATATATATATATATATTTTTTAAATTCATGAGGCTAAAGGTTTAATTCTGTTTCCTCTGTCAAGTTCATAACTAGAGTTTTTAGTTTTGCTGCATAAATGTCCCATGATATTTGCTGCAGTAATATTACAGCGCATAGGGTAACGTTTACAATTACTGAAATCATTAAAGTTAATCATTAAGAAAAACACTCATACATCAGTGCAATACATTATTTAAAAGGCAACTTAGCCAACAGGGACTGATAGAGGGAGAGTGAAATGTCTCTAAATCGGAGAAAATAATTAATTCAGGTGGGTGGAAGGTGGATTAATTTAAGCGAACACACAGGTTTGGAGTTCTTTTCATACAAACATTTGTAGTGCTTTCACAATAAAATATGGGCCTGTGTGTGTGTGTGTGTGTGTGTGTGTGTGTGTGTGTGTGTGTGTGTGTGTTAAATAAAAAAAGATTTAAACTATTCCATCCATATGTCGTTGTCACATTATGCCAAGTTGTGAATGAATTAAAAGTAAATATAGAAGTTGTAATGAACAATGTTGTGCTCATCTGACAGATTTCATAAAATACAGCATATGACAAAAACAGTGGACAGCTAATCCAGCTGTGCTGCACGACATTTAATTGACGTTGCTTGAAAATGCCATCATGCCATCCTGGTTCTGATCCTCAGTTTAGTTTTTGTGATTTTCCCTTTGTACTTTGATTTACTTCAGCCTGCTCATTTAGTGTATTTTGTTTTCTGGAACCAGATTAAAATAGCCCCACATCATCACATAGCCTTCACCATAGAGATTGGCGTAGCTTTATGTCAGTTAGCCTAATAGCTAGTTTGATTTTTATTGAGAGATGATTTTATGGAAAGTACCCCGTGCCAATCTCTAGGTATGGTGAAGGGTATGTGATGATGTGGGGGGTGCTATTTTAATTCCAAAGGCCAAGGGAACTTTATCAGGATGCATAGTATCCTGGATCCATGAAATAACTGGCCTTTAAAAATAAATATCTGCCTTCCTCTATGGGAATTTAACATAGGGGTGTACTGACTTTTGTTGCCAGCGGTTTAGACATTAATGGCTGTATGTTGAGTTATTTTGAGGGGACAGCACATTTACACTGTTATACAAGCTGTACACTTAATACTTTACATTGTAGGAAAGTGTCATTTCTTCAGTGTAATGAAATATTTACCAAAATGTGAGGGGTGTACTCACTTTTGTGAGATACTGTATATATATATATATATATATATATATATATATATATATATATATATATATATTAGGGCTGTCAATCGATAAAAAAAATTAACTAATTAATTGCACAATTTGCTGTAATTAATCGCGATTAATCGCTTTTTTAAATTGAGACTGAAGCTTATAATAATGGATATTTAAATGCTAAATCATTTAACTTTGCAAATATGAAGAAAAAAACAAACAAGGAAAGGTTCTGCTAAGTTTAGAATGTTTAATATCTTTCAGAACAACAGCAGCAACAATTTGGCTTATTTGGTCCTGCTGAAGGCTGCTGAAACGGCTAGAAACTGTCTGACTTGAGAGCAGATTTTTGTCACCGTCCCCGGCTGCTGTCGCCTGCTCTCGTCTACTTTACAGGCTACTTTCATCTCCAGGCGAGCCGAGAGTTCAGTTCATCTCCAACGAGCCGAGAGTTCAGTTCATCTCCAACGAGCCGAGAGTTCAGTTCATCTCCAACGAGCCGAGAGTTCAGTCGCCGGCAGGGCAGTCGGGACTCACCCGGAAATGGCGAGCGGAGTGAGGTGACGTGACTAGTCTCTCAAAATCTGACGAACATCTTCTAAACTGACCTTTTGTTGAGCTGAAATGAAGACAGATTCAGCAACTGCACGGCCTATTTCTCGCTTAAAAAGTTTTCAGAAACATGTTTCAGTGAACTATTTTAGTACAATATGAGATTGTATTCTGAACGGCCGCCATGACAGTCTGGCTCTCAATATCCGGAGAAAATTCATTACCGGGGCAACAATACAGAGTAGCGGCGTTAATTTCGTAAATTTTTTTTAACGAGTTAAATATTAAAAAATTAACGCAAAAATTAACGCGTTAATTTTGACAGCCCTAATATGTATATATATATATATATATATATATATATATATATATATATATATATATATATAAATATATATATATATACACAGTACAGGCCAAAAGTTTGGACACACCTTCTCTTTTCCTTTTTATTTTCATGACAATTTGTAGATTCTCACTGAAGGCATCAAAACTATGAATGAACACATATGGAATTATGTACTTAACAAAAAAGTGTGAAATAACTGAAAACATGTCTTATATTTTAGATTCTTCAAAGTAGCCACCCTTTACTTTTTTATTAATAAGGGAAATAATTCCACTAATTAACCCTGACAAAGCACACCTGTGAAGGTAAAACCAATTTAGGTGACTACCTCATGAAGCTCATTGAGAGAACACCAAGGGTTTGCAGAATTATTATTATTACTCAGTTATTTCACACGATTTTGTTAAGTACATAATTCCATATGTGTTCATTCATAGTTTTGATGCCTTCAGTGAGAATCTACAATGTAAATAGTCATGAAAATAAAGAAACACATTGAATGAGAAGGTGTGTCCAAACTTTTGGCGTGTACTGTATATATATATTAAAAAAGGAGCACCTTGTTCAATTGTATTTGTCTGTTTTGTATGTTCAAAATATAAAACAATAAAAAATTGATCTAAAAGAAACGGCTTGTGTATTGCTAAGGCCACAGGGTCGAAATGAAATGATGTATTAAAAATGTAATAACAAAAACTTATTTTACCAGTAAATTCCTGTTAAACTACAAAAACAACCACTGGATGGGAAAAAGGTATTTTACAATAGCTATGAATCAGGGCTGGACTGGGACAAAAAATCGGCCCTGGCATTTTTGGCCCAGGCGGCCCACACCCACTCCATTCCCTGCAGACAGTTCTCTTAAAATATGCGTGCATTCTATGAGTTGCCTAGTGTTCAGCGTTCATGTGATAGTTTTGGATCCTTCAAGAGGGGTGTCAAGATTTATCTGTTGATCTTACACTTAAATAATTCATTCATTCTTAGAGTTATGATTTGTATATTTATACATATGGTATTTTTATATATATATTTATTATTGATATTTGATATTGTATTGTCATTATTGTTATTATTACTATTTTGCTTAATATTGGCTTAGCAACTTTAAATTTAATTTTAACTATTGTAAGTTTAATATTTTGTTGCTTTGGACAAAAGTGTCTGCTAAATACAATAACCATAACCATAACTCTTCCCAAAAGCTACAATAAAGCTGAGAGTAGTATATGCCCTGGAAAAGAGCACCAATACAAGAGAAGCTAATTAAGCAATTCAAGGAACACTGATGCTTGTATCACCACTGATTTTATAGATCACAGACTTTTCAGCTACCCAACAGGCTAACCGCTAGCATTTTCAATGTAAGCTTAAACAGTTAGGTGGCAGCCACTAACTTTAATGTTACAGACAAACGTTATCACACACACACACACACACACACACACACACACACACAGCCAGCCTCCCTCCCTTCCTGAGAGTCCCTGTTAATTTGCCTACTCCTTACCACATCGTCATCTACTCTCTCTTCCATCTTTTCCTCACTCGCTCCCATGGCCCTGTCGCCTCCTCCTCGCGGCTTCGTCCCTGTCATGATGCTGTTTCTGCTTCTCTGTTTAGCCAGCCACCTCTCCTCCTCCTCGGCTTCAGGTAATGCTGATGTTGAAGCAGCTACTACAGCCCCAAACATGTCCGAAATTTTTGAGGAATCCGCCTGTAGATTCTTAATCTTTTTCTCCTGTAATTTCTCTGCACCTCCCTTGCACTTTAGTGGTCGTTTGTCCATTTTAATGGTGGATGCTAAACTTCCAGCATAACTATTACAACTTGTGTGTCAGGGCCGGGAGGCGTAGCCATGGTGGGATTCGTAAATTTGCGGCCCGGAGTGCGGAAGGGGGGTCCCTGGATTTGATTGGGTCAGGCCAGTGTCAATAAAGAAAAGTAACCAATGGGCCGCTGTGAATTCTTTATGGGCCGGCCCGGCCAAAAAATTAAAAAAGGCCTATTTATATCGGCGATTCGGCCCAAAAGTGCGTCAGCCCACCGGGAAAATGCCCGGTATGCCAGATGGCCAGTCCAGCCCTGCTATGAATGCACCATGAGGCTGGCGAGGCGAGGCTGAGTCTGTGTTGTTTTTCAGACAACGGCAGCTACAGTCTGGTGTTAGAATCCTCTCCAATGAAATACACGGAAAGGATTGACAGATTGATAGCTCTGACCGTTTAGTTGTCAGCATTTTAACCGTGTTTACTCCAGCTGCTAGCTAATGGTAGGCTAACGTTACCTGCTGTCGAGTGTAGTGTTGAATAGCGTCCCATGCGGCGATGTGTCAGTTCCCTCTAACGTCTGTTTTCGGAGTGCCATATTAGCACCGGGTCTGTGCAGGTGCGATGGATCGTGTTCAAACCAATAGGGTGTCGGAATGGTATACTGTATGTTTATTTTTTGAACGATGACCAGTCGGAATGAAAACAAGCCAAACTGAAATAGGAGTAACGAGGCTATTTTTAAAATGTAAGGAGTAGAAAGTAGAGATAATTGCGTGAAAATGTAAGGAGTAGAAGTAAAAAGTCAGCTGTAAAATAATTACTCCAGTAAAGTATAGATACCCAAAATTTCTACTTAAGTAAGGTAATGAAGTATTTGTACTTTGTTACTTGACACCTCTGAATAAAAGTGATTTTGTTTGTACTGACAGGCTCAGATTGTTAGTAAAAGTGTCTGACAACATTATCGATCTCAGGACGTGACTTTTTGTCCGAAGACAGTGGCGTGGAGAGTGGAATGCGAGATGAGAAAAAGGCGTTCAGGTAGTCTGTTGTTACGGAGTAGGCTACATAAATGATAGGCTCCTGTTTTCTAAAAGATTTTCAATGACTTCCTTTGACACACTGAGCTCCTCTCTCCTCTCTCTTTCCATCTGTGTGCATCCTTGTCCCAGAAATGCTTGTTACTAACCTAGCTCTGGGGAGCTTATTCCCCGAAGTCCTTCTGTTGTTTTTTCCTTGGATTAGGGTGGCCCCTAAATCATGGTTGCAGCTGTCGCCGCGTGGTCCTGCTGCGCTCCCTGCTATGCCCTGTTACACCCTGCTATGCCCTGCAGTGCCCTGCTATGCCATAAACTACTACAACTATTTCTAGTCACTGATCCATTATCTTTAATGTGACTATTATTGCCACTGTTCATCACACCTCCAACTGGCACCGTCAGACACCGCCTACCAAGAGCCTGGGTCTGTCCCAGGTTTCTCCCTTAAAGGAAGATTTTCTCACCACCGAGGTTTCTTCCTTAAAAGGGAGTTTTTCCTCGCCACTGTCACACTAAATGGTCTTGGGAAAATTACTGGAATTGTTGGGTCTTTGTATATTATAAAGTGTGGTCTAGACCTGCTCTATCTGTAAAGTGTCTTGAAATAACTGTTGTTATGATTTGATACTATAAATAAAATTGAATTGATTGTAATGGCTCAATATTTAAATAATTTCGACAATGTGGATGGATTATAATTGGATGGCCGCCTGTATTCATTTGAGCCAGAGTAGGCTATAGTCTATGAATGAAGCATACGGATGAAGAGCAGACGAGGGACTAGAGAGAGGCTGCAGCTGCATGCAGTGTTGTGTGCGGTCTATAGGCTATAATGCATCCATGGTTTTGTGTTATCTAAAAGGTTTTCAATAAAAACAATGGTTTATATTTGCTCATGTCTCACAGCCCTGGGCTCTTATTTATAAAACATTCAGATTTATAAAACCGTGCGTACGCATACCTGTAAGCAATGTTCCCTTTATAAATCACAGATTACCCACAAGTGTGCGTACGTGAATCAGCCTCTTATCCTGCCCTGTACACGCCCATTTTTAACCATAAATAGTCAATGCAAAGCACCTCATGAATGCTGAACATCAGTATGTTAATGACCCTGGCATGCAATTGTTCTTTCGTTACGCCAAATCTTGACGAGTGACGGGGGAAAAAGCAAACAACTTCTCAGACGCTCGGAAAAGATCTTTGGTCACATCAGTCTATTAGACACAAATGCATGGGGAAATGGGGCCCGGGTTGAAAAAAAAAACGGTAGTTACCCTTTAACATTGTCCTCTGTTTCTGAAATGTCCTATTTCATGACATTGATGTTTTCTCAGATCAGGTCGAGTCTGAACCTTTTTGTCAACAGACTGAACTGTAAAGAGAAAATTGAGGGGAGGCTACTGCCTTGTGTGCTGTGGAGACAGTGGGGACACATTGGCTTTTGGTGTTATGTGATTGATGAAACTAGACAAAGGCATCCAAATCCTTTGGGATTGTTAACGTGATAAGCAAGTAATTAAAACAGCGAAGCAGTTAGAAAACGGCACAATCAGTAGAGAAGAAAAACCTTTACCCTTGAGCTGCAATTGTAAGAAAATGTTGGCAAGTGGACTCAAACACAGAACACTAACCAAGAAGCAGATAAGGTTTAACAGGTTTATATAGGGGTGAAGTCCCTTTCCCTTTCTAGTGGATCCCATGGGACCTTATTTCTGAAAGAAAGTAGTAAATGGCAAGAGAAAAATCATTTTTTGACCCCATTTGAATTGTGTCATGAATTACACATATGTTTGTCAATTTAAAAGATAATTTTGCAAGTCAAGAAAGTCACAGATTGTTGTAGTGCCACTTTGTTTTGTGTGAAACCGCTCCTTGAACTACATTTCAATCAGCAGAGACTTTGTTGCAGATTTGCAAAGATTTATTGTGCATATGCATATGAAATATAAAGTCGTCTTTGGAAATTAGATAAATAATAATAATTTTTTAGAGGGGTAGAGAAACAAGACATATCCCCCCGATGGAGTCTAGACACTGGTGGTCTTATCATGCGTGTACACGCGATTACACACAAAGCAATGATTGTTGCCAAGCAACACACTCCTATCCAAAGCAAACTTTAACTTCTTCAAACACTGAAGAGATGGATAACGCAAACCATAAGAAAAATTAATTTAGAGAGAAATAAGAAAACATGTATGTAGATTTGTACGCAGTGCATAGCATTCTCACAGCTAAATTAAACAACACAAACAAACACGAACAGCATGGAAATCGATTACTAGCCCAATCAAAAACAAATGTAATGGCGACAGTTGAGGAAGAAATGGAAAGATCTTTTAACAAAAGGAATCATCAGTTCCGTCACCAAAAAAGTCTATATACAGCACTATCATAATTTATTTTTTCGGAAAAGATTCCCCCACTTTTACGGGATAGAACGTCATCTCAGAGCTATCAACCCCAATGGTTAAAGGGGTGATAGAATGCAAAACCGATTTTACCCTGTCATAGTTGAATAACGACAGTTCGGTGGGTAAATAGGACATACATAGAAGCTCAAAGTCCCATTGACACCCCTTTACTATGAAAATCTCATATTTTGAAACTGCCGCTGAAAACGGGCGAATCTCAACAAAGCTGGAAGTTGACGTCAACCTCCCAAAAACCTGTACCTTTGTCAGCCCATGGGTGTATTAAGAGAACGGTCACGCCCCAACATTTACATAGGCTACACAACTGACCTGAGATCAGGTAGTCTTCTGAATCTAGCTAGGTCACGCAGATCTCTGCTATTCCATTACAAAATTCACTTCTGAAACTTTTTCATGCGAGAAATCAACTATGTAAAGCTCAAATATGGACCACTTTACAAAAATGGATGGCTAATTGCAAATTTTGTCCGACTGTGTGTCGGAGTTCAGCGCCGGTGCTGCCTGTGTTGCTGCCTTGCCGCCCGGCCTGCCTTCCTTCGCACACCCCGGCCTGCTGTGAGGTACTTGGAGCTCCGTCTCTTGGGCTAATAGACAATCAAATGCCCCTGCTCTGACAGAGCTCCAGGGCCTGTAACTCCCCTCTTCCTGCTAGCTAAATGCCCGGTGTATGTGAGTGAGAGCGCGGTCAGCGAGCTTGTTACGCCAGCAATCTCTTACCACAGGTTTCAGTTAATCTTTTAATGTGTGTAATTAGAATGTGTTGAGTTATTTAAACAAAGGATTGGGGAAATAAACGATGCTTGTCTCATTGATAGAGCCTGCGGCTGGATGTAGCTCTATCAATGAGAGCTAGCTAGCCTCCTCTTAGAATTCCTCTGAAATTCAGAAATATTCATTAACTTGAAATAGGACACCGTTGTTAGCTTTATAAAACATTTAGCTAGATGTTGTATACGTGGCGTGATGAAATTCAAACTGTAAATATACTCGAATTACGCCAAAAATGAAGCTAACTATCCGTGATTTGTAGCTACACAGGTAGCTAGGATTGAAGGGACATTTGCAGATAACGAAAGGCCTACTCTTCACAAATATTTATTAATTTGAAATCGGACACCGTTTTTAGCTTTATAAGACATTTAGCTAGATGTTGTATACGTGGCGTGACAAAATTCAAACTGTAATACTCGGAATTACACCAAAAATGAAGCTAACTATCTGATTTGTAGCTACAAACGGGTTACATCCGTTTATTTCCCCAATCGTTTGTTTAAATAACTCAACACATTATAATTACACACATTAAAAGATTAACTGGAACTGAGGTAAGAGATTGCTGGCCTAACAAGCTCGCTGACCGCGCTCTCACTCACATACACGGGCCATTTAGCTAGCAGGAAGAGGGGAGTTGCAGGCAAAAAAACAGTTTCCACTTTGCGTGGATATGGAGTGCTGTGGGCTGCCGTGACGGAGCTCCAAGTACCTCATAGCAGGCCGGGGTCTGTGAAGGAAGGCAGGCCCATATTTGAGCTTAATAAAGTTGATTTCTCGCTAAAAAAAGTCTCAGAAGTGAATTTAATAAAGAAATAGCCCGATAAACAATGTATAACTTTGCAGTGTCTGAAATATGAGACCTGCTGTCGAGTGCCCCATGTGTTTCTATGTAGTTTGCTCAAACCAATCAGCACGTAGCTTATTCTGAATATTCATGAGCATACCATATTTGGAAGAAAAGCTGGTGTTCCAAATAGAGCCATATTCACAGGGTAGTTAAGGGCCTAATAAAATATCATTCGGGCAATTTTCAGCCCAACCAATGTTACATACCCTATTAGGAGACCTTAAGGAACAGTGTAAAATACCCTATATAATCATTCTATCACCCCTTTAAAGTGGATAACTTAGAACGTTAGTTTCGCATTGCCAGACCTTCCTCCACAGTGCTGCGGAGGAGGGTCTGGCTAGTCCACGCAGCAATACGGGATGGAAGAAAAACGTGCTCTGATTTATTGGCATTTCTTTAAACCAATCACGTCATGCACCTAGTGGAGCCCAGGTGCCTCTGCAAAATAACCTCAGGAAGGAACTTGTTTTGGTGGAACATGTGTACATTCAAAGGTTATTTATTCGTGCAACAGAAAACTTAGATTGGACAGATAGTCTAGCTAGTTGTCTGGATTTACCCTGCAGAGATCTGAGGAGCAGTTAACCATAGTCCTCAGAAATCCACCAGAGTTTAAAATTACAACACAAAGAAAGCCGAAGGTAACGGGACATCTGAAAACTTACATCTGAAAAGAGTAACATCCGGCGACATTTTCGTCAGAATGAGATCAATCCAGGAAGTGAAACGTTGTGGATATAGACTACTCGGACATATTCACCATTCTTTAGTGAATTGTTTTCTGCTTTCTCCTCTCTCAATTTCATGTTAATAGTTCTGTGACATTGCTAGGCCAAACTCAGCTTTAAATCTTCAGTGGGTATCCACTATCTCCAAGGAGAAGGCCCTTTACTCTCCTTTCCTCAAATTCCAGATAAAGTGCGCTCTCTCTGAGAATGCCAGCATCATGAGTCAACCCAAGCAATCTTTCAACGGGGTCCACAAAGGCCATGTCCGAGTTGCAGACAATTTATTCATTAATATGATGGAAACCTGTTCGCTTGACATACAAATACTCATAGTCAGAAGACACGCATTAGATGAGGTCACAAATACACAAGTAGAATCTACTAGTAGAGTCACTGGAGTAGGGACTACTACTGAGTCTGGAGCAACGATCTGGAGATGAGTGGAAGAAAAGCGGGGTTGATATACAATTGGTTGATGAGCTCATTGTAGCCAAGTGTGTGGTAAGCCAGGAGAGATGATGAGCTGATTGCTCTGATTAATAGAAAAACAGGAACAACACACACACACGCACACTCGCACGCACGCACGCACGCACGCACGCACGCACGCACGCACGCACGCACACCACACGCAAAAAGGGGATAAGGAAGACACAAGAGGAGTGGGGAACACAGGGAAACTCAAGGGAAAGACAGGAGCACTGCTGTGACTGTGACAAAAACTCGACAGGAAGTCAGTTGTGGGAGCTGTGCTATTAGATTTTAGTGCAGCATTTGATATTATAGATCATGAGCTACTACTAGATTCAGAGACGATTGATTGGATGAAAAGTTACTTGTTTGATAGACAACAATGTGTGATGTTTAACGGCATCATTTCAAACATGGAGACTTGCAGTATTCCACAAGGAAGTTGCCTGGGTCCTCTTCTTTATTTTTTATTCTTTGTAAATAATATGGCATATGTATTAAAAAATGCAGGCATGGAAATCTACGCAGATGACACTACAATGTACATCTCTGCAGAGAACATCAAACTAGTCAATAGGCTGCTTCAACAAGAGTTAACCTCCGGGGGCGGTGATTTAACCATAGACAGTAAAATGGACAAAGTGACGCCGTAGACTTGCAACGAAGACCAGTGAAGGATATTAGAAGCCCTTTTCCGGTGCTGGCTGAGCGTTACTGAGCAGCCTCCAACTGAGCTTGAAGATGTAGATGTGACGTGAGCAACCTGTCTTAAAGTTGTCTGGTAGCTGTGTCAAGAGAAATCTCAATCATTCCCAATCTTACAGAGACGGAGAGCGTAGGTATATGTAAGGAGATAACATAGGCACAGGCTAATTATTGCTAACTAAAATGCTAGTTAACATTAGTAATTAAACTTAATCAGCTAATGTAAGTCCAAACTGCCTGTGAGCTTCTCCTGACTATAGGGTAAATCCTCTACTATGCGACAGAAAGTTGTGTGGTTATGACACAATCGTTAGCCTATTTTTATAAAAGCGTCTGCTACGGAGCCATAACGTGAGATACAAGGTAATGGAGCCTTTTATACATTGTAGTGTTTCTTTAGAAATAAACAATGGACAAATAGAGTCTTTAAAGCGCTTCAGATGTAAAGTTATTTTCTGTCAAAGTGACGCCAAAATGAATCGAGTCAATGGGATGCTAACGGCAGGTGATAGCTTGATAGCATCAAAATGGCTCCATAGGAGGTACGCTTTGTTGAGGCTCTTACTCCCTTGGATGTAACTCACAGCAAACACCATACATGGGCATGCTAAACACGTAGCAACATATTCATGTATCACATCTGCTTAACAGGACAAAGCTCGGCTAAAAACCCATGATAACCTTTTTTACTTATACAAAACAGTACTCCAACACCAAGCAACTAAATGAGCACATAGGAAAAGCATTATGTGAAACTAGCGATTTTTTTACTCCATACTACAAATGATATGTCATATGAAAGGGGAACTCCGCTGATAGCAGCCAAAGAAGAGCAAAAAAGTAACCTGAATTTACAGCCATAATCATAAATTATCTTAACTTTGCTGTTTTGTGATGAAAAGTTGTGTTTGAAGGCATATCAACGCTGCTAAATGTTATTCCAATGTTTTTGTGTCACTTTGAAATAGTTCCTGACAGTCTACGGTAGGACTTGGCGATATGGACAAAATCAAATGGCACAATATTTTTGACCAAATACCTCAATATCGATACCGCAACGATATTGTAGTGTTGACTATTGGTGCTTTCACAAAATATTTACACAGTGAGATTTTTGATAAATAATCATCAGTAATATGGATATAATGATTAAGTGGGTAAAGGCAAATAATACAACAGTTACAGCAGTCTGGTAAGTTCAGAAAATGACGTAACTTTACTGTACTGCAGCCTTTAAAACCAGGAAAAGACAATACTTATGCTATATTACAATATTAGATCTAGATCCCAAATCTAAGACAATATCTAGTCTCATATCACGATATCGATATAATATTGATATATTGCCCAGCTCTAGTCTACCGGTATTTTCAGTTTAGGGAGGAGGTTTTAACATGGAGAACATAGGAGGCATCTATTGGCCTACAGTGTGTAAGCCTCATTGTGGTTGGCTAAGGTGCTGTTGACATTGATCTTGAGACTGTCTCTAAATTCTATTGACTAACTGTTCAACAGAGGTGTCAATCATCCAATTTGAAAAATGGATTCTCGATAGCTGCCTGCGTAGCTTACGGTGTCTGACTTTCGTCTCAACTGCATTATGCAAAATGCGCACAGATACACAGCATACCACAGTTTTCATTCTATTTTGGATTATATTGTCATTTGTTTTCTATGAAATCCACAACACTCGTTTTTTCCAGGTAGACGGAAAAAGAAAATGTTCACAACTGCGCAGGTACTGGATATACTATTTGACGACAGCAGGGCCGTTGTTTTTTCTATTGACTCTTTATTGGAAAACGATGACCTCTGCCAGCCAGAGGTTATAAGCTTTAATCTTTTCACAGGTAATGTTTAGCTGTTGTGCTCTGGGTTTCTTGAGGTTTTGGGCTGCAACTGGATTATTCCAGAGGGATATTTTCTCTAACAAGTTACAGTTTTGTAGACCTAGTAATTGCAGAGAGAGAGGGGGAATGACATGCAGCAAAGAACCACAGGTCGGAGTTGAACCGGGCTCACTGTGTATATGATCGCCCGCTCTACCATCTGAGCTATCCGGGTGCACGTCTAGACCTACTCTATCTGTAAAGTGTTGAGATAACTCTTGTTATGATTTGATACTATAAATAAAACTGAATTGAACTAGAAGCTCTCATAAGGTCACAAGGGTCACATCACACTACAAACTTAAAACAGAAAGCCTGTATTTACTAGGGTTGCGGCCACTTTACTGTAGCTACTTAGCTATACTTAGCTATAGCCAGACAGTGACTGTAGGAGGTTTCCCTCCACCATGTTTATGTAAATTTCAATTTGCACATAAAAACCTGAGTGGGAATGCCAGGGATTGTTGAAAAGTTTTTGACATATAGAAAAAGAGAGGATGTGATAATGGTAAGGGTAACACATTTTTCTAATTAATTTCTCAATATCTGCATCTTCTACAAAGCAGTCATGTCATGCTGCCACTCAGCGTTACATGTCTCCACTCCACCAGAAAGTCCTCCCCCAAAAACAAACAAAACATTTCCAGTTTAAATCCAGATTGTTGCATGTCACCCCCCTCTCTATCACCATAGTGGCCAGCCCAGTTCTGTCATTGGACATCTCCTTTTTAAATATAGACAAGTATGTCTGCCGCTAGTGTTCTGATCACTGATAAAGGACACAGCAAGAACACATAAAAATAAGAAAATACAAATGCAATCTTAGGTGGAAAGCAGCTCTTAAACATGATGTATCAGAGTTACTTGTAACGTCCTCTGGAATATTAAACATGTAGGTAGTAAACATGCACTTATCCCCAACCTCTATTTTCTTCCAAATTTCAGAAGTTTCCTTAAAGCTATAGTGCATTTGTCACCAAGTCTATGACAGATATGTACAATGGGGTATTCTGAGTGTATGTGCATATATGTTTATATATAAATGTATGCATGTATGTGTATATATGTGTATGTACTATATATATGAGTATGCCAGCAAGTCTTTCAGCTGTTCCTATAAGGTCAACAAAATGCACTATTAAGTGTATTTTTATTTCATAAACCATAACGGCTGTGGCTCAGGTGGTAGAGTGGTTTTCTACCAGTCATTAGGTTGGTGGTTCAATCCCTGGCCCTGCAGTCCCATGTTGATGTGTTGTTGGGCAAGACACTGTACCCCCGATGCTGTGCTGTGAATGTGTGCAAATATTCATCTGATGAGCACCTTGTATGGCAGCCAATACAACAGTGAATCAATGTGTTTGTAAATGGACTGTACTGTAAAATCTCTTTGAGTAGTTGTTGAAAACTAGAAAATTCTGTCAAAATGCAGTCCATCCACATCATAAAAGCAAATCATTGCCATACATACAATGTCCATAACTCTATGACAATGACTTAAAGAAATATTTGTCAGTATTTATTAGACTAGTTGCCTCTGGTTTTCTTAATGGCTTTAAACCCATTTATTTGCAGCTAGAAGATATACAGTATCTCTGTTTGAATTAGCTTGTGTTACTTGCCAGGAGCTAAGTGGGTACCACAGTGCTGATGGGGGTCAGACTTGGGGCATAAATTACACATGGACTGTTTTGATTTGGCTATAAACCTTCAGCATCCAGCCCCCGGGGGGAGCAGTCCAGACATAAAACTAATTGTACAGTGCTACCGGTATATGCATTCCTGTCAGCTGATTAATTCAATTCTACCTGCCAACGCCCAGTTGTTGCTGCTAAACACTTCAGTTGCTCATTATGTTGCCATGTGTATCACCCTGGGGTCAAAATAATTTAGCATCCTGTCAAAAAAGATTGAGGAAATTGTTTTACATTATGCTGGATTATTTGAATCAAGAAAATTAAAAAATTACATCAAAAGGTTTCTCCTTATGATGTTGTTGCAGGAAAGGTCATTGGGATTAAAAGCATTTTGAAATGAAATGAATGGAATGGACAACTTGTCCATTCATTTTTATTGTAATCTGCTTCTTAGACTGTGTGATTGTAAGAATCTCTTTTGTATGTTGCAGGTTTTCTTCTCATTTAATTGTATTGTTCAGTGCCTTTTATTTTACTATGTTTTGTAATAATGTCAACTCCGGTGACTCCTGAAATGATTATGATTTAAAATGAACAAAAACTTAAACGCCACAATAACAATTGTCCTCTGGGATTACAAATATGCAAACCACATTTCATGGTAATTAGTTAGCTGTCATGATATCATGTGTTGCATGCATTAATGAATGGAAAGACTGAAAGAAGACCCACCCCATCATACACATACACAAATATACCATTGCCAAGGCAAGCCAGCAAGCAAATAAAGACACTCTTCTCTGCTTCTCTTCAAAGCCGTCAGATTCATCTACCAACCCTCATAGAGCTGACCCAGCTCTTAGTTAAGCTGTTATAGTTTTAGACTGCTGGGGGACTTCCTTTGACACACTGAGCTCCTCTCTCCTCTCTCTTTCCATCTGTGTGCATGTCCCAGAAATGCTCGTTACTAATTTAGCTCTGGGGAGCACCTAAATCATTGTTGCAACTGCTGCCGTGGTCTTGCTCGGCGCCCTGCTATGCCCTGCAGTGTCGTGCTACGCCATGAACTACAACAACTACTATTTCTATTCATAGTTCCATTATCTTTATTGTGACTATTTTTGCCACTGTTCATTGTACCCCCAACCAGCACCGTCAGACACTGCCCACCAAGAGCTTAGGTCTGTCCGAGGTTTCTCCCTAAAAGGAAGTTTTTTCTCACCACTCGAGGTTTCTGCCTAAAAGGAAGTTGTTCCTCACCACTGTTGCAATAAATGCTTGCTCTTTGGGGAATTATTGGGTCTTTGTAAATTATAGAGTGTTTAAGGGAAACTTTAGGCCTTTATTTGACAGGACAGCTGAAGACATGAAAGGGGAGAGAGAGGGGGAATGACATGCAGCAAAGAACTGCAGGTCGGAGTTGAACCAGGGTCACTGCGTCAAGGAGTAAACCTTGATATATGGTCGCCCGCTCTGCCAACTGAGCTATCCGGGTGCCAGTCTAGACCTACTGTAAAGTGTTGAGATAACTCTTGTTATGATTTTATACTATAAATAAAACTGAATTGAACTAGAAGCCCTCATAATGTCATACGGGTCACATCACACTACAAACTTAAAGGAACACGCCGAATTATTGGGACTTCAGCTTATTCACCGTAACCCCCAGAGGTAGATAAGTCCATACATACCCTTCTCATCTCCCTGTGTGCTGTAAGGCTGTCTGACGGCTAGCAGCCCATCACAGAACATGCAGGTGACTGGTTCCAACAATCCTACTGCTCCAAATAAGTGACAAAATAACACCAAAATGTTCCTATTTACATGTTGTGATTTGTATAGTCACAGCGTATACAAATGAAAAGGTCACATGAGACACAGCCTTACCGTAAACAAACCGGGAACTATATTCTCAGAAGAAGAATTCTGCTACTTGGGCGGAGTGATTTGCTTTGCAGCAAGCCTGTCTGAGAATATAGTTCCCGGTTTGTTTACGTTAGAAGATGGATGTATACGTATACAAATCACAACATGTAAATAGGAACATGTTGGCGTTATTTTGTCACTTATTCGGAGCAGTAGGATTGTTGGAACCATTCACCTGCATGTTTTGTGATGGGCTGCTACCGGTAGAGCCGTCAGACAGCCTTACAGCACACAGGGAGATGAGAAGGGTATGTATGGACTTATCTACCTCTGGGGGTTACGGTGAATAAGCTGAAGTCCCAATAAGTCGGCGTGTTCCTTTAAACAGAAAGCTTCCATTACAAACTAGGAGTGTGAACTAGGAGTTGTGAGTGATACGTGAATATCCGACTGTCAACTTTTAGAGAGTAATTGGTGACTACTACACTAATTGCTAATGCCTTAGTGCTCACAGGGATTATGTTTATGGGAAAGGTGCCCCCTACCCATCCATTACCTGTGCTTCAGCTGTTTTTGCTTGTTGGCTTCCGATTGCCTCAAAGCAAGCATAAAAGTTGTTAAATGTACTTGCTACACATCACCACTTAACAAGGGGGTGTGGGGGCACTTGTAATCTGTCATAGTTCTTTCTCACATGCTTCTGGGATTGCCCTCCTAGAATTGCTGCTAAGCATCTCTCTGTGCTCTCTGCTAGTGTGTACCCTTCTATGAAGCCCACAGCTACCACTTAGTCTGTCCAGAGGAGTAGCATATCTATCAGTATTATAAAACCAAACCCTTGATCAAAGGATTTGGGATTATCAAGAACTTGCAATTTAGAGTTAAAAAGAGGCAGTTGATAGGTTGAACTGCTAAAACCGTTTCAGCTGACAAAGTAGATAAGGCTCAAGAGGAGTGCTGGGAAGAAATACACAATACCAATTCAATAGTATTAGAGAGAGAGAGAGAGAGAGCAAGAGCAAGAGAGAGAGTGTGTGTGCGTGTGTGTGTGTGTGTGTGTGTGTGTGTGTGTGTGTGTGTGTGTGTGTGTGTGTGTGTGCGTACATGCCAGAATGCATGCGTGAATGCCTTGAGCCATTTCTGCAATAAGGCAGACTTGTCTCTTCTTTTTCCCATTTAACATCCCAATGTCTTCCAGCAAACAGGCAAAATGAGTAATTTCCATGAAGATTTACTCTAACTGTAATTGGTTGGAAACCTTATTAAGATCGAGATGATGTGTCTTGCTGATCTTATAAATATCCACAGAGATCAAAGAAATTGTTAAAAGAGCTCAGAGAGATGGAGCGTGCTCACTTTTCTAAATTTCACATTTTAAGGCATAATGATAGAGAAGTTCTCGACACCTGTCGCCAAGAGGTACAGAAGCATAAAAGAGCAGCACTTTTTCTTTAAGATTATTTTTTGGGCTTTTCCACCTTTAATTTGACAGGGAAGCTAGGTGAGAAATGGGGAAAACATGCAGGAAATTGTCACAGGGTGAACCCTGGACCTCTGCGTCAAGGCATAAACCTCTCAGTATATGTGTGCCTGCTCTACCCACTGATCCAACCCAGCCACAACAGTACTCTTTTTCTTTTTTTTTTTAATAGTCTCCTACTGTTCAAACTGGGAAGAAATTGAAATATGTGGAGTAGAACCACTATGATGTAGCTTATTGGGGCTGTTAAAGGGATATTTTACCGCTGGAAAGATGAATATGTATTTAAATTGGGTCATTTATGTAGTAGAAATGTGAAATAATTTTAGAAGTTGGTGCCTTATAGACCGAGAAAAGCCAGAAAATGCACTTGCACTTGCTTCCCCCACTCCCAAGCCATGCCTACTGGTTACAGAGGGTAGTCAAGTCAAGTCAAGTCAAGTGAAGTCAAGTCAAGTGGGTTTTATTGTCATTCCAACCATATACATTGTATAACGACAAAAAAAACGACATTTTATAAAAATAAACGACATAGGAGACAGGCTAAATTTCGTGCACACACGTTAGAGACATAAAGTAGAGCATTGAAGACAGACAAGGGACAGGACAGACAACAGACAACAAAAGACAAGGCATAAGTCGACTTGTAACAGAGCACTTATTGTTATAAGTTAGGGTCACCGTGAGGTGAAGGTAGAATATAAGAACTTTCTGAGATTTGCGTGGTTGAAATCACCAGCAACAATAAATAGTCCATCCGGATGTGTGCTTTGGAGCTCACTTATAGCTCAGTAAAGTTCAGCTAACGCATTGGTAGCATTAGCGCTTGGTGGGATGTACATAAACACAGAATATAAACACAGCTGTGAATTTGCGTGGAATGTAGAATGGTCGGCATTTAACAGTCACAAACTCCACCAGCCGTAGTTGGATACAAGCACTGCGTTTCTGCACCAGTCTGTGTTAACATATATGCACAGCCCACTTCCACGAGTCTTACCTGACAGAGCAGGATCTCTATCTGCTCGGAAGGCTAGCAGGCCGGGTAGCTGGATAGTGGAGTCCGGTACACTGTTGTTCAGCCATGTTTCCACAACAACAAAAACACAGCAGTCTCTGAACTGGCATTGGGAGTTTGGTTGAAGTTGTATGTAGTCCAGTTTGTTGTCTAATGAGCGGACATTTGCAAGCAGGATGGATGGGAAAGGTGGCCGGCTAGCGTTAGCTTTCCACCTAGCTCGAACTCCTGCCCTCGTTCCGCGTTTCCGCTTTCTCGCACACCGCTTTTGATGTCCCCTTCCCCGGCGAGAGGCATCAAGCGACACCACAGGCTGAGGTGTGGTCTCTGTAGCAGGCGAATCTCGCGTAGTTTGTCAAGTATTCTGTCTGTAATAAAGTGTTGTGCATATTTTCCGATCTGTACCAATGTGGTACACGTGTGTGGTAGTTTGAATGCACATAATTGCAAGGTTGCTGCTGAAAAGAGAGAGCCTGTTAGTTTAGCTTCAAGATGGCTGACACTCGACTCACATAGGGTAGTGACAGTCCCACCCCCTATGGGCCGGTTGAAAACACGCAGAACTAGCTCTGGCTGTAGTCTAGCTTCTGGCAAAAAAAATCCTCCGATGACGAGGTTTTTTTCAAGACCCACAATCCAGAGATCTCTGGTCTCAGGGGGTCATTCAGAAATACTACCGGGTTTCTACTGATACAAAGCTTAATGCTAAATCGGTGAAGTATCCCTTTAAGTAGTTATGTCCAACTGAAGCTTAATGAACCATTAGTTGTATTTGTTGACCCAGCTAGATGGCGGTCTTGGTTTAAACGAACCCTTTGTTGAACAGAGAGCGCTATCTGTTGGGCTCAGAAAATAAAGAAAATGCTTCACAAAGCTGCAGCCTCTGCCGTGAAAGAGGCAAAGCAGCGGGTGTGGGAGAAGTTTGGAGAAGACATGGAGAAGGACTTTCGGTCAGCACCAAAGTGCTTCTGGAAAACTGTTCGCCACCTCAGGAGGGGGAAGCGGGGAACCATCCAAGCTGTGTACAGTAAGGATGGGACACTGTTGACCTCAACTGAGGAGGTAATAGGGCGGTGGAAGGAGCACTTTGAGGAACTCCTGAATCCGACTAATACGCCCTCTATCTTAGAGGCAGAGCTGGAGGATAATGGGGGATTGTCGTCGATTTCCCAGGCAGAAGTCACTGATGTAGTCAAACAACTACACAGTGGCAAAGCCCCGGGATTGATGAGATCCGTCCAGAAATGCTCAAGGCTCTGGGTGTGGAGGGGCTGTCCTGGTTGACACGCCTTTTCAACATTGCGTGGAAGTCTGGGGCGGTGCCAAAGGAGTGGCAGACTGGGGTGGTGGTTCCCCTTTTTAAAAAGGGGACCAGAGGGTGTGTGCCAATTATAGGGGTATCACACTTCTCAGCCTCCCTGGTAAAGTCTACTCCAAGGTGCTGGAAAGGAGGGTTCGGCCGATAGTCGAACCTCGGGTTGAGGAGGAACAATGCGGATTCCGTCCTGGTCGTGGAACAACGGACCAGCTCTTCACTCTCGCAAGGATCCTGGAGGGAGCCTGGGAGTATGCCCAACCGGTCTACATGTGTTTTGTAGATTTGGAGAAGGCGTATGACCGGGTCCCCGGGAGATACTGTGGGAGGTGCTGCGGGAGTATGGGGTGAGGGGGTCTCTACTCAGAGCCATCCAATCTCTGTATGACCAAAGTGAGAGCTGTGTCCGGGTTCTCGGTAGTAAGTCGGACTCGTTTCAGGTGAGGGTTGGCCTCCGCCAGGGCTGCGCTTTGTCACCAATCCTGTTTGTAATATTTATGGACAGGATATCGAGGCGTGGTCGGGGTGGGGAGGGGTTGCAGTTCGGTGGGCTGGGGATCTCATCGCTGCTCTTTGCAGATGATGTGGTCCTGATGGCATCATCGGCCTGCGACCTTCAGCACTCACTGGATCGGTTCGCAACCGAGTGTGAAGCGGTTGGGATGAGGATCAGCACCTCTAAATCTGAGGCCATGGTTCTCAGCAGGAAACCGATGGAATGCCTTCTCCAGGTAGGGAATGAGTCCTTACCCCAAGTGAAGGAGTTCAAGTACCTTGGGGTTGTGTTCGCGAGTGAGGGACAATGGAGCGGGAGATTGGTCGGAGAATCGGGCGCAGCGGGTGCGGTATTGCATTCAATCTATCGCACCGTTGTGGAAAAAGAGCCAGAAGGCCAAAGCTCTCGATCTACCGGTCAGTTTTCGTTCCTACCCTCACCTATGGTCATGAAGGCTGGGTCATGACCGAAAGAACGAGATCCAGGGTGCAAGCGGCGAAATGGGTTTCCTCAGGAGGGTGGCTGGCGTCTCCCTTAGAGATAGGGTGAGAAGCTCAATCATCCGTGAGGAGCTCGGAGTAGAGCCGCTGCTCCTTTGCGTCGAAAGGAGCCAGTTGAGGTGGTTCGGGCATCTGGTAAGGATGCCCCCTGGGCGCCTCCCTAGGGAGGTGTTCCAGGCACGTCCAGCTGGGAGGAGGCCTCGGGGAAGACCCAGGACTAGGTGGAGGGATTATATCTCCAACCTGGCCTGGGAACGCCTCGGGATCCCCCAGTCGGAGCTGGTTAATGTTGCTCGGGAAAGGGAAGTTTGGGGTCCCCTGCTGGAGCTGCTCCCCCCGCGACCCGACACCGGATAAGCGGACGAAGATGGATGGATGGCTTCACAAAGCTGAATTTGGTGTTACTGTTAAGACTCTGCTGGTCCATCACAGTAGAGCTGGTGGAATGAATTTGCCAACATGGAGAACTCTATCATCTTCTTCTTCTTCTTCTTCTCTCTGGGGAGAAAATAAATAGCCTACATATTACTCAACAAACTATATTAGGAACTGTATTGCACCAAAACATGCTCTCGTCAGTGGAAAACTTGATGTGTACATGCATCGACATATTATACAGTCTAGGTGTATAAGGCTAAATGCACAATATTTAACCACATGTAATTTACTACTGTTGCTAATATAGTCTACTTCTATTGGTCCAGGTATATTTAGTTATTTATTTGTTTATGTGTTTCTACTTTGTGCATTTATTTATTTATCAGAAAAACAACAACATGTGACTTCCGTTTTTGGTTTCAATGATACCTGGACCAGAAATGTCCAGCATTTCACACACATCTTTGTGATCGTTATGAGTGCAGCAGCATCCAGCTAGTCAGGTGTGAATGCACTTATGCACTCAAAATAGCAAGTGTAAGTACAGATGTACGTAGCATGTGAGTCTGTACTTTATTGCTAACATGCTGATGTTAGGCAGTTTGTTTGTCAGGTTAACCACCTTAGTTTGGCCCTAACATGCTTACATTTGTCAACTCAACCAAAAGGTGGCCGGGTTAGCTCAGTTGGTAGAGCAGGCGCACATATATAGAGGAGGATTACTCCTCAACGCAGCAGCCGCGGTTTTGACTCCAACCTGTGGCCCTTTGCTGCATGTCATTCCCCTTATCTCTCCCCTTTCATTTCTTCATCTGTCCTGTGGAATTAAAGGCCTGAAATGCCCAAAAAAATTATCTTAAAAAAAAAATAGTACAACTGAGGCTGATGGCAGTCAAAGTTTTACTCAACAACATGCTTTACTTTAAGAAGACAAAGACTTTGAGAATGAGGACAAACCGGTGTGTTTGCCATGGTAGTCAGCTAGTTAGCCATGGGCATGCTAATATTTGAAGCCTATGATAGAGCAAACAAATGCAATGTTTAATCTGTTTCTTATACTTTTGCTCTTGTGTTTTTGGTTTCGGGCTAAAACAAGAAAAACAATCTCCAGACCCTTGGTATACAACAGCCCCATGCACACAGTTTCGACAAAGCTTGACAGGCCTAGAGTTCTTAATAAGCTATGATTGGACAATTTGTTTTTCTGGGGGAGGGCTAGAGTAAATGGTCAATTGGCCCAGTGAGGTAGGACAAATATTTTCACAATTATAGCAGGGTGGGTGGGCTGATGTACAGCCTTCAGGATTCCTCAGCTACAGCCTCCTAATAGTCTCATCATCATAACAATGTGACAACATCCACTCCTTATTTGGCTCCCCAGCTGGGGTTAGTAATGAAAAATATAATGCAGATCCTTAAAATAAATGGACATGGCATTTGAACTTGGATAAATACATCTGCCTCCTGCTAGGCTGTTTTGCAAAATGTGTTAAGGTACACTGATGATGCACCATGATGAACAATTTTCTTTAAAACGGGCTTTGTTTTGGATGTGTATGTGATGAAGCCTGGTGCAAGGAATGCCTGTTGTCTTTTAGCCAGGCTGCTGATGATATGGATTAACTGTCTTCTCTGTGCCAAGCTTTCTCTCTTATACCATCTTTCTCGCTCACACACACACACACACACACACACACACACACACACACACACACACACACACACACACACACACACACTGCTTTCTGCCTGCCTTCTTCCCATCCCTTTGCATGCGGCTCTCTGGCTCAGCTCGCCAGTGTGGATTATAGCTCTCTCATGGCTATCATGATCTTACACAAACAACATTTGTCAGCTCATTTATCACTGTTTCTCCCTGGTTGTCCACTCTCGTCTATTCATCTACGCTCTATTTCTGCATCCCTGCCTCCAGGGTGAAAATGCATGTTACCTCCACAACTGAAAATAACCCAAAAAAGTCCCCATTGATATTTGCGCAAATCGGCAAATGTCAACGGCAATAATTGATGCTTGACTTTCTCGGTAAGTAGACAGTTTGAAAGCATCTTGTAGGGAAGACGTGATGTGTTTTCATCGTATACCAATTGCAATGTCACTTGCAGAATATTATCCACCTGTGATCATATGTGGTAAGAAATGCTTGGGGTCAACAAGGTGAGACAATAACAATAATAAAACGATAATTATTGTCCTGCTTTTTGTGATATTACTTAAAGAGACAGGCCTATGTTGCTGATTTCAATCCAGCTCTGTGTCATAGCAGTGTGGACAGTGTGTTTAGATGTGTGTGCCTTCCTTGCGTGGAAGTATCCCTTTAAGTGTGCAGACGCTGAGTGTGACGCTACGGAAGCAAGACACAGGAGTGTAGATGACTTTACCAACTCAGTTGACTAATCACTCACGGACCCTCCCCCTCTCACACACAGTGGCCAACTCTGTCAGACTCGCTCTATCCTCCTTTTCAACATTTTAATCATCAAATTTGCAGGTCACACATGTGTGAGTAGTTTTAAAAATGGCTCAAAAAATGGTTGCCATTTGGTCACAGTCTGTAGCCCTGTGCCCGCCGCGCCCACTGGTGACGTAAGCTCCCAGCAGTAGGGAGGACAACAAACTGTTAGATGGCTTGCTTGCTAACAAATCAGTTACCACCACAAATAGAATATAAGTAAATATGTGGTAAACACTATGCTATTTCATTAGAATGACATGAGTAAACATTTCTAAACGTAATGTGATTAAACTATAATAGATTAATTTGTCTGTAAAACAAATACATTTTATTCGGCAATGATGGTTAGCAATGAAGACAACAACTCCCATAATTCCACGCAACTTCACATTAACAAGTCCGTGTTTACATTCATGGTTTCAATTAGAGCCCTAGCAGAAAAATTACATATTGTACCATTAAAAACTAAACTAAAATTCCTCAAAAAGAGAGGACGCCTTTCTTTTTGCGGTCACAAGCTCGCTTCTCTAACCTTTAGGCCACCACTGCCTGAGCCTTCAGCAATAAGTAAGTGGCTGCACTGTTAGATAATAGGGAAGATGAGTAAAAATCTTAAGTACTAGTGTTTTGTACTGGTGAGTATGAGCCTCATGTAAGCACTGAAGTACTGTGCATTGTGCCCACATGGAAAAACTCCATAAATTAAAGCAAATGAAGAGGATACTAATTTTAGAGAGACTGCTGGACTAATCTCCTGAAAGGTGGGAATAATAGATCTTTCACATATCGTGATGGAATAGTGTGTACTGTAGACAGAGTTGTTGTTTTTCCCACCTGAAGCGATCAAACAGATATTACAGTCCCCTTTTGAGAACTTGTGTGCGTCACTGATGAGACAGCCACTAAGATGACTGAAACCTCTTGATACCTCAATAACAGAGATGAAACTTTATTGATCCCTGTGGGGAAATTGGATCATAGCAGCAGCAAAACAGGGATAAGGTGCATGGGAACAAGATAAGTGGACCATAAGCACACAAAGAGAATAGATAATAGGTAGTGTAAACTGTAGAAATAATGCAAAGAAACATATATACTACTTAAAGTGGACTGTATTGATTGGAAATATGGATTGACTTCTATGGTTAAGAGTTTTAGATTAAAAGATTATATAATGTGGCCGGGTTGGCTCAGTTGGTAGAGCAGGGGCACATCTACTTGGAGGTTTGTGCCTCGACACAGGCGTCCACGGTTCGAATCCCAGCTGTGCTGATTTTCTGCATGTTTTCCTCCCCTTTCTCACCTAGCTATCCTATCAAATAAAGGCAGAAAAGCCCCAAAAATGATCTTAAAAAAAGATTATATAATGATGTGATTGGATCATGTTTGATTGTACAGTATACAGTATATCTATAATGTCATGTAATTCAACAGACCGGCAACCATGCCTACCTTTGTAAAGCTTATAATGTTCTGTTTTTATTTAACTGTCAAAATCTGTTTATTCTAGTCTAAATCAAGTCAAAAGTGTGGATGTTTGTGTTTTGGTGTATTATTAGATCATACTATATTGTGAGGGCCTCATATTTAGGCTTACAAAATAAAATGTAACAGATAGACTTGTATTTTCAGCTTTACCCTGATTCACCTTCACACTAATTTGTACTGATTAGTGGTGTTGTGTGTGTGTCTGTGCGGGGATGGAGGGACTAAACATTTGCTGTGAGCCTGTCGCTGTGATTCAGGGTCTGACTGAAGGCAGGTAGGCCTCCACTCTGTGGTCTACTTAAAGGACAAATCCGGCGCAGAATGAACCTAGGGGTTACTAACACATGTACCAAGTCGACCGTTCTCTGGGATATGTTTTCATGCTCGAATGTGACCAGTTTTATCGCAAACCGCTAATTAGCTTATAATGCTAGTCGTCGGGGCAAGCCTAAAGTAAAAAGAAATCGCTATTTCTATACCACTAACAAGGCTCAAAATAGCACCACACTTTTTTTTATTTATTTTTTTATTTTATTTAGAATCTAATACGTACAACAAATTAAGAATTACAAAGACAAAACAAGCTTCAAACCCCCCCACCCACCCCTACCACTCCCCCATGCATTCATACCACAATCACCACCACAATCAATTCCACATTCATAGTGTTTTAACAAGAAAACAAACTATAAATAAAAAGAAGCACAAAGCAAACAAAATTAATAACAAAGAAAATAAAAAATTAACATAAATCAATCCTCTAATTCAAGTAAACAAACATTCCATTTCTTTTCATGCTCAGTTATTCTGTTGTTATTTGTTGCTATAATTGTTTCCAGCATATGCTGATGATAAACTCTATTCTTAAAGTGTTTTATACATAAATTTGATATAGTTTTAGCTTTAAAAAAAACATTTTACCTATCAAAATAATCATATTCAAAAAGTGTTTGCATTTACTCTCAAATACACATAACAAAATATTCTGAGGTGTGATTCGCAAAACAATATCCATAGACCTTAACCATATCTGTATATTGGCCCAAAATTTAGCCACATGCGGGCAAAAATAAAACAAATACATCAGGTCTTCCTCCTCATCCCCACAGCACCACACTTCCACGGTAGCATAATGAGGGTCCCTACATGTAAACAGAAGCATTGAGAACTTTGTAAGTGTACAGACAGTTTATTAAAAAGATAGATTATAAAAACAGTACTGTTCACGTATACAGGATTACATACTTTGCCCCGATGACTAGCCGTTATAAGCTAATTAGCGGTTTGCGATAAAACTGGTCACATTCGATTAGCATGAAAACATATCTCAGAGAACGGTTGACTCAGTACACGTGTTATTAACCCCTAAGTTCATTTTGGGCCAGATTTGTCCTTTAAGCCACACGCAGCAAGCACTGCAAGGTCTAAATATTCTGTTGTTGTGTCTCAATTTTGATTATTCCGTAAGTACAGTTACATAGAGTACACTATGTACTCACTTGTGTAGTGCATAACATTTTGACAGGGTAGTGTTGTCTCCGTTATGCACTGACTGGAATTGACTCTTCTTCTGTTTAATGGTAAACTTCAGGCGGGCAATTTATTTGACGTGTGCTTTCATCTTTTAGTGGCTCATTTCCCAACCGTTAACTAACTTGATGTGCCAGATGGTTTTTTACACAGAACCATCTGAAAAGCCATCATTGGTATGTAGCATGTATGGCTGTACTACGTTACACTTCTACCTTAGCTAGCACAAATCATTTGTTTGGCATTTAAAATAGAAGACGTTTGGGGCACCACTCTCTGTGAAACTGATAGACCATGCCTTAATTCAGTCTCATAAGCTAAAGGGTTGCATCAACATGTAATCAGTTTTTTTTTTTTTTAAATCAATAATCTTAACTACTAAGGATACACACTGCGATGTGTGTTGAATGGTGCAGCAAACCAAGTAAAGGACAAAATGTTGAGATGGGCATGTGAGAGAATGTGGCAGGTATAACTTCATGTCAGCGTTAGATGGTGACCGCGGTGTTTGCACTGGTTCTTCAGCTCCGACTATAGGGTGTCGGAACACAGAGGTAGATAAGACTGTAACGTGAGGGTTCCATATGTGGTGGTTGTATCACTCTAAATAAGAAGGAACAGCTGGATGGAGATGGATAACTTTGTTAAACAGCACTTTACTGTTCACACTTTATCAGCTCTATAACAACAACACTTCCTCGTTTACTTAATCACATGTAGCTGAACTAACCAATCAGACGCTAGCAGAACTTAGACTCTAAATGTGAGGAAAACCACAGAGGTAGATTCTTAACTGCTGTTGTAAATAATTAAACATGTAAATATGCAAGTACTGACTGTTTGAACATACATATGTAAATAGTTAACTGTATAAACACTGTAAATACATTTTTAGTAAATGGACTCAACTTGTAAATCTTACAAGATGATCGTACTTGTTTCTCAAAGTCTTTACAAGCTTCTTCAGCTCTTCGTTCAAACTCAATGGATTGGTTTTGAGTTTGTGTGCACACAGGCCCACAGGGGCAGCTTGTTACAGGAGATGGAGTTACAGGAGTAAGTACGGCGAAAAAGGAGTGGCATGGGGTTTCAGCCAATGGGACAGGGGTCGCAAGAAGGAGGAAGAAAGAGAACGGGGAAAGAGCAAAGGAGAAGAGAAGAAGAGAGAGAAGTTTGGGGGTTCAGTTTTCTTAAAGTGTCTTCAGTCCAGAGGAGCAGTGTCACTAATCCCTCCCATTACAACTTCTGACCCTTAACTTGTTCTGAACTAAACTTTCTCTCTTTAACCAACTTCAGGATTCAACAACAAGGTGAACTTTGGGAACGGTTGAGCACAGGACAAAAGCTGACGACAGATCATCCTGCAGCAGGCCACCCTTGTGAAGGGTATATAGCGTTGAAAGGCCGAAATACCCAATGATGCAAGGGCACACTACTTATGATGTGTCCAGTGCCCAGTCGACACAAAGTTTTGCCCTGGACAAGATTTACCTCCCACACAACTTGGATAACCCCATCAGCCGATCGTCAACCACTCCCAACAAGACAATTTCGAAAGAGCTAACCACCTTTTGGCACAAGGGACAGTTGTAACACGTCGTCCTGTGCAACCTTTCCTGTTGTGTCTGTGTTCCTTTGACGCAGACATTTGGAGGGGTCTCATTTATAAACATGGCGTACGCACAAAGCTGGGCTGAAAATGTGCGTACGTCACTTCCCACGCAAAGGTTGTGATTTATAAAAAAACTAGCTTGACGGGAGAATGTACAGTCCTCCACGCAAACTCTGAAAATGGGAATTGGCGACACAGATGATGAGTCAGACTGCACAAAGTAAATGTGGGAAGAACGATTACTCGTAATATTGTATGAGTATTGATGCCTCAGACATGTTTCTTTTCTCCATATCATCCACATTATCATGAATATTGAATCCAGCAGTGTTATTTGCACTTGTACTGAGTGATAGTTGTTCCATAAACATCTTGTAAAATCCAACTAAAATCTTGAATCAAAATTCGTCACCATCACATTGTCCACTACGGGAGAGCAGGAGGAGGAGATGGCCAGTCTACATGGAATACAGGATAGCATTAAATATCCTACCATTAAATAAAGGCAGAACACAGTGTAAATAACTAAATATTTTTCTTTAATACTGTCAAATGTCAAAGTCTGGAGAGAGGTCACATGACCGTCAACCGCAATGGTTGCTCAGTGCTAGAGCTCCTCACCTACCTCCATATTTTCATTGAAAAACCAGGTCTATTCCTTCTTCTTCGATGTCAATTGTTTTATTTGTTACCACAGCAACTCAGTGAAATGCCTGCAGGCGCAAGAAAGCAGGTCTTGTGGTCGTCTAAGTCATTTACCCAGACACAGAAATCTGCTAACATGGCGGCGGCTAACAGGGCTAATGATGCTAGCGCGGACCTAAACATGGAGAACATGGTAGCCAGGGTCTTGGAGGGGCAACGATGTGTGCTTGAATCGGTGGTCCACAGCGCAGTGAGGGGAGCGCTAGCAGAAATGAATACCTTGCTGAAACACATCAGGACAGAGCTTGAGAGACAGGGAGCTACGGTACGTGAGCGGATGCAACGAATGGACAAGACGCTGGGGGATAACAGGAAGTTATCCGGTTTTTCTGCCCCGCCCTGATGTGTTTTCACCTGTTGTATCACCTGTCTCTTGTTTACTCGTTACCTCTATTTAGTCCCTGTGTTTCCCTTGTCTGTTGTCAGGTCATTATTTCTGTTTGGTGTGTGTGTGTGTTTAGTCGACCCGTTTAGTCTCGGTGTTCGTGGTTCCTGTGATTCCTGTTTTGTCTTTTACTTCATTTCTGGATTTCTTTGCCTGCTTTCTTTGCTGGACACCTTTGTTGTAAGATTGTCTTTATTAAATATTCAAGCTCTAGTCTGCCTGGTTTCTGCATTGGGGTCCTACATTCCCTGAAGCTCATAACAAGGAGTTTTGCGCGAGCTGCGTTTGATGTGGCCACATATCTTACAGATAGGGGAAGGGACGCAGGGTCTCAGAGGGTTAGGGGATTTATTTTTTTTATGATTTTACCACACTTTGCTTAGATCTAACAGTTCACCCTTTGCTACAAATGTATCAGTGAATTGGTGAATTCCGGTAGGTTACTCGACATGTATGCGTGTAAATTTTAAAGATGGCTGAACTTTCAATCCTTTCAGTTAACATCATGGGGTTAAACGGGCCAATCAAACGCCTACAAAATAAATAGTATAAGATTGCTACTTCATCTAGTGACGACACCAAACCCAGGGCTCCATTGTGTTACGGTCGCGGAAATGCGCACTCACCGTAGACAAAAGAGCTATCAGGCAGGATATCTTATATATGCACCACAATAAGGAGCAGAGCTGGGCAATATATCAATATTATATTGATATTGTGATATCAGGTATATTGATTTTACCTTTTTTTCCGCCTGTCACCTCACCCACTTTGATGCGACCCACTGATTATATTCTGTGTTCTAATGAGCTTAAGGCAATGTTCCACACAACAGCAACAGAACCAGCAATTCTGTCTGACCACAATGCGCTGATAACCACATTCCATTATGATATGTTAGGAGAAAGATCTAGAAGGTGTCAATTTAATAATTCCCTTCTCCAGAACACAGCTTTTGAGGCAGAGTTTAGAGCCAAACTGGCTGAGTTTATATCAATTAATGCCGACTCAGTTTTGGACCTGGCATTCATCTGGCAAGCCACTAAAGGATTTATTAGAGATTTCACATCTTCCTACACGGTCAATTTGAAGAGAAAAAGAGAGCCAAGGATTGCGGAGTTGGAAGAACGTTGTAAATCTCTAGAGCAGTCTCTAAAGACGTGTTTTTCTATATCTACACATACTCTTCTAGTCACAAGTTGAGCAGAGCTAAATGATTTGCTCAGAAGGAGAGATGAATTCATAATGCACAGAGTGAGGCAAAAATATAATTTTAATGGTTGCAAACCAAGGAAATAGCTGTCTCTGAAATTAAAACAAAGCGAGTCCACACGGACCGAGGTATCTCAACGCATCCAAAAGATATCAACGCCACTTTTCAATCCTTTTATTCAAAGTTGTATGAATCTGCCTGCAAACCAGATCCGACACAGTGCCAAAAGTTCCTAAAAGAGCTAAACCTGCCTCTGCCAGAAGAGGCAGAAGAACTGGGTCAACCTATAACCTTAGAGGAACTTAAATCAGCGTTAAAAACAGTAAGGTGAAACGCTGGGGTTGGATGGAATTCCATCAGAACTTCTTCTACAGAACTACCTACCATTTTACAAGCTTTAACCTTGGCCATAGAGATGGGCAGTCGGTAGCACAGAGGTTAGAGAAGTGCATTAGTGGCCCAACGGGTGCCAGCCTCCAGTCCCTAGTGTAATTAATTTTTAATTTTTTCTTAATTTCCTGCATTCTGGTGAATTTTCATGCACCTATTTCTAACTTTTTCTGCAGCAATTCATGCTGGAAATGTCTTTATTTATGTAAAGGAAGACACATACTGGAATATAATGAAGTAAGGCTCTCAGGCATTCTGTATTTTTCAAATATTTATTCTCCTGTAGATTAACTTTTCTCATTTAATGTTATCTCTGCTGAGTCAACACACATGTAGGCCTAGGCATGATTTACTCCTCCCTCCTTTTTTGCGTCTTTTGTTGATGAAGTAACCTCTTTAAATGTGCATGTGGCACTTATGGTACATGAATTAATTTAAATTACTTAATAAACCCCTGGACTGTAATACATCAGATGTGTTTCAGCAAGATTTCTGCTCATGTTCAAAACTTTGTGCACATTTAAAATGTAACTCATCCCATCTTATTTTGAGAAAAAAATAATATTACAATAAAAAGTCGACCTGCCGGATCTGTTGTGCATTACGTTGTCGCTCTGCTCATAGGCAGTATCTCATCCACACCGTCTGACAGACACAGAGATCCCATCCAGGGTCTCTGAATTAGACAAAGTTTAGGGAAGCGGCTGAACGCTGCTCTACATCGGTGGTGGAAAACCGAAACTACGGCAGAAGCATGGACGCAGCGCGACATGTCTGCAGCACACACACACACACACACACACACACACACACAGAAGTGCGTCCATTATAATCAACTGGAGCTACTACAGTGACTGCAGAAGCCGCAGTGCTCATCTCTATTTTTTACAGAAAGTGGACACAAGGTCTGCTTCAGAGCAATATAACGATGAGAAGACAGGGCAGTGGGCAGTGGGCTTCCATTGGCTGAACACATTTTATAACTTTTGATTGGTGGGCAAGACGCACATTTGGGTGCCCTGCCCATTGCTGCCGCCGGCCCCAGATAAGAGGCTGATTCACGTATGCACACTTGTAATCTGTGATTTGTAAAGGGAACATTGCTTACAGGTGTGCGTTTGCATGGTTTTATAAGTCTGAATTTTTTTTCCTGTACGCCATTTTTGGCTTTTGGGCGTACGTACAGTTTTTTGTAAGGATCCTACATTTTAAAAATGAGATCCCAGTTCTGGATAAGTTGAGGAACTCACCAAAAGACTATTCACACTACAGGTAACTGTTTGGATTAGGGCAGCCACTTTCAAAAAAATCACAGTTCCGTCCACACAAAGCAAAGATTGAAACATTTGTACTCCACTTCCTACTCCTGGGATTTACAAAAACAGACTTTACAGAGAAGGAGGGTACATGCACGGAAACTCATTTTAGAGACCGTAGAAACTGGCGACACAAATTGCGTGTTGCGTGAGTGATTTTATAATGATCCTTTGTCATACATTTCAGATCACTTTTTGTGGCAGAAAATTGCTGAAATGTTTGTCGAAACGTCTGAATGACGATTAAGACCTCTGTTATCTGTTGTTTAATAATAGATAACAGACATGTGTGTTTATGAGACAAAAGTCTCTTGGTCATTCATGTTCAGGGTGGCAGGGATCAGCAAACTAGCGCCTTTGTTTGGGTTTGCAGAAAAAATGTGCTGAGTGCTAGGTTTGGTTTTTGGAGTTAGCGGTGAGCGTAATATATTGTGGATATTGTGAATTGTACTAGCTGCGTAGTCTGTGAGTCATCCATCCACGTATGCGTTCATTAACATGTGAGTAGAATGGTATAAATATATATAGATGTGTATTTCGGTGTGTTAAGTTTATATTGACCTTTATCTTGTTTTGGCTATATTTTTCGGGTGGAAAAAGCAAGACTTAGTCCGTGTCCTCACCAAAAGTCAAATGTAATTTAAAGAATAAAATCACCAGTATTTAGCTCAAGATTATTTGCTAGTTGAACACATCCACCCCATTTTGTATGGAGTTCATAAATGACGTAAACCAATATGACAAGCAGTTTTTAAAGTTACAGTCATTCCCTCCCCTCTCCTCTCACTGTCTACCTTCTTACTATTTCAGTCAGTGGTGCGTGGGTGGCAGAAGTCATCTTAGCGTGCCCTGCTGCGCTGGTATTTTCAGATTTCAGGTTTTGCGGCAATCTGTAGAATGTCAGAGGATTATTATGGGAGGTAGATGCATGCCATGCAATGCATCCTAATGACACCATATACCGACACCAAACCTACTGGCAAGAGTACTTAAGGTTCTGAAGCTCCTCGCCATATTAAGGAGTCACAGATGGAATAATTTCATTTGCAATGCCTGTTCCAAGTTTGGAACCTTGTTCATTACATAGAGGGGGGGATGTGTTATGTGATGCCACTTCATTTTCACACTGTTAAATTAATATGGAGTTTAAAGGGATACCAAGGTGAAGACTTATTTTATATAAAAACAGGATGGCCAGTCCTGTTAATTTAATTTTAGGCTAGTACAGTTGAGTTTTACTGATTTTGAGTAGTCTCTCTGTCCCTCCTCCCCAGCTACACTTCCCTATGTAGGCCCCTTCATTGCCAAAAACACAACTTAAAACATTTATTCTTTCTTGTCCTGAACCAGGATTCCAAGCTCACTCAATTTTACTGCCTAGCCATGAATGGGCCCATGAGTCACCCTCACTTTTCAAAGCTCGATTTCTGTCCTGCTGACTTTTATAGTTTCAGGTTGATTTTCTTGCTAAATTTTCTGTGAACATCTGCTTCTCACTGTCCAGCCACCAAAGTTCACGAGAAAACATCTGAGTTGATTGAAATGTTAATACACTCACCTGAGTTGCCTTCAAGCTTATTAAGCAATAAAGAGTGCTTTACAGATCTTTTTTGCCCTGGGTTCCTATGAGACACTAGAATTGAACATCAGTCAGAGACAGTAAAGACAGTAAAGCACAGAGGTCTTTATAGTAAAAATAAGATAAAAAGATAACTAAAACGTTATCTATCAGAAAGTTTTCCCCCCATTATTTGCAGAGTGTGGATGTAGAAGAGCAGATATATTCATGCATGGTGCAAGTTTTAAAAGAGGACACTGAGGTTGCTTGTTTGATGTCCAGCTACAGGCTATGCCAGCTTTCCAGCTTTGGAGCCCTGACAGAAAATGCGCTGCAGCCAGGCCCCGGGGACAGCCCAGAACAACTGGTTGGCAGAACTCAGGCTAAGAACAGCGGTGTATGGAGACAAAAGGTCAACAATGTTGGCTGGGGCAAAACCTGCCCACGACTTCAAAGGTGCTGTACCTGAAATACTGAACAAAATTTAGTCTAGCCTGGCATTGCCTCCACATGGCTTTTGCCTGAGTTTGATTGACATTCAGAGTCTGGGCCAGGAATGGCTGCACACGGCTTTCACCTCTGACATGACAAGCGAACATGGAGGTGGATGAGCTGTGAAGGTAGATTTATGGTGCGCAAGCCAGAAAATTAAATCTCTATGTCTTTTGTGTCCAGCGCAAATTTGTAAAGTATTTTTGTAACTTGGAGCGGACTGCTGCACGTTCTATTTCAACATGTTCAGCTGGGAAGACTGGCCGGGTAGGTTCGCCTGTACAAACATCTGTATGATTCAGATGTACAGACCACAGGGAGTCAGATGGCTTTACATGTGGTAAGAGAGAGACACCACACTGGCAAAAGAAGCATTTTGCTGGAGAGTGTGAAAAAACATGAGAGATTGCTTTGTTTTATTGGCTTAGAATTACAACACTAAACACACTGCAAACTCACAGTCCTCTCTTCCCGATTTACAGCCCCCCTTTCTTGGCTTAAAATAACTCACCGTTGTCGGCTACGGCCGCTGAACAGGCTACACGTTGTAAACAGCTGTGGCCGTGGGTTAGCATGGCGGCGTTAGCCATGACCAGTCAGGATCTCTTTACTGGCTGTGTCTCAATTGTTTTTGCGAGTAACCAACTCGGGTAGGTCGAACTATATAATTCAATCTGAGTACACAAATGTTGAAATTACATAAAATGCCCGTCCCTTATAGCCATGATAAATTAGCCTGAAGCTAATGCTTACCTGTTCAGGAGGAAATTAGCCAACTCTGCGTCCTTTTGGGCTCTAAGCTGTCTCCATCTTTCAAATACATCTCCAGTATTTACCCGGGGGTTGTTACGTCTCTGGTCACGCAACTGTTAGAAACATGCTGTTTTCTTTTGATCTCTGTTGATCTTGTTAGTTTGTTTGCTGCTTTTATGGCTGTACTAACGTTACAGCTGTAGCGTGCTGGGTTTGCGTTTTTACAGATATATCTGGCAACCCGGCCTGGCTGTCAAACTGGGCAGTTGATAACAACACACAGGCCAAAACACAGACAGAAATTCCGTCATGGAACCGAAATTTCAAAATGAGAAAATCCTGGCATTAGCATTGTTGTCAGAAAAGATAGTATTTAAACTTAGCATGTTTCCTTGCAATTGACTTGATATGTAAAAACCATTCACAGGTGGGTTTAACACCTTTTTATAAATGTGTTCAAAACCACATGAAAATATTGTGGTGACTTAAGTTTCACTGTGTATCTTGGAGAAATAAATTGAAAACTCTTTTTTTAAAAGCACTTTATAATGTGCCTCTCATTCACCCACACATCCACGCTGATTACCATAAATGCATGGTACTGACAATTCTACTTGGAGGAACTGGGGTTCAGTATCTTAGAAAATACACCATTGACTAGTAAGTTATATTTCTTGTTTATTTCTGGCACTGAAACTTCACAGCAATAATCTACAGCCTACCGGAATCTGTAAATCACTCCCCTCAACATAGTCAGTCCCCATTGGTTTTACAATCAAATGCCAATACCGATCAAGTTTAGTCGATGATTGCTAAAAAATGTATTTATTGATACACTGCGACACAAAAAACTTGTTCTTAAATATTCAAATGACCACTTTAACTACCGGACTAGCACATATGATGGGTTTCCGACCTGCAGTGAGAGTTACTGTGGTGACTGGGTGCTGGTGGGGGAGTGTTGGGAATAATTGCATCCATCTATCAAACCCCAGGTCAGTGTCACCATCTGAAATGACAACATCCTATGAAGCTGCTGCTGACTAGGGCATTGTCAGCAATGGTATCATGCTATGTTCTTGGACCACTGTGTTGGAAATTGGCAATGGGGAAAGGCATGGAAAGAAAGAGGCCACCAGCAGAGGTCTAGAGTTTGACCCAATGCTGCCACAAAGCTAGAGACTGCAAGATAGCAGCCATAAGGTTAAAGATAAGGCAATTTATAATAGGGTTGGAGACTGTCAGAAAAAAAAGACACAAAAGTAGCATAGGGTATAACACATTTTAGAATGGTGTTACAAAATAAATGAAAAAACGAAACAAAAGCCAAGAGCAGATTTTATATATTCAGGCCAAGAAATTCCCTGAAGCCTAGACATTAAAATGTGGTAGATGTAAAGTATTGTATCTTAGCAAAGATACAAAAGATGTTGTAGCCACTGGTAATTTCCTAGTGCTGGATGTTTAAATCTATCAGGATTAATCTGCCAGAGGGGCAGAGAGCACAAATGAGCTATTGGGCCTCTATTGACTCCAGTTCCTTTTCGCTTTGCTTTGGAACACTAACTGGGCCCATATTTGTTGTGTGGTAATTTTAATATTTCCGCCAGGAGAATAGTAAAATAGGCTTTTATACTGCCATTGACTGCTGACCCCTCACTCTTAACCAGCCAGTGGGGGGTGACAACTTTACACACAAGATATCTCTTAATTTTTATGTAGATTTGCAGATGTGCAGACTATGCCCATTCACCAATGCAAATTCCACATTAGTGTAACTTATTGTGGCAATAAACCCTTTTTATATATTTGATATTGATACATTGACCCCATGTTCTTTCTTCAATACACATTGGACAAACTTTAGGAAGCTCTTGTATTGTGGGGTGAACTCTGTAGCCTTAGTAGCCACTAGATGGGCTTTTTATCCCTGGAGCTTTTTAGTCTTTTTCATATTATTGTAATTTCATTGTCATAAGAAAGCCAGCCCTTTCCAGTCTGCTACCCCATAGTCCTGTCTGTTAGCTTGTGGTAAAAGCAACTACTGGGACTGGGTTTTTTGAACACTGTCTAAACACTCTGGCAGCATAATGCATAATTAGTCTCGTTGACAAAACTGCACCCAAAAGTCAGGACTATATTTTCTACATCACTTGTTGCCATGTCACTGGGTTAAAGTGTTTGTGAATCCAAAGCTGTTTGTGTCATTAAGGCTAGAGAGTTAGTTTGTGGGAGCTTTTAGACTCGATGTGCTGTTGTGTCTGTCACGGAGACAAAGCGGACGTCTCCATAAAAAAAAGACACTGCACTCAGTGCTGTTCCAATTTTCGGCTTTTCTCTGCAAATGAAAAGCCATCTTTTGAATCTGAGAGACAAGGATAGAACACAACAGTTTGTCTCACATTGAGCCCTTCAAAAACCAATGCAGTGACACCAATTGTCTGTAGTAAGAACCCACAATAGATGAAGAATAAATTCAACATGACAGCAAATGGAAAGTATATTGTCAGTTAAACAGAGACACACTAGCCAACACAGTCTATTCTGCAGAGAGGATATAATCAGCAGCTTATTTGCAGTATTATATGTTTGAAAGACTCTGCAAGTTGACAGAATTACTAACCATTGTTTGTAAAAAAAAAAATAAGTACTGTTTGTTTCGGAAGGTAAATGTTACTTCTAATGTTCTCTCTCACAGGCCACAGAGGGTCCACCCAAGAGGGTGTGTGTCATAGAAACTCATAATTAGACAAGCTGCAGAACTCCAGTGTATATACCATTGAAATTATGATACAAGACGAAAGCTATGCATACAAATATGCAGATGAAATCGCTTTCACTGTCCTGTGTGATCAGAGAGTGTTCTCCAAACTTGGTGTCAGCAGACAGCTATGGAGCTTAATGTCACTAAAACAAAAGAACTGACAACCAGCTTTAATCCGGACTACCTGTCATACTCAGTGGACAGCCACCACCCCTGAGCAAGACCGTTTTAGCCATGGAGGAAACATCAGCCCTTTACTGGCCATGAACGTGTTTCTTGTGATGGTTTTCAGCTTCACCACCACAATAGCAAAAGTTTTTTTTGTCATCCATCTATCATCACATTTCAAAGCAGTAATAGCAGTGTCAAAAGCGTACTGGTCCTTGTGACAGAGGCGGAGGAGGAGGGGCCTTGCTACTTCTTCACTAAGCATACAGTGAGGAAAATAAGTATTTGAACACCCTGCTATTTTGCAAGTTCTCCCACTTGGAAATCATGGAGGGGTCTGAAATTGTCATCGTAGGTGCATGTCCACTGTGAGAGACATAATCTAAAAAGAAAAATCCAGAAATATATGATTTTTTAACTATTTATTTATAGGATACAGCTGCAAATAAGTATTTGAACACTTGTCTATCAGTTAAAATTCTGACCCTCAAAGACCTGTTAGTCTGCCTTTAAAATGTCCACCTCCACTCCATTTATTATCCTAAATTAGATGCACCTGTTTGAGGTCGTTAGCTGCATAAAGACACCTGTCCACCCCATACAATCAGTAAGAATCCAACTACTAACATGGCCAAGACCAAAGAGCTGTCCAAAGACACTAGAGACAAAATTGTACACCTCCACAAGGCTGGAAAGGGCTACGGGGAAATTGCCAAGCAGCTTGGTGAAAAAAGGTCCACTGTTGGAGCAATCATTAGAAAATGGAAGAAGCTAAACATGACTGTCAATCTCCCTCGGACTGGGGCTCCATGCAAGATCTCACCTCGTGGGGTCTCAATGATCCTAAGAAAGGTGAGAAATCAGCCCAGAACTACACGGGAGGAGCTGGTCAATGACCTGAAACCACCGTTTCCAAGGTTACTGTTGGTAATATACTAAAACGTCATGGTTTGAAATCATGCATGGCACGGAAGGTTCCCCTGCTTAAACCAGCACATGTCAAGGCCCGTCTTAAGTTTGCCAATGACCATTTGGATGATCCAGAGGAGTCATGGGAGAAAGTCATGTGGTCAGATGAGACCAAAATAGAACTTTTTGGTCATAATTCCACTAACCGTGTTTGGAGGAAGAAGAATGATGAGTACCATCCCAAGAACACCATCCCTACTGTGAAGCATGGGGGTGGTAGCATCATGCTTTGGGGGTGTTTTTCTGCACATGGGACAGGGCGACTGCACTGTATTAAGGAGAGGATGACCGGGCCATGTATTGCGAGATTTTGGGGAACAACCTCCTTCCCTCAGTTAGAGCATTGAAGATGGGTCGAGGCTGGGTTTTCCAACATGACAATGACCCGAAGCACACTGCCAGGATAACCAAGGAGTGGCTCTGTAAGAAGCATATCAAGGTTCTGGCGTGGCCTAGCCAGTCTCCAGACCTAAACCCAATAGAGAATCTTTGGAGGGAGCTCAAACTCCGTGTTTCTCCGCGACAGCCCAGAAACCGGACTGATCTAGAGAAGATCTGTGTGGAGGAGTGGGCCAAAATCCCTCCTGCAGTGTGTGCAAACCTGGTGAAAAACTACAGGAAACGTTTGACATCTGTACTTGCAAACAAAGGCTACTGTACCAAATATTAACATTGATTTTCTCAGGTGTTCAAATACTTATTTGCAGCTGTATCATACAAATAAATAGTTAAAAAATCATATATTGTGATTTCTGGATTTTTTTTTTTTTTTTTTTTAGATTATGTCTCTCACAGTGGACATGCACCTACAATGACAATTTCAGACCCCTCCATGATTTCTAGGTGGGAGAACTTGCAAAATAGCAGGGTGTTCAAATACTTATTTTCCTCACTGTGCAAGACCCACCACCCACCCTGTCATTGTGTTTACTTTTACTCTGCATAGAACTACGCATGCAGCATGACAAATATTTACATTCCCCATGTCCTTGATGTATAAGCGCACAGTAATTGTTTTTATGAGTGAGGGAGTGCAATGCATTATTTCATATGAGCTATGGCTTTTTGTCTGAGACTGATTATTACAAATGACCATGTTAACACTAATCATGGGAACGTATCATTTATAAGCACAGCTTATAAATAGCAAAGATTACATTCATATTCAAACTGAATGTTCCTTTCTGTAATATGTATTGCTGAAATATGATTTGCTTGCAGTGTATTTAATAAGGTAGGGCCTAAATATATTCATATACTGAAGCTGTAACATATTCATGCTGGCACTTCAATATTTAAAAAGCCTAAGCATATTCAGTATATTAAATCATAGAGTAGAGAAGATTTTAAACATAGCGTGTGTGTGTGCTTCACAACCTCATGCAAACAGCTACAGTATAGCAGCCTCAGCATCTGAAACTATATTCTTTTTCTTGTCCTGTGTGATTAATAGAAAAAAAGCCATATCTTCATCTTATCTGTCTTCAAATTATACAACCATCTTTTTAATGTTTTACATTAAATGTCACTATAACAGTGATAATGGGTTGAAAATTAAAGGAGCGTACTGTAGCCCACTAGTATTTTACTTCTAGTACCTCTCAAGTGCACTTTAAGTTGAAGTGAGACATGACCAAATTATTGCCAATTCAGGTAATTGCTTGATTGGAATTTTAATCTTTCGGATTTCCAACGTGAGGTTGAACAGATTAATTAGGAATTAGTTTGAGTTAAGGACTTGTTTTTAAAGGCTAAATAAGACTTTTCCTCTATATGACATTGATAATGAAACAGGACAAAGCATCTTTTCCTGTAATAAGGCCTCTCGAATTTTCATTCTAGCTGTACATCAATAGTACTCTATAGCATGATGCTGCTACTGAGTTGCAAAGTAGGGGTAGTGAGGATGTATTTTAAGCAGTGTTATGGGAGGAAAAAAATCCTGTTTGATCCTGTTTGATTAGAAAACAATATTTGGAGCACTTCCAAAGCTTGGACGTGCATGTCTTTGATAAAAACTCAAGGGTTCAAGCTTATGAAGACTCCATGTAAATAAATAGAGATTTTAGCATCGTAAAATACACTTCATTCAAAGTCGACAGAAACAAAATAAAACTATGAAAAGCCGTTTTGGGTCGTCTTTCCACTTTTCCAACCATCACAACTCTAGTTTTGATTGAAGTAAACACATAGTTTACTGATTTACATGTGAAAATATGTTGGCTCTATACATGCTAAAAGTATTGCTTTTCTAAATGGAATCTGGTGGGTTTAGCACTAGTGACTTTAGAGCTGTCTCTGGTTAAACAGAAAGGTCTCAAAGACTGTGTAGCTGGTTTGCTGCCGACTGCAGTGCTCTTGCTTAATATTGGACCAATGTCAGTATTGTATTAAGTACTTTAAAGTAATACTTGAGTAAAAGTATCTTACCAGAAAAAGACTTTGGTAGAAGTTATAGTCCCCTTTTAGAATATTACTTGAGTAAAAGTCTTAAAGTATCTGATATTTACTTTACTTAAGTATCAAAAGTAATTTTCTGATATTAGATGTAGTGGAGTAAAAGTTTACAATTTATTTAGGAAATGTAGTGGAGTAAAAGTAAAAGTTTCCGGAAATATAAATAACGAAGTAAAGTATAGATACTTGAAAATCCTACTTAAGTACAGTAACAAAGTATTTGTACTTTGTTACATTACAACACTGACCAATGTCAAAGATTGTTGTTCCCATCAGTCACTTAGACACAAAATCATAAGAAAATAGGGTCCAGGTTGGGAAAAACGGTAGCTAAGAGTGATGATGGCCACTATGCCACCTCTTACATCCGGTTTTATTTTGGTGTTTCCCGTCCACAGCTCCAGCTTGATTATCTGATTGATTGGTTGAGGTTATCATTTATCTATTAATTTATTTCAAAACACTTTCCAGGGTTTTTCCTGCATAGAAGAATAAATAAATAAATAAATAAATAAATAAATAAAAGAGATTTTAGCCAGCTCCACTGCTAAAAAAAAATCCTAAAGGAAACACTGTAGCCTATTATATTATCAGTTGCAACCCTGGCAGTGGTAAGCAGTCGTGAAAGAAAATAAAAAATATATTAAAACATAATTCAAACCGATGTGCGCATTGGCAACATATGGCTGAAGAAGCCGATAAATAGCCTATATGTAATTCCCTCCACTGAAAATCTATATCTTTCATAAAAATATCCATTAGGGAATGTTAAGAGGGTTGTCGGTCTCTAAATGTTTGAACTTTTCTGAGCGCACCTCTCTCTCTCTCCGCAGCTCAGCTCTACCTGATCTTCTGAGAACGGTGACGCCGTTATCAATCGAGTATTGATTGGTCAGTAAGCGGTGCTTTTACACCGGTTGATCTCTGATCTCCAACCAGTTTAGGTGTTCAGCATAAGCTACCACAGCGATTGAACCCGGTAACAAGTAATCCACCGTTGTGATACAGAAAACCCTGGGTAGAACCTGAAGTTACCTCGGTAACGCCAAATCTTTCTTCGTAGTACGGGCCTCTGATCTCAGTTTTATCTCCAGAGTAAGGCTGTGTCACACTCTTCTGGGGATTTATTTTAAAATTCATATTATTTTTTAACCAGTTTTGTTAATTGGGTTTTATTCACGCACGCACGTGAGTCACACAACAATGTGTTTTCAGTGAGTGTCCGAAATCTTGTTTGGTTATTCCCTTATAGTTCACTATTTAATAAACACTATACAGGGAATAGTGAGTGAGTGAGTGAATGAGGGAACGGTTTCCAACACAGCTTTTGTTGTGGTAGCCCTGGGGTGGCCTCTGATATGCCTGGACCACTGAAGATAAATATGTAAAGGTATGCAGCAAATTCTCTAAGGTAGGTAGGGAACGCTTTAAATAGGAGGTTAGATTCATCCAAGTCCTTATCTTAAAGTGATGATTCGGAGTAATTTCACCCTAGGGTCCTTTGCACCACGACCTCGAGCCAAACAACCCCCCAGAAGCTTTTTTCACCTGGGTCGAACATTGGGAGAGTTAGCATTATCAGTTGAATAGCTTAGTGCAGGTGCTAATGGATCCAACTGTGTATCTCGTAAGTTACCCCACTAATAATGCCCGAAATGATACCAAACTTCTACACTAGTACAAATAGGTTATGTACTCATAAAACGATGGATTGGAAAGTTTGTAAGTACACCAGGAGTTTATTTTAAATAACACTTGCCTGTTGGCTTCTGCTCTCTGCTGCTACTGCTACCGGCAGAGGTCGTGGTGCAAAGGAGGGTGAATTTACTCCGAACCATCACTTGTAGAGTAGCATGCAAATAGCACATGATGACCTTGTTGAAGCCTGCTTTGTGTGTGTATAAGCTTTAGTTAAAAACATTTGGGGTTAAGTGTTCAAATGAAAGCTTTGCTTTACTTGTGAAACCCTTGTAACTTAATGTGGGACTAGTTTAGTAGCCATTGTAGTTTATGTTCATTATTGCTTGATTGTGTAGCTGTTTTTGCAGCCTGCTCATTGTGTGGTTATCTTGTACTCTTGGGCCTAGGCAGAATTACAAAAAGTGGGCGGGGAAATCTAAGGTGAGGTCTGGTGGTCCTCCCCCAGAATATCTGAACCGAGTAGATGTCATTTCCCATTTTCTAGTATAGGCATCCAATCTGGCTCAGAGCCATTTTAAATAATAACCACTTATTGTTTATTTAAACTTGAGGATCTCTTTATGCTCGCATGCAATTGCAATTTCTGTTAACCTCTTGAACCCGAGAGCCCCCGGTACCGGCTTGGCTGCTAGTTTGTATTTGATAGCTGTACTTTGCTTTGTGGCCTTTTCAAACTTGCAGTCTTCAGACCCTACTGATGCTGGATATTTTATCAGACTTCACAAAGCTCCTTTTGGAGACGCAAAATGTTTTATACAATTTCTTCATTTGGAAAGGCAGCGGCAAGATACACATTTGTTCTTGAGGTATTCAGATTTTTTTTCTCCAGGATGAAGCGCGGGACAGAGCTGCCATCACCATTCACCATTCTATAACTCCTGGGTCACAGGAAACTGATTAGCAACCCCTGCAATAAACCCCTCTAATAAATATGGAGCTGTCTGTTTACCAGGCCCTGAGCTTAGTTACATACTGCAATGACATGTCAATTAGTCTGCTTCTCTCTGCCGGTGCTCCCACCCACAGACATGTCCATGGGTGGCCTTCCAAAACGCATACACCTCCAGTATTGTTGACATAATATAATCAGAGGGTTTTCATCATATAAATACAGTTCACCATGCTTCACCTGACGGCTAGATAAGGTAAAAAAAACGTCAGTGAAAGGGGGTGGGGGAGCTGCATTTGCAATTGATGCGTGTGATGAGACTAATGAGCTCCCCTGTGAACACATCAAAGAACAAGGAAGAGATAATGAGACTGTTTCTCTTTTTAAATAACTCATAATCAGTTCGTCTTTTTTACTTTTGTGCCATAACCTTCAGCCTCTCCTCCCTCAACTGTAGATAATCTAACCAAGGTGCTTCATACACATTTTAATAAAGAATTATACTTTATTTGAATATCGTTTTTTTATATATATATATATATATATATATATATATATATATATATATATATATATATATATGTGTGCCTTTGATCAGGCTTCATGTCAGGTTGCCTTATCATAAGTAATATTTTATAATTCGATTGCTGTTTTTTGTCCAGACTGCCAATTAAATATCCTATTTTTATTTATAGATTTCTACGTTCATACTGTGAGCAACTTGGTTGATTAATCTTTGGCTGTTGGCAGTGTGAGAGGACAGCCGTGTAAGACTCTGGCTCATAATTTGTTACTTCTGGCTGGGCCTTGAGGATAATTAGTATACCTAAAAGCCATCCCAAAAGTGTCTTTTCCCTCATAGTCTTCAAACAAACCGGCTTGGATCTTGTTAGGCCATTATACTACAGTGCAAGGGAGGACTGCTTTGAGTTAGTTGAAGCAGATTACTAAACTTGGTATTTTCAACCCATTCTCACTCCGAACTCGTAAGATACGGACGTTTGGACAGTGGCTGTCAGCGGCTGTCAGCGGCTGTCAGCGTCTGAAGCGACGAAAAAGGCGTGCTTCAGCGTGTTTGTATAACATACCAGGGACGGGGTTTAGCGAGTAGTATGTAAGGCTGAAATACCTCGTAGGGAGGCTGGTCGGGGTGGTGGATGGGTCAAACACAGGACTTTCGCCCAGGAGACCGGGGTTCGTGTCCCGCTTGTCACGTTTCCTAAAGTTGCTTTCTTCTTTAACCGTCCTGTTATTCCTGCGTGTCACGGAAGCGTAAGCCCACCCACGACCTTTTCCTAAACATAACTGCGTCAAAAGGGACGCCAATAGTCCCGACCAAGCGCGTTTAGTTAAAGTGTGTTATATGACGCTAAAGGAGACTTATAGAGTCAATAACAATGACAAAGGCACCTGACCAAGCGTCCGTATTTTACAAGATGGGAGTGAGAACCTGTTGGTATTTTACAATTGAAGCAATAAAAGGGAACTCCACACCACATTTTGGCATCTGTAAGTGAAGAGAAACAAGTCTTTTTAAAGTGGCTGCGAGGAACTTTCAGTTTGTGTTGATTCTAGTAACCCCTTTGGACAAAAGTGAAAGGTTTTTTTTCCGCACCTGCTGTCGTAAAGATCTAATATCCACGGGAGGAAAGCATGTATTACCCATCGTATTACTGAATTACTAAGTCAGTGTTACTGGAAGGTCATATAGTTGCGATGAATGTTTTGCTCAGACAGAAACAAATTTATTTACAATAAGAGAATATGTTACTGATGCATCGTTGCATTTCAAGTGTTGCATGTGTAATACTCATAAAAAGGGTTTTGTGATATAAAGGTATATTTGCTTTTTTTAAGAGTTTATTGTTTTGCTTTGAAGATGGATTTTCATATTTTTGTGTACCTTAATTTATAGGTTGATCATTTAAAAGTAATAAGAATAGTAAGGGCATGCTATTCCATATTGCGCCAGTAGGTGGCAGTAGTAGTTTTCACAGCATCCAGTACACTTTGTGAGTGCCGTTGTAGGTACCAGATGTACTCGGATGATCCGAACTGCTTGCGGTCCTGCGCCTGTCGGTGACGTCACAGTACAGCAACGCCACTAGTTCAAACTACGTTGCTTCCGATGTGCTCGGGCTCATTTACACTTGCTATGGCAATATTAGGCCTATATATTTATATATATTTTATTTTTTGTATATATATTGATATATGTAACATATATCAATTCCAATATTTATGTCTAAAAATACATCTTCGTGTCGTAAAAAAAATATCGTTAAGACGCTAATGTCAGTTGCTGATCAAGTTCAGCTAATGTGTGTGTGTGTGTGTGTGTGTGTGTGTGTGTGTGTGTGTGGATTAAACACTGTGAATGAACGTTGCAACACGAATGTTAGCTGTTTTTGTTTGTGAGTTTGTGTGTGTTTGTGTGGATTAAACCGTGTGAAAGAACATTACGACGCTAATGTCAGCTGCCGATAAAGGTAAGCTTATGTGTGTGTGTTTGTGTGTGTGTGTGTGTGTGTGTGTGTGTGTGTGTGTTGCCCGCCGCTATACTTAAAACTCAAAGTGTATCTAGTTTCTGTGGAATTATCTACAATACAGCACTACAAAGAAATTTCTAAAAGTTCTCCATAGTTCTTCTTCTTGGTTATATTTGATCCAAAGAACCACGAAAACGACACCCGTAAACTCTACAGCCATTCACAATCTGCTACGTCATCATGCCAACGTACAGCCAATGGTGTACTGTGACATCACCGACAAGCACAGGGCCCTGAGCGGTTCTGACCACCCAAGCACATAATCCAGTTGAATGGTTAAAGAACACATTGTCCTGTCTCACTTCTTTCTGTGTACTTTTTCCTGCTGTTACAGGTTAGTTTCCAACACATAATGCAATACAGCCATTTAGAAGATGATTCTAGTCATAAGCAAGATGGTATCGGCACGCTAATGTGTTGCTAATTAAGTTAAAAGTGAACTTTAACTGAAATAACGGTAACCTTGTATGTCCCGTAATGGCGTCGTGTCTACTTGTTATTTCCCCAAATTTAGCTACATGCTATTATTTTCTACTGTGTTTTTTCTGTCAGTGGCTCGTGGACATTGGTAATAAGAAAGACAATGTGTAGCAGCTCATTATTGCAGCGGAATGTTTATTAGGTTATAATTGTGTGTTGTTTTTCAAGCTAATTACTGCTATTCCTGAGCTTGAGCTAACGGGTTAGCCTATTTTTCGTGTAGCATTTGCTGTCTAGTCGTTCCCACCAATGCCGTTTCAATACGGACTTACCAGGTTTTCCTTGCTCATAGAGTTACTCTATGTTGGATAGTTAGTGGGTATATTTTATCCGTCTCTTCTGTTATAATTAGTAATAAATACTAAATATTGTCATGACCGAAAGAACGAGATCCAGGGTACAAGCAGCCGAAATGGGTTTCCTCAGGAGGGTGGCTGGCGTCTCCCTTAGAGATCGGGTGAGAAGCTCAGTCATCCGTGAGGAGCTCGGAGTAGAGCCGCTGCTCCTTTGCGTCGAAAGGAGCCAGTTGAGGTGGTTCGGGCATCTGGTAAGGATGCCCCCTGGGCGCCTCCCTAGGGAGGTGTTCCAGGCACGTCCAGCTGGGAGGAGGCCTCGGGGAAGACCCAGGACTAAGTGGAGGGATTATATCTCCAACCTGGCCTGGGAACGCCTCGGGATCCCCCAGTCGGAGCTGGTTAATGTTGCTCGGGAAAGGGAAGTTTGGGGTCCCCTGCTGGAGCAGACACCCGACACCGACAGCGGACGAAGATGGATGGATGAATGGATGGATGGATGGATGGATGGAAATACTAAATGGTGAAAGTATTCACATTAGACACACCTTAAGGAGAAGGTTGATGTGTTACTGTACTGTATATTGCATTAGTAGTCTCAATGAAGGTATAATATACAAAGATAGACATATATGATATGTTTTTGTACAGAAAAGTTTTTATTTTTATGTCAATGAGGAATGAGTATATTTTATAGTTATGTAACAGATGTAAATTGGTCTATGTACCTCTACCTTTTCTTGTTAAGCGTTATATCTGGTTTTGACCAGTGCATTTATGCAAAAATAATAAAACAGAAAGAAGAGTATTCAAGTGAGGGATAAAACTATAATCCAGTTGAATGAAGAAAGAACAACACGTTGTCCTGTCTGTGTACTTCTTTCTGTGTACTATTTCCTGTTGTTACAGGATTATCTCAACAACCTGCTAAAGGGGTGCCAAGCCGGTACCCGTTACACATGGGTTAATTTAGCCTACTTTGGATGTATTGTGAGCTAACCCGGGTGTCACTGTGTCCCGAGCCAAAGCATTAGCAAGAGTTTGTTATAGCAACCAACGTAATAATAATAGTAATAACTTAGATTTACATAGCCTCTTTCATGAAACCCAAGGATGCATTACACCAGTGGTCATCAACTACATTTTCAGCTACATTTTCCCATTTTTTAAGCAGACACTCTGGGGCCAGACTTTCAAATAAAGAAAATACAATGTATTTATACCTAATAAGCCTATCCTTTTTGATACTTTCCCTCTTTTACTAAATTAATGCTATATTTATTTACATGTATTAGACTTTAAAAAACATGGAAACTCCATAATAATACTAGGCTACTTACAGTTTTTCTGAATTGCTAAAACACTAAATCCCATTGTAAAAACTAAACTGGCAACTGCCAAAACTCTTTTAAAAAATCAATCACACTGTTGTTAAAATCTTAAACACTATTCATCTGTTTAGGACACAATTTGCGAATCTGAATCGCCCATTTACCAAAACTCTAAACACATTCTCAAACACAGAACACAACTTTGCAGTGTCATACACTTGTACCCAGAATGGTGCACACAGGCTACAGAAGTTAAACACAGCTAACACACTGTTCTCATCTTTTACACACTACCACTCAAAATTGAAAACACGTGTCCAATCAGTGCACACAATTAGAAAACAGTATTTAAGCCTAGTCAAATGTAAATGGCATGAGTTGATCCAACAATGGAGCAGAACAGAGGAAGAGGAAGAGGAGTCTGTGTCAGAGGTGGTGGGTAAGGACAAAGACCAAGCAGATCAAAAATTTCAAATGACATTTGAGCAACTGTCATAGATCATGTTCTGGTGCATGGCATGACTAGGAGGGAGGCAGGGCAATGTGTGCAAACAAACCTAAGCAGGTTCTCAGTGGCTTCTATAATCCGGACCTTGAGAGAAGAAAACAGGTAAAGTATACTTGTCTCAGAAAGGGGACAATGAGACATAACTTTTCCATGGTACTGTGTTTTTAAAACAAATGTGTGTGTATGTGTATACTTCTAACTAATTGGGGTTCTTTTTACAGAATTGAAAGACGGCCTCATGAGGGTGGAAGGACACGCATGTTCTCACAACACCAGGAGACACTTATTGTGGATATGGTCCGTCAGAACAATGCAATTCGACTGCATGAAATACAGCAGCGGATTGTAGAAGACAACGTAGATTTCGAGGGAATAAATAGTGTGAGTCTGTCAACAATTGATCGTCTCCTGCAACGCAACAAGATAAGGATGAAACAAGTTTATTGGGTACCATTTGAGCGAAACAGTGAGAGAGTGAAAGAGCTACAATGTCAATATGTGCAAGTAAGTAAACTCAGTACTAGAGACTACTGTGTAGTTTGGGAAGCAGCACATGTATACATCTTACAGTGTCATTTATGGAACTAAATGTAGTTTTCACTGTGTACAGAGAATCTTTGAGCTTGACTCAATGGCTATGCCTCATGAATACATTTTCATGGATGAAGCTGGATTCAATCTAGCCAAAAGGAGAAGAAGAGGTCGCAACGTGATAGGTCAACGTGCCATTATTGAACTGGCCAGCGTGGTGGAAATGTAACCATCGGTTCTGCCATCAGCAGCTATGGGGTTCTCAACAGTCATGTTACTGTTGGGTCATACAACACCGAACTGCTACTAACATTCCTGGATGGTCTACGGGGTGCTCTGCTCGAGCAGGCGGAGCGTCCCATGTATGTTGTCATTTGGGACAATGTGAGCTTTCACCGTGGTCCGAGAATACGCAACTGGTTTCAAAATGACCAGCATTTTATTAATGTCTTTCTTCCACCATACTCTCCCTTCTTAAACCCTATCGAGGAGTTTTTCTCAGCATGGAGATGGAAAGTCTATGACCATAACCCTTACACACAGGAGAACCTAATTCAAGCAATGACTGGAGCATGTGGCGACATCAGCGTGGAATCTTGCCAGAGCTGGATTCGGCATGCTAAAGGATTCTTTCCCCGTTGCCTTGCAAGGGAGAACATAGCATGTGACGTGGATGAAGTCCTGTGGCCTCACCCAGCAGAGAGGCGTGATCCTGAGGCAGAATAAATGCTGTAAACATGTCTTTATTTTTTTCTTTACATAACTTTTGTTTCTCTTTTCTGCTGCAGTTTTTTTTAAAAGCTTTATTTCTTTTGTTTAAATCTGAGTACAAGAATAAAATTATTCCCGCTATCCCAGTGTTTTGCATTTATTTATGTAGTGTGTAATGGTTGCTAAGTTGTGTTTGCACATTAGCTGGTTTTGTGTGGTTTTTGACGGTAGTGAGTGATCTTGATTAAGGTTAAAATGGTTTTGGGTCAAATGTTTGGTTTTGCAAGAGGAGTCAGGTTTTGTGAATGTAGCTTGAAAATTGGGTTTTGTGTTCACAGTTTAGAGAAAAGGAGATCAGGTTTCAAGAAATGTGTCTTAGCAATTCAGAAAAACTGTAACTAGAAAATGATCTCAGACTAAGAGGCAGTTCACCGAGGAGTGATAGCTAAAGTCTGTGATTACAGAAACGTCGTTGTAGCATACAGTGTCCTGAGAAGAAAGGCCTGTTGTCAGGTAAAAATGTCACTGTCAAAGAGCGAAAAGTCGACAGGGAAAACAGCTTTAATGAAGAATGGACCGATAAGTAGGCTACTCATTTGTTTTAGCCATGTGGATTTGTTGTGGTCTTATGATACATCCTTGGATTTACCACTCCAGCGTTTGTTTAGCTAGTAGCTAAGTTTAGAAGAATTTTGTCCAATTTTCAATTAAATTCTCTATTTGCAGAGTAGTACAATGTGTTTGTGTAAAACAGCGCAGTGGAGAAGAGTGAACTGCGCCAACAGAGCAAATTGATATATCGCTCTACATGTTAATGCCTATTGGAAAGTTAAGTGGGTATTGGCTTTTTACCCAGGTAGGTTTTTATAGTAGCCTACTTACAGTAACGTAGCATTAGTTGTCATCTGCGCCAGCAGCAGCTGATAAAGCCTCTCTATATCCCTTCCAGTATAGGCCTACATGTGCTGCGTGTTGTAACGTTAACACACATACCTCTCGCCGCTGCTGTGTGAAGCGCGGACATCAGCGTTTAGAATCCCGTCCATCTTCCAAAATACAACGCTTGTAGCCAAATAAATTATGCTTAAAGATGCATGGCATTTTGTCTGGTTTATCTGGGTGTTGCCAGTGTGACTTAGATCTGCCAAACCGAAACTAATCGGCACGTGAATAGAGATGCAAATACGGGGGTAGGTTTGCTGCTCTCCCTGTGGAATGTCACCTGCTGTGAGTGCTAGAAATGCTAAATACCAGAACACATTTTTTCCTCTGCACATTTTCTGAATTCATTATTATTCTGCGGGCCAGACTGAAAGCTTTGGCAGGTTGGATGTGGCCCCCCGGGGCACCAGTTAACGGTCGCTGCTTTGCACAAGTACAGGGGGACTAAAAGAAAATAGTGGGCTAATACAAACATGTACTGAAAAGAAATAAAAACTGGGCGCTAAATCATTTCATGTAGGTTACTGACGTACATCCACGTCTCGCATTGTAAAGTGATTTTATGAAAGAAAAATATATTACATACCTGTCTAGGAGGAAAAGGGACAATTAAGGGTTGGTTTTGGATTATTTACAATTCTATAATTGTCTCCATCTGTTGACTATCACCCATTGTCTTTCACTCTCCCTTTTTAACTTTTAGTTGTTTTCGTTTAATTTCATTTTTTCTGTCATGGCCCTGCCCCAGTATCAGCCATAACTACAACAGATAACTTCTCAAATAAAATTAAAATACAATTAGGCCTATATAAAGAAATCTCCTGCTACCTTTTACCTGGCTGGATAGTCAAACAGGCTTTTCCGGCGTTACGCCGAAATCTGTGACCAATCAGAATGTGTGCTCTGTAGAGCCGGTCTGCCTGCCATAAATCATTTTGTGACTTTGCGGGAAAAATCGGACCCAGGCAGAGGTATTAATAAAGACTATTTTAAAATAGCGTACTTTTCACTGTTAGTCTCGTTTGCTGCTACAGGTTAGTTATGATCATCAGATTTTCCCCGTAGCTACTTTAAGTAGTGGTCTGTTGTATTTGTGACCACACCCAGGTGTGATGTAGCGTGGAACTATAAAAGTGCATAGTGTCACGAGCCTGTGGTTCTGGAGAAACTCTCTCCTGGATAATGAAACAATCTTAAAGGTTTATAATGTGGGGTTCAACGTTGTTTTAGAGAAAATCATGTTTTTTCCCGTCATTTTGGTAGGGTGGATGGCTCTAAATACTACAAGCTGCCACTGCTATAAAGTTGCAGTGGAGAAGAAGCCATATTCATAGTTGTGAATCAGAACTGTTGCTAATTCAAAACAACTGCACTGAACATAACACGGCACCATGGTGGCTGATTTAATCTAAAATCTTCATCAACATGAATCAAAAATGTATACAGAATTCAAAAGTGATTTGATCTAAGTTACAGATTGTATTGTCAGTTTTCTCAACACCCTAAGCATGTAGCAGAATTTGGTGATTAGATGTTTTTTCTGAAATGCACCTTGGGTGTTAACTTCTCATCTTTTGTTTTTATGTACATAAGCACGTACATTCTACTTTTTTTTAATCAAATAACCACACAATGATACATAACTGAGTAAGTCTGATGCCTTTTTACCAAATGAAGAACCAATTTTGTCTCAAAATGATGTACTTTTCAAAATGTAATGAAGTTTAAAACATAATAATGGTATGTTACTTAAAGGGATGGTTTGGAGTAATTTCACCCTAGGGTCCTTTGCCCCATGACCTCGAGCCAAACACCCCCAGAAGCTTTTTTCCCTTGGTTGAACATTGGTCAAGTTAGCGCTATCAGCCGAATGGCTTAGTGCAGGCGCTAATGGAACCAAAGGTGTATTTGCGACTTTTAGTCATTGAAAAGCGCTATACAAATTCAATTTATTATTATTATTATTATCTCGTAAATTACCCCACTAATAATGCTAATTTATTATATACAGGTTAACAAAGTTAACTACCTCAAAACAGTGGCATAGGTCTTAACGCGAACATTTTTTTGCAGGGTGGTAGGGGAAGACTCATGAATATGCCTGCTCTGGTTGGGTTGGTTAGGTTTAGGCAAGAGGAGTGGGATTGGTTATGGTTAGGCTAAGAATGTCAGGGTGATAATATTCCAAAAAGGTGTAATACATGAGTAGTATGGATAACTGTGTGTAAATATATGCCAAGGTACTGTAAATGCACAGGGGTGCAAATAGCATACATTGATATTTGTACCAGATAGGGTATTAATTGAACACATTGCTGTGTGCACCGGCAGGGAATGAATAGCATTCATTTCTAATTGCACCAGGGTACGAATAGCATTAATTTCTAATTTCACCAGGGTACCAATAGCATTCATTTCTAATTGCACCAGGGTACCAATAGCATTAATTTCTAATTTCACCAGGGTACAAATAGCATACACTGCTAATTGTACCAGGGGTGCAAATAGCCTCACCCTATTGATTACAGATTCAGCACTGTGCTTGTGAAGTAGCCAACTTTTTGACAGCAGCTAGTCTAAAGCAGCAAAAATAAACTCCCTCAAACTGGTTTTTAAGTGCTTCCAGGTTCAAAGATGAGATCTGATATATAATGTTGAATTTTTGCTTTTACTTTATTCATCTGTGCTCTCCAACTGACTCTCTCATTCTGCTCTCTCTCTCTCTCTCTCTCTCTCTCTCTCTCTCTGGGATTTGTCGGTTGGGTTTAAGCCTTTCCAGCCTGTTAAAAATTGAATCGTTTCCAAGGAGGCACTTGGCTCTCTGGTGAACCACAAGTTTGCAGTGGAAGAGGAATTAGGACTTAAAAATGTGTGTTACGTGCCACCAAAGACACATCTATAAACATGATGCAAAAAAAAGTGCTGCTTCTCTAGAATAAAATGGAGTTTTTGCCCCATAAATGCAAGGCCACAGCCTGCCACATTTCTGAAACAGTGATGAATATGCAGGAGAGTTTGCATTCAATCAAACTGTCTAGTGAAAAAATGACAAATCCATGCCATTTGGATTGCTTCCTGATAAAGTAATATCATGGCCAATTATGAGAATTGAGCAAATGACTTTTTCTCCAACTTCATTTGATTGACACGGTTGTGTTTAAGAAGTCTTTTAGAAGTCAGGTCTTCCATCTGCTGGAGGATCTCTATGTACCAGTTCTTCCTCCACATCAGTGATGCCAGAAACTCCAAGCCATAGCAAGGTCTCCGTGAGCAAGCAGGTTCATTCACTATTTATTTCTGTTTTCAATCTCATTTCAGTGTACAATTTCAGCACAAAAATGTACACAAAATATAATTTGCAACTTGTAAAAACATAAAACATTCATAATTGAGAAAGACCAGGGAAAAGAAAAGTCTTAATAGTAACTGTCCCCTTCTCAAATGAATAGAAACCAATGGTCTACCACATATGGTCTAAAAGAAAACATACAAGAGCACATAAACACAGATACATAAGACAAACACATGTGCATGACACATAAATAAGCACTAAGCACATAAACATAAATTAAGGCCCATTAAAGGCACAGAACCATAAGCACAAATATATAAGCACACAAACATAGATACAAGCACATAGGCACAAATAAATAGTAAAACAAACAATGACATAACAATCATCTCAGATTATGACAGCCAGTGTTGGGAAAGTGAACTTTCTACATGAACTAGTTCAAAGTTCAGTTCACAAACTTTAGAAAATAACTAGTTCAGTTCATAGTTCATACTTCAAAATTTTGAACTAAGTTCACAGTTCCAAAAATGAAATAGTTCATAGTTTTATTTTTTTCAAAATTTTTCCCAAAATGATTTCCTGTTCCTTTGCATGTTTGTCACAGCCATCAAACCAATTTAAACAATAGAACCACAGACAAATGCAATTTGTAAATTAAGGTTTTATCATTTTTCCAAACCATCATGGCCCTGAACAAAGTGATTGCCCCCTTGTTAAAACATACTATAACTGTGTCACCTGAGTTCAATTTCTCTAGATTTCATCTTCATAAATCCAATCCAGTTCAATGTGGAACAATTTCAAAGGTTTGAGATCTATCAGTCTGGAAAGGGTTATAAAGCCATTTCCAAAGACTGAACCACAGTGAGAGCCATTATCCACAAATGGCGACATGGAACAGTTGAACCTTCCCAGGAGTTTTACCCCACAGGTCAAAAAGACCCCACAACAACGTCCAAAGAACTTTTTAAGGTCCATCCTCACCGAAAAGACTGGGCAAAATGGCCTGCATGGCATAAAAAAAGAACTGGTTTAAAACACATCTTGATGATCCCCAAGACTTTTGGGACAACATTCTGTGGACCGAAGACAAAAAGTGGAACTCCAAGTATATCTGGCGCACTGCTTTCTAAAAAGTTTTGAAAATATGGTGGTGGCAGTGTGATGGTCTGGGGCTGTTTTGCTGCTTCAGGACCTGGAAGACTTGGTGACTATGGTGTTGCCAAGATTCCGGTTCGTGTTTTTGGGTTCCATTCCTAAACACACCAGCAAGTCCACCACCGAATGGCTGAAGAAAAACAAAATGAAGACTTTGGAGTGGCTGTTTGAATCCTATTGAGATGTTGTTTTAAAAAGGCCGTTCATGGTTTGTAACTGAATTAGCAATTCTGCAAAGATGAGGCCAAAATTCCTCCAGGACGCTAAAATCATTGCATCGCAAACGCTTGGTTGCAGTTGTTGCTGCTAAGGGTGGCCCAACCAGTTATTAGGTTTAAATCACTTTTTCACACAGGGCCATGATGGTTTAGGGGCAATTTGGATTTGTTTTCACCTTTAATGATAAACACCTTCATTTACAAATTGCATTTTGTGTTTACTTGTGTTGTCCTTGACTATTGTTTAAATTGGTTTGATGTTCCAAACACTTCATCAAACATGCAAAGGAACAGGAAATGAGGAACACCACTGTACATTCAGTTTTACACTGAACACTCTATGTGTCACATCTTCAAAATCAGTTCAATGTGCTGTTTCAGGTTTGCTGTGGAACTGTCGGATTTTCAATGTCAGATTTTTCCATCCTCACCGACCTTCAGGTTTAAATGATCACAAAGCCTCCACTGATGCTAGCATGTTTGCATTGAAATTACATTTTGTAGCCCCTGGAAGGCTAAAAATATCTATTGGACAAATTTGATCATGTTTTCAGGGAGTAATACAGTACATTCAGTTCTTCACCCAAAATATGAACATTCATGAACTGTCGTTTAAAATTGATTAGCATGTTTGCATGAGAGAAAATATCTGCAAATTTGATCATGTTTTTCATCAATGTTTTAAAATTGTTATGCATTGTTGGCAATGTTGGCATTGCTCTTTAAACGTTTTCCTAAATTGAATGATGGTTGAACATTTGAAATAATTCCCCAGGTAATTCCACAGTTTGATTCCACACACTAAAATGCACATCGGCTTTAGCGTGCATGCTGAGTTTTAAAATGAAACTTCCCGTTATCATCATCACCTGATTTTAAAGGAGAACTCCAGGCAATTTTTACAGTAATCTTGCTAACTATAAATATGCAAGACCTGTCAATAGAAAAAAACTAAAAACAAGCCGAATCGGTACTTGCAACACAGAGCTGCTGCAGCTAATGCCCAGAGCTCCCACTTAGCTAAAACGGCAGTTTTGGGGGCATAAGATAAAGAGTGCCTTAACCCGGATTTCAACTGGATGCGTAACGGCTGCGTAACGGCGGTGGAGTCATTAGGTTTCCATTAAAGTCAGTGTGTGTATTTCCACCGACTGCACAACGGCTGCGTTCTGACTGCGTCCCAGCTCCGGGGGTCCGCAGCCCTCCGCAGCAGATATGCAGAGCTTCTATTTTTACCAGATGCCATTCAGCAATTCAGCACACGGCAGACAGGAAGTCGAGCACAGAAACAAGATAAAACATCCGGTTAATTTTCAAAATAAAATACACCCTGCTCACGGCGGATCAGATTTTCTTGCACTACACCTTGAAAACACAGCACAGAGTTGTTTCCCCTCTACTCCTCTGGATGGAAACTAACTGTTGTTGGTTTTGTGGTTCTATTCTACGTGAATTTGCGAGAACTTGTGGGTCCTGGTGACTACAGCTGTCAGTCGAACAAATCCGGACCTGGTGGGTATTGACGGACGGCGGAGCACGCAGCAGACACACAGCAGAGCCGGTCTGCAGCCGTTCTGCATCCTGTGGAAATTAGAGGTCGACCGATTCATTGGTTTTGCCGATTAATCGGCACCGATAGTTGACTGGTGGAACTATTGTTATCGGCAAAAATCCATACCGATAGTTTTTCCTGGTTGCGTCCGTTGCTGTCATTCATTACACAGTACACAGAGCTGAGAAGGGTCTGCTGGCATCATGCATTACAATAGCTCCTCTAGAGGAGAAATAAAATCTATCACTAATGCCTCGTGTTGTTTATTTACGACACGTGTTACTGCGCACTGCACGGAGAGCACATGCTGTGCGGAGAAGGCTGACGTCAGACGCGCGTTTAAAGCATCGACAGCAAAAAGGTATGTATACAGTACATTTTGTCATATCATTATAAAGTTATTCATTTGTTGAATAGATGCTGCATTAGTAGAGAAAGAACAGCACAACAGTATGTTTGTTTGCTTTCAAGGCTGAGATGATGCTAAACATTAGCAGTAGGCTAACTAACCTCAAGCGGTTAAACACTGACAAAAATGAACGCAAATCCGACCCAAATCGTCCACGATCTGTCTAGTGGTTGCCGCTGGAGAATTGAGATGTGTAGAATCGACAGCGCATTCATTTTAAAATCCTCAGCGGAGGAGCCTCAACAACTGCCCGAAAGCACGGTAGCGTTATATGGTGGAGAGAGATAGAGAGAGACTGAAGAGAGAGAGCGTTATATGGTGGAGAGAGATAGAGAGTGAGTGAAGAGAGGGAGTGCCCAGCGGCGTTAGAACAAAGCCGTGACTCATTGAAATAAAACATATTTTTGTCGATTCATCTCTAGAAATGCGACTGTAGCGAGCATGTCACTATCACTAACGTTATCCACATTTATATTTACACGCAACAAATGATATATCCAGCTTAAAAAAGTCTAGAAGTTGGAAGTTAGATTGAATGCATTGTGCAAAGAGTGGTTGCTATGGAGACGATATACAGTGTTGAGTTCCGTTGCTCTGATTGGTTGTAGGTCTATCCAATTTTTTCCTGTAAATAGTATCGGTCGATTAATCGGTTATCTGCAAATATGTCCCAACCTAGCGATCGGTATCGGTAAAATCCACTATCAGTCGACCTCTAGTGGAAATCCGGGGTGATTGCCTCTTAACAGACACAAAATGTTAAATTAAATTAAACGGACCAAATTAAGTCTGTGCCTTGTACAGTAAAATAGTGTTACTGAAGGCTAGCTGTAGCTAAATAATGAGTTAAAAACACATCTTGTTGTCATGTAAGAGCCCTTTTCATGTTGCACAGACATTTTAATTGCATTTTGTGTCTGTTAAGAGGCACAAAGGCACTCTTTATCTTATCATTCATACTACAATTGAGGGTATGCGTCTGTCTGGCGTTCCTGGCATTCACGCTTCTCCATCTTACCAGCGGTTGCATTAGTTCTGGCCGGCACTCCAACGCCATTTGGCTGTCTTTGTATTCCTTTAAAGACAAATTATATAAATATGTGCCCTTCTCAACCTCTTATGCAGGAGCTCAAAGATATCCTGCAGTGCAGTCTAATGGTCTTGACTGGTCATCTGTCATCAGTATTCTCCTGGATTACTGTGCAGCGATGAGAGGCAAGAAGACTGGAGTAAAGACACAAGCAAGGAACGAGAATCCTAACCTGCTCGACATATGTGGAGCAGGTAACTAAGGCACTCATGAGCCCATTTTCCTAAGAGGTTGAAATATTGATTGTGACATAGAATAGTCACCTAAACAGAAGCAGATGTTTGCTGAGTTTCAGTCTCTTCTTCATCTACCAGTCAAGAGCTTGATTAGACCCATTAGGAAACACTTTCTTCAGATGCTGGAGGTGTGTAACAGGTTGCATGAGCTCATGGATGCAGTGGTGGTGCATTACTACCATGTGTTGGATCCAAATGAAGAACATAAATACAGGTAATGCTAATTATTTAACAGTGTTAAATTAACAGATCGCTTTATGTGAATAATATGGAATGTGTTGGCTCTATTAATCTGCATTTAATGCAAATTATTGTGTTGCATGTTAATTATATGTTGACTAGAGTAATGTGCTGTGTGTTAATCAACAGTTTAGATTTTTCTTTCAGTTAGTGAAACCGCATCCTCAGTGGTGTGTGTGTGTGTGTGTGTGTGTGTGTGTGTGTGTGCCATGTGCTGCAGATGGCTTCTTAGGGGGTTTTCACACCCACTTTGTTTCGTCCAGACTTTCGAAATTTTCAGTTTGATTCAAACCAAAATGACAGGTGTGAAGGAGAAAGAGTGTGACGGTGAATGAGCTAAATTATAGTGTGGTCTAGACCTACTCTATCTGTAAAGTGTCTCGAGATAACTCGTGTTATGATTTGATACTATAAATAAAATTTAATTAAATTAAATAAAAAGGAAGTAAATAAAAACTAAAAACCTTGGGCGTATAAACAATGAAATGTACTGTTACATCACCGATACTCTGCAATAAAAATAAAAACTGAGTTTATCAAGGAAGAGGCGAGTGGCATATTGTGAATCTCACAACTGTTCGAGGTCTCCATCAAATTGGGCAAGATGGTCTAAGAATGGCTGCCAAATCTTGCAGAATTTCTTAAGATTGTCTGTCATGCCATATCGGATTTTCTCCATATGTAATACAGAGGTGAGTTCTGTTAGCCACGTCTTGAAGAGTGGCACTGCTTCGGACCTCCCGAGCCTTAAAATCAGTCTCTTTGCAATTAACATACCACCAACATAATGGTGCGCTGTACAGAGGAGCTATGAGTCAATAGAGACAGGGAGTAGTCAAACAGTGCCACCTCTGGCTCAGGCTTGAACACACAGTTGTACATTTCAGAAAACCACTGGAATACTCCACACCAGAAGACATACAATTTTGGACATGTCCAGAAGAGGTGGGTTAAGGAACCGTCAGCAGACTTATCTATCGATCACATAGAGGGGAAACAGTAGGATATATGCTGTGTAGTTTAGAATTAACAAAACTTTTGGCCCAGAATCGGCTCCATAGAGTACAGTAGCTTAACTGCGCAGAATAAGATTGCTAGTGTAGCTGTGCTAATTGTGGTTGTGAGCAACGGTGTATGTTGCTGTAACGCGCAGCGCCATCTGGTGTTTTCCCAGAGCCTCGGGCAGTTGCATTACTATTGTTGTAATAATGTTTGGGAATCCAGCCTTTCAGGGAATCCGGAAATAACTGCAACATGAAAAACCCATGGTGCAACTGCTGCATGTGGAGATGGTTCAGAGAACTACTCGCCAAGTTGAGACCGAAGACCAAGCCGAGTCGAGACATGCAATTATCTGACAAAAGGCTGTCTTGGCAGATATTGCTACTCTGCACTGAACAAGGCCCGTGTGGAGAGGAAGATATGGGTTGACAATGTGTACAGCTCTTAGTAGGATACATGAGGGCAGCAGAATTCCTTCTAAAAAAAACTTCCTCTGGATAACCACATTATCACTGCGCTCTCTGCTTTGACTCTGTATTTGATTCAACATGAAACTGTCTGTTGGGCTTTCATCAGAAGAAATTGGTCAACTAGATGAAGAAGTACTGGCTTACCAAATAGATGAGACCACTCAGAGCCTCCTCCTCCTCTACTTGACCACTTGAAGCATTCAGAAGCTATGTCCCAATTCAGGGGCTGCAGCCTTCGGAGGCTGCATTTCGTAAACCGATTAATCATTTTGAGGGCTCCTTCAAATGCGGTCCACAAATGCTGCCTCCTTTTACAGAATTCGGAGGACCCAGCTGTTGTATCCTTCGCAGCCCCAGGATTCATAGCATTCATTTCAGTATTCAATCAGAAGCACAGGCAAACACAAATGCTAACATTATTACATTCACTTCTGAGAATGTTTTAGGTGAGAAATTAACTGTGTAGATGTCTAATATAGACAGTGTTATGAAAATGTACGGCAAATGAAAAATTTGCTCCAAATTTGCTTCAGAGTGTAGAAGCCCCATAAACTGCTTGACGCCAGCTAGCTCTGCAAGAGTAGCTAGAAATCTGGCCGGCCAGTCCTGCTCAAAGACCCCGCTTTGAGCTGACTGGAGCTCTGGGTCTCAGAGACAAGAGATGTTCACATGTAGGCTACATGATGTCATAATCGTGCTGATTATTGCGCTGAGCAGTCTTCTGTTTCCTCCTGTGTTTCCCCTCCCTTTTTGTTTGTCTGTTTGTGAGCGGCACCTTTGTTCTGGGTTTCTGGCTGAGTATAAAATCCTTCCCTTCAAGGTTGCTAAGCAACAGTAGCGGCGCTTCAACGCAAACAAGAAATGCTCTGCAGACCAGACCGTGACTGGAACGCTCAGAGCTTTAAGGCGTAAACCCACTGAAAGCATGTGACGCGCGCATTTTGAAGTACACTGTTTACACAGCGTGACTAAACGATGTTTTTTTTCTCCAGCCGCACTACATGTATATAGAGAGTAACTGTAGTGATGTGATCAAAATCTAAATTTATATTAATAGGTTTACTCCTCGATGCATGGGCATGGGTTCGACTCCGACCTGCGGCCCTTTGCTGCATGTCATTCCTCCCTCTCTCTCCCCTCTCATGTCTTCTGCTGTCCTATAAAGGCTGAAAATGCCCAAAAAATAAATGATAATAATTATATTTCTGTGTGCCATTTTGCAAATCGTTCTCATGAATTACTGCATTAATTGTGTTTTTTTCTTTTCAGGTGCCCAAAAACTGTTGTGTATTCATGCTGCACGTCCGTCTCTCTGTCACTCGTCGCTGTCTCACTGACTGACGGAGGTCAGTGTTGATTGTTAATCAGTGAAACTGGCCACACCAGGCATGAGAGCAGCCATAGTGGTGAACAGCACGGAGATCCACTTTACAAAGTCTAGTCTTCTATATTCTATTACAGTGAAACACAAAAGCAGAGGCTATTAATGATCGTTTGAATCAAGCTCATAATTTAGTGCACCTACACCATCGCAACATGTCACGGCAAGGAGGGATTAATGCGGTGGAGGATGAAGAACATGCAAGTAAACTGCAGAAAAAAAAGTGTGTTTTGTGATGAAAAGTGACTGCAGGGTCGGTGCCTCTGGTCAGCTATGCATAATCTTGCCTATGAACTTGTTCTGTAGCCCACTGTATATTCATTATTAAAAAGTGAAAAAAAGGTCTAATGCTACCACTGATAAGGGTATCTGCAATACACAAAACCTTTGCCAAAATAGAGACCTTTTCTAAAACATTGCTGATTCTGTGGTGTTGGCACTTTAAATTTGATGCTTGCAGTGCACCATAGAAGCATCATTCAGTATGTTTACATGCACACCAATATTCCACTATTATTTAGAATATGACAATATTCAGAATTTGATGAAAACAGCATATTCCGGTTGGATATTCCGACTAAGGCCTTTTTCCGAATATAGAATTTCCCGATTAAGACGTGGGATATTCTGGTATTATTTGGGTTTTAGAGGCATTCTTTAGACATGTATACAGCGCATTCAGAATATGCGTCTCAATCGGGCTTTTCACTGCAGGCTTATGGTCAGCTCTGTGCGTTGCTATGGTTTCTGTACACAGACCAACCAGCCAACAGTTTGCAAGGCTGCAGACCCGATAAGAAGGAGAAACACAGCTACTTTTAAACATTATCAAAGACTTGGTTTTTGGATATTCGCACACATCTCTACGCCGACATTGTCAAGAAGCTGGTTGAAGGAATGAAAGAGGGACGCTTTTGTTTGCACAGTCCAATAAGTCCGCCGCCGCTGGTAAACTTTGAAAAAATCCTGTTTTGCGGCTACATGTAAACTCTGCCACTCCGATATGCTGCTATTCCCTAACCCTAACCCCTAACCCTAATTGAAATAAAAATTAGACAATTAGACGTCAATGTCGGAATGGATGGTGGAACCCACCGGGAATATTATGTGCCTGTAAATTTAGTCAATGAGGCGCGTCAGTTATCGCTTTCAGTGCTTTTGGGGCTTTAGATTTAATGCCTTGAAAAGGAGTGGCTTGGATCAGTTGCAGGACTTTGTTTACAACCCAAAAAGAATGAGAAAATAAGTGATAGTGGCCATTATCGGTTTAGCAGCCATTTAAGGACATATGTTACTAAATTGTATTTCTATCTTTGTTATTTTATATTTATTCATATTATATTTTATATATATATTTTTAATTCAGTGTTAGAAGGAAGTACTTCATACGTTTCAAATTGTCAACTTGTCACTTTAAAGTTACTGCAGTATTGTTTACAGTTGACATCTAAATGCATACTAAATGCAATTAAAAGTTAGCCTGGAAATCCAGACCCAAATCTGAAAGATTAAGGGTCTGGCATTGAGTAATGAAAATGACCCAACTCGAGGGGTGGCACCAATTGGATAACACTACGACCAATCACAACAATCCACGGGGTGACGTATCCAGAGCCCCACACACTTAGCTACCAGCGGAGCTAACTGGTAGATTAAACTGTCGTCATCTGTTTAGCTTGCCTCTGGCCCGCCTAAATCAGATAAACCGATGTGATTGGTGCAGCACGGCTACAAGGGCATAATTAATGAGCATCATTACTGAATGCCAGAGTGACTCGCTGAGGAAATTCAAAATGTGCTCTCTGGATTTCCAGGATAATTAAAAGTAGCAAGGTGCTTTGTTTTTTCAAAAATGAAGATGTCCATATGTGTGTATTTTGTTCTTGTTTGCAGTCTTAATTTGTTGCTGGACCTGACTTTCATGTTATTAAAATAGAGTCAGTGTTAATATGCAGTGTTTTTTTATATTATTATTGCAATATGTTCTATTGCAATAATAAACATGTGGTTGGAAGAAGAAAAAACTGATCCAAAACAAAAACACTTTTGTCAGTTAAATTTACCTTAATCAATCCATATTGAATTACTGGGAAATACTGCAATTCTTCAATATTCCTCCATGACCTTGGCAGGATGGGAGCGCTTGAGGCAGCACTGTCATACAGCTGTTACATCTCTGGTCAGCTATGGAGACGGAGTTGAACTTCTACTCTGCCTGAGACAGTTTATGAGGTTATGTTGGACACTGACCTAAATGAGACCTGGGGCACCACTGTCTCAACCTACATAGAGTGAATTCTTAAGCTGAAATTTCCACCACATTTACCGTTGACACCTGCCAGGCTCCAAGAGAGGCCTGGCTGGTACAGTATTATATTTTACCCAATTATCTTCTCAGGAACTAGAAACATTTAAAGTTTAAGAAAGACTACTGCACTCATCCCCAACTGTTCTCCTACCCCCTGCCCTTCTCTCTCTCTTCTCCATTCACGCTGCTATTCTTAGCTACGCCCAGCTTCTGTGGGGCCCGCCGAGCTGATTTTCTGTGTCCAGCAGAATAAACTCTCATGCTGTATTTCCACAGCCAGTCCTTTCTCCTACTTTTCACAGCTGTCAACAGATTATAATTATTGGGTTTGTTTCGTGCACATTGGACCAAAACTGATCTCAGAGATTTTTCTCACTTATATAATGTTTCATGTCAGCATCCCAATTGACCTTCAGCACAGCATGCTCACTGTCCTGTAGGTGGTTAGGACAGGTCTTGGTGGTGATTAATTAAGCAATCACTCACTGGTTTACAGTTGTCAGTATTTTAGGATGTGCTTTATCAGTGGAAAGCTATCAGCACTAGCACCGCCCAAGAGCGTCTGTTAACGCATCATTTTTCTCCATCTGTATAGGGCTGCGTTAATCTCTATAGCAACAAGAAAACAGACAGCCCCACACACGCCAGACCTACCTAGTCTAACAGCTTGAACCCACACAAAGCTAGTGAACTCTTAGTGTAAAATGTGCTATTTTGCTATGTATATTCAGAATATGTTCATGCTGCCATCAGATGCAGTACTAGTCTGAGTCATTTGCACTGTATGTAGTTCAGTTCAGTACGCACAAAGTCTCAGCGGTAATTGTGAGCAACTCGACAAATTAAGTTTGTGTGTCAATCTCTCCCGTGCTTTCATTCTTTCGGAGGTGGAGGTGTGCAGAGCTCTGTGCTGTTTCCCCAGCTTTGGCTTTCTTACTTTGTTCTTAGTTTAACTTTTAACTTTACTTTCTTCTTTTCTTTCATCACAGGAAGGTGTAGAGTTTAGTTCTTTTGAAAACTGGTGTAAGTGGTTAGATCAGGAGCGGGGTGAGTCGGGGAGGGATGTCCTGAAAGCGGTCGGATGCGCAAATCTTGAGTGTGCACCTTCTACAAGAGTTGTTGTATCAAACGTTCCCCAGTTTAATAAGAATGAGACTTTGATGTCCGAACTATCCTGTTTTGGGAAGTTCACAAGCGGAGTTAAATCCATTGCCGTCGGGTGTAAGGACCCGTGGCTGAAGCATGGTCTATCTTTCCGTAGGCAAGTGTTGATGTATTTAAATAGCCCAGCCCAAACTCTAAGCGTGAGAACACCGGAGCTGGCAGAGGATGGAGGGGGGTCTGGCCCCTAACCCCAGGTAGTGGAGTTTAAAAAAGCTGAAGCCTCTAGGACTAGGCAATCAGGGCTGAGTGGGGGAAGTGAGTCTGTCAAGAAATAAATAAAAGTGGTTTAGCAGGGCAGCTCCTCTGGGGAAGTGGTACGCCAGGAAAAGTTCCCTCCACAGGGGTGGAGGACAGTCAGTTAGGGGCAGAAGATGGAGGCTCGCCGAAAGGTGGGCAGCAAGCAATGAACGAATCGATAGAGCTAGAAGTATTAACCTCTGAGTCTGAGTTTGAAGAGCAGGAGGAGGAGGGAGAAGTGTATACAGTGGACCATAGATTTATGGACTCCCAAGATGAAATACAGGTTAAGAAAATGGGCCACTTTTGTCTCTTTTCACTCTGACATACACATCGCTGCATGGTCTGGCTCCTGCATAGAGCCCTGCACAGGCTTAAAATCTTGGCCCTAGCCCGGACCTGGCCCGAGATGTCAGGCCCGAGCCCGACCCTTGACCTACAGCTTATCAGAATTTTCGGCCCGAGCCCGACTGTAGCCCATGTTTTTTTCTCTCCTCCCAATACACAGCCTATAGGCCATAGTTCAGTTTTGTTTATAATGGCAAAGTACTTATATCTCCTTTTGTTTTGTTTCTTCATTAAAAAAGACAGCGAGTAGTTTTTCTTTGTTTGATCAATTTAGGCTCTTTTTAAGATTATTTTTGGGGCTTTTTCCCTTTAATGATAGTGGATAGAGATGGGGGATGACACACAACAAAGGGCAGCGGGTTGGATTTGTACCCGCACCGCTGAAGGACTCAGCCTACATGGAGCGAATGCTCTTACTGGGTGAGCTAGAGGCTGAACTTTGATTTGAAAATTGGTCCGAAGCCCGGCCCGAGGGGCACACATAAATCGGGCCCCGTCGGGCTCGCACTGTAATGCAGGGCTTTCCTCCTGCATGTGACTGAGCTACTTCAACCATATTCATCTGCTCGCTCTCTTGCTGTCTGTCCCACGCAATCGGATTAAGACCCGTCGTGATCAAGCTTTTGAGTCTGTTTCACTTAAATTATGGAATGCTCCGCATCCACCCTTATGATCTGCTGTTTCTGTGGCTGTGGATTATTTTAAAAGGCAAAAATTAAGACACACCTTTATACAGGGTTTTTACATGTTTCACCAAGCCAAATTTAAGACTTTTGAAGGCCTTTTTAAAACCATAATGAATGAAATTTAAGACCTACAGTATATCACGACATCAAAAACAAAGTCAGATGTCAGAGTCTGGAAACATTGTCTGAAACAATTCCCTGATTTCCTCATTGGCATTATAGGATCGGTGTCTAGATTGGCTGCAATATATAAGCTGCATGTTGGTCTCATTTGTAGTCGTAATACAGCAAATTATATTTGGACTAGTGACAGAAAGAACTATAACAGGGGGATTAGTGTTAAATTGACATAGGAAATGTAAGACCTGTTTAAAATTATTTCAGACCTAGAACACAATACTTCAGCCAATTTAAGACTTTTTAAGGCCTTAAATTTAGATTTTTAAGACCCTGCGGAAACCCTGTTATAGTTGTGTATTTTGGGACAGAAAATAACGAGTAAAAAAAGAATCTGGCATTAGTCTGTAATTTTTCAAGTAAAAATTCCACCACAAAATACCTACCATATTTTGCCAAACACAGAGGTCATGTGATAATATTAGTTCCGTGCAAATTGGCATCCCTGTGATATGGGGTACTATTTTTTATTCATTTATTTTTTTTGTCTTCTGCATTGGCAATTTTAGATTAAGGTTTTGACAGCTGTCAGGCTACACAGCATGGAAACCCATTTGCAGAAGAGCAAGCTCAAATCCATCAGAAGAGCGAAATCTCAAAAGATGAGATGGATGACATGCATGACAGCATGTGGTAAGGAACATTTTTCTATCTCTTAACAGACTCAATGGATAATGTCAGTACATTTGAGTAAAATACAGACTTTGTTTATCCCGTGTGAATGCACAGTATGACACGCAGGCATATGGGGGGGGGGTAACACTAGCCCCCCCTGGTAACACTAGCCCCATGCAAATAGGGCTTTGTCTTGTTTTCCTCTCAATGCATGTGATGGCAGTTGTTAAATGTATTATAATTAAGTTACTACATTATTTTTTAAAGAAGGAATTTATCATTGTTTTTAATTCATTAGTTTGTGTATGATGTTGTAGACTTGTCACTGTCCTTGCCCTCTGTTGCTTGTCATTTTAAGTGAGGTTTTATGTTATGATTATACTGTAATCAGGCTGGCAGGGAATTCATTACGGGCTCTTGAGTAAACAATGGTTACTTCAGAAGCCAATTAACTAAAGCAAACACGCTGCGTCAGTTACCAAGACCACGCTGTCTGCGTTGGCGAGTCCACACTGTGAGACATAATATTTGCTCCACACGGAGGATGCTAAAAAGAGCAATGTCTGACAAGCACTCCATGTCCCAGCACTAATCACATGGGCTGACTTCCCTTTGATGTGTGTGCTGCTGGGGTGCAATGCTTCAATGTAGGGAGAGAGAGCAGGGGAGGGAGGGAGTTAAGATTGAGTTTATTTGGCAATCATTCCGTTTACTCATAAACAGAAACAGTTTTTTAGACTTTTGTACTTCTGATGTTATTCTCACAGGCTTTCCCTGAGTTCATTTGAAATATGATTTACTTTACTTTTAGAATTGGCTGTGCAGCCAGAGTAAACAAGGTCATGTTACTGTACTGTTTGCTGCTGTTGCGCTTGTACACAAGGTTGTTTTATGATCCATCTACCATATCTGTAAAGGACAGAGACCAAGTCATGACCAAGACCAGAGTGTATCGAGTCTAAGACTTTGAGGGGTTGAGACCAAATCAAGGGCAAGGCGGGGCGAGATAGAGTCATGACCAAGACCAGACCAGTGCGAGTTTGCATGACACACATAATAAAATATGGAACATGCAAGGCATAGGTACTAGGGGTGTGACGAGGCACCCAGCTCACGAGACGAAACACGAGATTGGGTTCACAAGAACGAGATGAGACTTTAACTCTATTTTGAAGGAAAACTTCAATGAAGAAATAAGACTGGAAAATAGTCCTCAATGAAAGTCACAAAATGAAAACAGAGCACTGAAAGGTTTTGCCACAAACTCAAATGACTGGGTTCTCTCCTGTATAACTAACAGTTACACTGTTACTTATTCCATATGTATGGTGGAGAGAGTCTCTTCACTCAGAGAACCAAGGTTACAACGTAACGTAATGGGTAGTAGAGCAGTAGTTGAGACCAAATGTTTTGTACTTGAATTTGTCATTATACAGTAGTAAAAGTAAAGCTTTTTTCACTATTGTTTCACATTGACTACATTCTAAAGCACAAATAAACTACCATCAAACACTCAACAGATGATTTTTGTGAAGACAGATGCTCTTTACTCCTCTGCATTTTATGAATTGCAGCAGTAAACAAGGAAGTAGGCTACTCTGGTATCGCTTTATGACATAGGACGAAAGGAGAACATTTCTCTTTGTTTAATATTATTAAAAGTGTTTTAGAAAAAGTTTTAGAGAGCGGTGGTACTCTCTAACGTTCTAACAATGGGTTTTACAGGCAGCTTTCTTTCCCCCCTATCGCTCTGCAAAAGTAAACTCAGTCAACTTGGAGAACGGCCGGGGGATCTTCTATGCTAATTTCAAGGCTGCTGCTCTGAACTTGTGAACGGATATATAAGACACTTTTTACCTCGACGAGAAATCTTGTCATGTTAAATCTCGCAAGATGATCTCGTCACACCTCTAATAGGCACTCCTGAAATTGATCTAAACAATCCATATTCCCATAAGTGTATGTACTGTATACATGTTTCATGAGAAATGTCTTGATAAAATAATCAAAAGGCATTGCAGAGGTGAATTTTATGTGTGGGCATTTCCCTTTGTTTTCTATGTGAAAACAAATACAAACAAAGACTAAAGAGCTGAAATTAACTTCCACCACTTAACCATCTTTATTCAACATTTCTTTCCCATGTTTTACAATCCACCTAGTCTTGCATAGCCACACTTATTTCCACAGCACTGTGTCAGCGCTGGAGTATGGTCTGGTTTATCATTTTGGCATAAGGAAAAAACGCTGTGGGTTGTTTGTATTTCTTTTAACCAAACACAATCATATTGGGCGGCGCCAAGCGCAGATGCAGCCATGGTGCCCTTGCAAAATCATCATTAACGGAGATAGCAGAAGGGGCCTGACATCCAGGCTTTTTTTCTCCAGCAATGTACATCCAGACTACAATCTACTTAACTTTATTTAGCCACATTCCATCACTGAAGATTTGGCTACAGCTACAGCTTCATGTTCACTTTCTTGGAGTCTGTCAATTAACACTGACAAAAATTTGAAATGAGTCAAGTTATTGGTTGCATTTGAAACAGGAAGTTGCACATGCAATCACAGTAATGATGTTAACAAAACAATCAGACAGCGTTAAAATATGCAGTCCTTCCAGAAAAACGCTGAGTTTTTTTGTAATTGTTGCGGGCAAAAATCCGTGATTATGCGGCGCGTTTTCTTAAAAAATGCGATGGAATATGCGGGATATTTATGCAATTTTGTGCGATGAAATTGCAGGAACTTGCAAAACATGCACGAACTTGCAAAAATTGCGTGAACATGCAAAAACTGCGGTTTGATGAAAAAGAGAAGAAAAAGTGATTCCCCCAACAGCCTTTTTTTAAAACTTAATTTCCAAAATGAGTTTACAGATATTCAGTCATTGCAATAAGTAAACAAAAAAGATACAAAAATATATACAAATAATATATTAAAGTAAAAATAAAAGTAATAGTCTAAACAGAGGGAAATAAAAGATACAAAAGAGACAGACTTTTAAAATTTTTTAATAATATAGACAGCAGGAGCACTTAAACAAAGACATTTGAGTAGACATCAGATATTAAGATAGCTTTCTTATTGGATACCAACTTAAGAGACTCAAAGTACATGTCAAATTAAACCTCCAACACCCTGCTTTTCGATGATGTTCACGTCGCGTAATTACGTCACTTCATAACTTCACTTCATAACGTTCCCATGGCAACAGGGGAAAATGTCTGCTCTTGTGTGAAGTAAACGCAAACATTTTTCAACTTTCTGCTAAGACATATGTGACTTTTTTGCAACGAAAAATGCGGGGATCATGAAATCATGCAAGCACCGCATATTTTGCGCGCAAATCTGCAATTTATGCGGCGAAAGTGCGGCATATTTGAAAAAATGCGGCCCCCGCATGAATATGCGGACTTTGGCTGATTATGCATTGAATTATACGATCGCATAATCGCGTTTTTCTGGAGGGACTGAATATGGTTGATTCCAAGACAAGGTTAAGAACTTTAAAAAGTGGTCTTGAGACTGGTCAGAGATTACGTATTTCCCAAATTACGTTTAATCTATGCCTTTTAAAGCCAATTTCTGAGCCTAACAGCTGATTTTATATAACTTTTTATATAACTTTTTTTTATAAATAACTCAGTCAACATTGATTCAAGTGATATACATTTGTGGTACAAAGGCTCACTATTATGACAATGATTCAAAAAAAGGAAAAATAAAAGAGTGTCAGCACGTCTAGATTTGATTTACCACCTATCAAACACGTCAACAGTGAGATTGTATTTTCCCTCTTGACCAGGCCTGGTGAAGTGGCTTTATGGAAGACCTGTCAGTTTGCGGCCCTGGATGACAAGCCTGTCTCTGTTGTTATGGACACTAGCTTCTGGGTTTGTTCGAACACCTTATGCTTTACACACTGCTTAGCAGGTGTAACTCCTCTGACATTTGCCCACTGGAGATACAGTATAACAGTACCCATATTCACAAACTCCTAAAAAATGAAAGAATAACATGGTGGTATGGCTATGGACTCCAGTGGTGACCCAGTTTTAAAATGTGATGTAAGAAATTAGGCTTCTCAAACCACTCCTGCAGCAGAATCCAAATGGATTTTAATTTGCCTGTTCTCTCACTGTATAACCCATTTATTGTTTGTTGATATGTTTTATAGATAAAACATGAATTAACAATTAACAAGTTAATTGACTGCAGTTGTACTGATGTATCTTGTGTGTGTATTATGTGAAACTATAACATACATATACATATATATATATACATACATATATATATATATATATATATATATATATATATATATATATATATATATATATATATATATATACACTACTGGTCAAAAGTTTTAGAACACCCCAATTTTTCCAGGTTTTTATTGAAATTCATGCAGTTCATTGTCTTATTGTACTCTGAAATGAAAGAATAGAACAAATACATAATTGAAGTTAAAAAAGAAATCATGGAATCAATTTATAAACCAAAATGTATTAAAATATGTTGACTCATCAAAGTAGTCCCTTTGGCAGATGTAACAGCTGAACTCACTCGTGGCATTCTTTCTACAATGGAAATCAAATATTCTTCAGGAAGTTCTTCCCAACTCTGTTGCAGAAGTTCCTATAAATGTGTGGCCCTTGTAGGTTGCTTTGCTTTCACTTTTCTGTCCAGTTCATCCCAAACCAGCTCAATGGGGTTTAAGTCTGGGGACTGTGCTGGCCACTCCATGTTTTTAAGCTTACCATCTTGTTCTTTTTTGCTAAGGTAGTTCTGGCATAGCTTGGACTTATGTTTTGGGTCATTATCTTGCTGTAGGATGAACCCCTGACCAACTAGGCCCATACCAGAGGGTACTGCATGGCGCTGCAAAATGCTATGGTAGCCATTTTGGTTCAGGGTGCCTAGTGAAAGGCACCCTGAACCAAAATGGCTACCATAGCATTTTGCAGCGCCATGCAGTACCCTCTGGTATGGGCCTAGTTGGTCAGGGGTTCATCTGTACAAATCACCGACCCTGGATCCAGCAAAACAGCCCCAGACCATCATGCTTCGTCCTCCATGTTTGACAGTTGATGTCACACACTGAGGAACCATCCTTTCACCTACTCGACAGCGTACAAAAATCCTACATGATGAATCAAGAAATTTTTATTCATCAGTCCATAACACCTTCTTCCAGTCTTCAGTAGTCCATTGACGATGTTTCTCGGCCCAGGCAAGCCTCTTTTTCTTATTCTGACGTCTTAGCAATGGCTTTCTTGCTGCAACTGGACCTATCAAACCTGCAGCTCCAAGTCTTCTCTTTCCAGTTGAAACTGAGACTTCTTATTACGACCACTATTAAGCTGTGCTTGAAGCTGTTGTCCTGTGAGCCGCCTATCACGCAAGCTGTTGACTCTCAGAAACTTGTCTTCTGATTCTGTTGTGGCTTTGGGTCTGCCAGACCTCTTCCTGTCAGAGTTTCCCCCAGTTTCTAAGTGCCTTTTGATGGTGAAGAATACTGTACTCACTGACACCTTGACTTTCTTCGCAATTTCTCTGTAGGAAAGACCAACATTCTTAAGTGTTATGATGGTCTGTCTGTCTTTTTCCCGCCATTTTTATAGCAACACACTACTTTCTGCAGTACAATACTGTTCAAATAATGCTGACGAGGGTATGGTACCACAGTGTGTTCCAACAATACTTTTATACAAACAGAGGGGGTTGTAAGTAATCCAGACCAGTTGGAACACCTGTGGGAATTGGTAGCACCAACTTTCAAAGCTTGATCAACCTCCATTGCTGCAGAACAGCTTTACATTGTTAACCCATTTCTTGTTCCCTGAAAAAGGCCTTTTTGTAAAATTCTGAAATGTACGTTATTTTTCAGTTTTGGGTAACCTTACTTTTTTTTAACCTCAAGCAGTTCACCACTTACCTTTGTACCATTTCAAGCTATTCATTGGACTTGAACTGCTAAAATTTCAATAAAAAACTTAAAAAATTGGGGTGTTCTAAAACTTTTGACCAGTAGTGTATATATATATATATATATATATATATATATATATATATATATACATATATATATATATACATATATACAATACACAGGGATGTGCACAGACATTTTGGGCAGCAGGGGCTCAAGTAAAAAAAAGGCTTAATAGTTAATACAAATATATTTATTTTAAATTTAATCTAAACATTAAATATAGTAACACAACTCTGACTACCTTACCAATTTGTTTTATTGTTGTTATGTGTGCAAACAGGAATATATATAGGCTATATGTATTATTTACAAAATAAACAAGGATTTCTCTTGAGGAAGAAAAAGGGCAGGTGCCCAAGCCCCTTTTGATGGCTATGTGTGTATGTGCCTGTATATGTGTATATACATATTTCCCCACACAGATTTTATCCTGTTGGTCTGGGGATTGAACCGACCATCTCCCAGTCACAAGCTAGCTTCTTTAACCTTTAGGCCACCACTGCCCCATCCTCAGGGGTTTTGCCACTGTGGAGTTGTTTGACTACCTCAGCGACTTCCACCAGGGAAATTGACGACAATCCCCCATTATCCTCCAGCTCTGCCTCAAACATAGAGGGCATATTAGTTGGATTCAGGAGTTCCTCAAAGTGCTCCTTCCACCACCCTATTACCTCCTCAGTTGAGGTCAACAGCGTCCCATCCTTACTGTACACAGCTTGGATGGTTCCCCGCTTCCCCCTCCCGAGGTGGAAAACGGTTTTCCAGAAGCACCTTGGTGCCGACCGAAAGTCCTTCTCCTGTCTTCTCCGAACTTCTCCCACACCCGCTGCTCTTTCACCACAGAGGCTGCAGCCCTTCGGTACCCTGCAACTGCCTCTGGAGTCCTCTGGGATAACATATCCTGGAAAGATTCCTTCTTCAGTTGGACGGCTTCCCTGACCACCGGTGTCCACCACGGTGTTCGTGGGTTACCGCCCCTTGAGGCACCTAAGACCACAGCTTCCTGCCGCAGATTCAGCTATGGAAACTTTGAACATTGTCCACTCAGGTTCAATGCCCCCAGCCTCCACAGGGATGCACGAAAAGCTCCGCTGGAGGCGTGAGTTGAAAGTCTGTTGGACAGGGGCCTCCTCCAGACTTTCCCAGTTTACCTGCACTACCCGTTTGGGCTTACCAGGTCTGTCCAGAGTCTTCCCCCACCCCCTGACCCAGCTCACCACCAGATGGTGATTGGTTGACAGCTCCGCCCCTCTCTTCAAAACACACGGCCTCAGATCTGATGAGACGATTATAAAATCGATCATTGACCTTCGGCCTAGGGTGCTCTGGTACCAAGTACACTTATGAGCATCCCTATGTTCGAACATGGTGTTTGTTATAGACAATCCATGACTAGCACAGAAGTCCAACAACAATCAACCACTCTGGTTTAGATCAGGGAGGCTGTTGATCCCAATCACGCCTCTCCAGGTGTCTCCATCATTGCCCACGTGCGCATTTAAGTCCCCCAGCAGAACTATGTAGTCCTCCACTGGATACCCATGCAGGACTCCATACAAGTTCTCCAAGAAGGCCGAATACTCCGAGCTTTTGTTTGGTGCATATGCATAAACAACAGTCAGAGTAGTGCTGGGCAGTATGACCAGTATATGACGGTATATGACGGCATTTTTTTTTCATGCATAATCAGGTGTTCACAGCATTTTCTACTGAAATTGAATTACTGCAGACTTAGGATGGTCTATTTTACTGTCATGATGACTGAATATTGTAGAATAATTCCAAACTAGTAGTAATACAGGTTTGCATGGCCCCAGAAAATTATGTTGTTTACAAAGAAGAGCCACACATGATTCTAATGAAGTGAGGAATCAGAATGCAAAGACAATTGCAGTCAAAATGCAGAACTTTCCCGTGCAAATTTCACAAACATCTTCTATAAAACCAATACAAAAATTAGTACAACTTGCAATAATTATACTTTTGCTTCAAGTTCAAGCCCAGGTACATTACACAGTATTAAAGTAAATCTAAAAAGGAAATATACTGTAAAACAAGTGTAACTTGATACTTAATAAGGCCTTTGAGGTATATTCACATTCAAATAAATAGTAAAACAAAGTGAACTGAACAGCATGCAAAGGCAACTTACATAATGAATACAAAAAAGTGTGCAACTTGCATTAGTTTAAGCCCAGTTACATTACACATGTATTCAAGTAAATCTAAAAAGAAAACACATTCAAACAAATAAAATAGTAAAACTAAATTATGCAACTTGCATTTACTTCCTTCAAAGGTATTGCTTCTAAACCAGTATTGAACATATAAAAGAAATATAAAGTGCAAATTGGCTCACGAGATTATTCTGTATAATGATAACAATAATCACACATTTCAACATTTACAAATTTGGAGCCAGGAAAACCAGATGGTCCACAGCATCTGATTTGAGTGCGGCCCTGTGACAAGTGACAATGTTGCATAGCAACACTCTGGTGGCAGAGACGCATAAATACTGCTGAGCTAGCTTGCCAATGTGAGGTAAGTTTGTCTGATGGCATCTCCACCAGTCTAAAGGGTCTGCATCACTGTTAACCTCTGTCGTCTGTAAGCAGACTGTCAGTTCCATTCTGATGCATTCCTCTTGTTGACAGTGTGCTGCTACTGCTTTGAAAAAGCTGGCCAGTCTTTTTTTCTTTTTTTCTCAGGAGGAGGAACAGGCTCTGCTTCTGCTGCTGCACCAGTCCGCAGTCAGTGAGAGAGTGTCCTGTTGAGCCTTTATTAGTAACAATATCTGTTCAACTGCTCTGGATAGAACCTGCTCCACCTTTTCTTTATTCATATACTTGGTTCCAAACTGTGGATCAAGAAGAGACGCAATGTCAAGCAGGTCATCTGTGACCTGATCGTAATAGTTGTCATTCAAGTAGGCTAGAATGTTTCTCTTCAAATTCTTCGTCCTTCACATCCTTCACGTATTGCTCTCCTGACAAGGCATCTGTGAATTCCTGGAGTGGGCTCAACACCTTGTTGACAGCCTCTAGGACATCCACATATTGCCAGCTAAGGACCAAGTGCCTTGATTTCTTGCCAGCTTTTAGAACCTGTCTAATACCCTCTCATTCTCAAGTACTATTTGAATCCTCATTTGACGTGTTACGTACCATGTTTCGTTTTGTGTGTTTTCCTTTTGTTTGCCACTCTCCAGGTGTGCGTGTTGCGTCACTCGTGTAGCTGAAGCTGTTCAGCGCTCATCAGGGGAGGCGTTAAATAGCTGGGCCGAGCCAGTGACAGAGAGAGTGGGGCTTCAGTGGAGGCCAGTGTGAGCCAGAGTGCAGTAACCACAGCGAGTGTGTGGACCTGAAGAAGCCTGTGTGGAACCAGAACCAGAGCCAGTGGGCCAGTGGTGTTGTGTTTGTTGCAGTTACAATCGTCTTCATTTGGAGATCGTTTTGTGTTTAGTTCTTTAGTTGGTATAATAAATCCTTTAAGTTAACTTTGAAGCGGTTCCGCCTTTCCTTTGTCATTCTCCCAGGTTTATTTTTTAATTGTTTGCGTCCTACACCCCTATACACAATAGGGACGTAACATAAGTTCATGCATACAGATTCATTCTATGACAACAACCGAGCATGTACACACTCTATCATAACTAATACCAATCGATCTAACAAAACATGTTCAACATACGGACTAGCATCACAAAGGCAGGATGATAAAATGTGTTTTCACTCACCAAGGCTGAGGGCTCTCTAAGAGAAAAGCGACGCAGCGGTTCTTCCTCTGGGCAAACTTGACTTAATTTGTAAGCTAACCATTCCACGTTTAACCGCGGTTACTTTTACCAGCAGTTTAAGTGATGACAATATCCCGAGGCTGGTGGGCACCAAGGCCTTTTAATTCCAGTTTCTCCTCCAAAGGGTTCAAACCTGTGCTCGATAATAAAATCCACTTCAGTCATTTTTTAAGTTAGCTAGCGACGATAACACAATCTCACAAGTTTCGCCGATGCAGACTGCAGCAATCTTGCTTAATACTGGACCAATTTCAAAGTGTTGTTACCATCAGTCACTTAGACACAAAACATAGGAAACTAGGGTCCAGGTTGAAATAAACGGTAGTTACCATTTAAATTCTGTACTTGAGTAAATGTACTTAGTTACTTTCCTACATTGAATATTGACTTGTATTTTAGGCATTTGGAGACAATTATCCACACCCATACCTGACAGCAGTGTATTTGCCACCTCAGAAGGCAAACCACAACCAGTTTGGGTCTTTGACCCTCATTATCTATCTTTTTTATGATAATGTCTCATTTGCATAAAATAATCATATTTACTGAAGGTGTAAAGACAAACAGTGACAAGAGCTGGACAAGTATATTTCTCTTGTGTGTCACCTGTGTTGCTCTCACTTTCATCCAAAAAAAACAGAGCAGACAACCTTGAGTTCACTTTAATTAGATTTAACATGTGTTCTGACAGAGAACAATACATCTCATCACATTTGCATGACAATGCCCTCTTATTGTGCTTTTGCTTGATTCATTTTTAAAAGCTAAAGCACCAGTGACTGATATTCAAAATGAATCACTGACACAGCACTTTCTTTTTCACTCTCTTTTTTTCTAAAAATTCAACCCCAAATGGCCCACATGGAGAGTTATTCAAACGTATCATTAACCCTCCTGACTCTTCATTGTGTTGATTTCCCTTTGGGAAATGGAATCCGAACTCATTTTGATAAAGAACAGCAGTGGTTCCTTTGTTTGGGCCCCAGATGGAGAGCAGCTGATACTTGATTGTGTGAATGTAGTTGTGCCCCAAACTCTCAAGTAAATAGGACTGGATAACAGTCACATCTCTTCAGCTCTCTAGAGCCTTTTTCTCTCTCCACGTGCCACTAAACCTAAATAAGGAGCAACAATTTACACTGGAGTGAGGAACTTGACACACTTGATGCTTCAGCCTCCATCCTCCACTACCTGCTCAGGGTCCCTATTTTATAACCCTTTAAAAACACCACTTCCCACGCAAATCAGTATCTATTAGGGCTATCAAAATTAACGTGAAAATAACGAGTTAACACACACGTTCTGTGATTTGGGCTGTAGCCCCTTCATAGTTTGGGGAATCAGTAAGCAATGCTGCAGTAACATTGTGGATGGATAGCAGCAGCAAACCTCCTTGAGCAGAAATGGATAAGAAAATGGTCTTAGGAATGGCAAGTTCAGTTTCAAAACCCTTCCAGAAGTTATTTGCGTACATGTCTATGTGAATTGAGTTACCGTCGGAGTAAGTCAAGTCTCAAATACCACTTGCTGGCCAACCATACGGCTGAAGCAGAGAACCCTCCTCCCCCTCGCCAAAGGCCGGCCACACTGGATAGTTTGCAACAGAGACGTAAGAAGTGTAAGGAGTACAAAGAAGTAAGAAATCTAATTTTAGTGGGACACTTCATTGTGTTAGTTGCGGTGATTGGTCAAAATTGCGAGTTGCACAGAATTCATGGTTGAACTCGCGTGAATTGTTGCGATCACGAAATTGCGAATTCCTGGAGGGACTGGACAGGATTTTAGGATTTAAGAATAATAGTCTGAATCTCAGTTTTCTTATTTGATCCTCGCTTGAACCGGAAGTTCATTAATTAGCAAATTAGCGAGGAAATGACTATTTTTTGTTTTTGGAATATTTCAAGCCATTTACCTTAGCAGAGTGTCTATTTGCACCCCCGGTACGAATAGCCTCGGCCACACAGCTGAGCTATTCACACCCTGTGACATAACAACAAAAAAAACGTTGCTCCCGTGATAAAATATTGATAATCATATCCTGTAACAACAAATGCGTTGCACATGCCCAGAAAATTGGCGGACAGACGCTTTTATCCAAAGTGACGTACATATAAAAACACCAATTTCTGTAAAATTATAATTACTTAAGTAAAGAATAGATGTAAATACAAATAAAGATGTTAATACGAAATAAACCCTCTGTTGCTGCGGCAATGGTTAAAGATACAGTCTGTGAGACTGTGACAAACAGCAATCATAAAAATAAGATTGATCTTATGATATTTCTGTCTGCATCAGTCATTAAAAGAACATTGAGGATTCTGGAAGGTGTTGCTACTAATAGATAGCCTGACATGGTCCTACTCAGACTCTAGTCAGAATGTGAGTCTGAAACCTCTCCATTGGGCTGTGATTATGGGGCGTGTTCCAACCGAACCAGGAAAAAAAAATGCCTCTGCATTCATTGGATAGACCTACAACCAATCAGAACAACAGAACTCAACTCAACTGTCAACAGAACTCAACACTGTGTATTGTCTCCGTAGCAACTACTCTTTGCACAATGCATTCGTTCTAACTTCCGACTTTTAGACTTTTTTGAAGCTGGATATATCATTTGTTGCATGTAAATATAAATGTGGATAACGTTAGTGATAGTGACATGCTTGCTACAGTTGCGTTTCTAGAGATGAATCGGCGAAAACACGTTTTATTTCTCTGATTCACGGCTTTGTTCTAACGCCGCTGGGCGCTCTCTCTCTTCAGTCTCTCTCTATCTCTCTCCACCATATAACGCTACCATGCTTTCGGGCAGTTGTTGAGGCTCCTCCGCTGAGGATTTTAAAATGAATGCGCTGTCGATATCGTCTAACAGACGGGATGGTGGAATCTACACATCTCAGTTCTCCAGCGGCAGCCACCTGTTGTAAACAAATTCAACCCAAGCGTTCTTTGGTGACGTGATTGATTCTGTTACTGTTGATCATCTGTCCGACAATCTGATTGGTCCGAACAGATCCTGTTCGGGGCAATAATTGCTTTTCAACGGAGCGACTCCAGACCGAACTTCCCAACCTCGAATTCTGTGGGCGGGGCTAAGTTTGGCTGGCATCCAGGCTAACTAATAGAACCTGCGAACATCCAGACCAGGGGTGACCACACTTTTACAGCTTGCGATCTACTTTTAAAATGACCAAGTCAAAATGATCTACCTTCTATAAAAATGCAAAAACATATATTTATTTATACATATATTTATAAATATATTGAAAACCATTTCATATGTACAATATAAGTTAGTGTACCTTGCATAACTGCATGAACCCATATTGTAACTGCCTCTGTCGCCAGTTTATTTTCTGTATTAGCACTTTATTATTTTGTTTGGAACAAGTTAGATCGTCATATTAAAGTCATTTCCAGCCTGAACTCTTTTAAAAAGAGCATCAAGGTCTGGTTACTAGAGAGGGTTGCGGAATAGATTAAAGGGCAAGTTACTATTTTTATTTATTTAAGAAAAATGTTTTTATGTTATGTCATTGAGTATCTTGTCTTGTCCTGATGTGTGTTGAGGACCACAATGGAAATAAGTCTTGGACTTTATTGTGTTTTTATCCTCGATTGTACTACTACTTCCTGCTTCTTACAGTGCAGACACTCTATTGCTTGCTTCTGCTTGCATATTTCTGCTGATAATCTTGCTTTTCCTCTGAGAGAAACTATGAGCAGCAGCTCTTGGATACTTATATCACTGGACTATACATCTTTTGTAGACATAGTAGGCTATTGTCATATTTGAACATTTTTCTGCATGAGCGTGGCCTACCAATAGCTCAAGCCTGTCCTAAAGTGACTGTAGCTAAAGCTAATTAGCAGCAAGATGCCACCCTTCTCCATAGAGGACTACTACAAACTCCTTCAGAAGATTGCAGTTCTGGAAACCAAAATTTACCAGTTGGAAGTAAATATGGAAGTGAACGGATCATGTGGAAATGACACCACTTTACCAGTGACCCAAAACAATGGACAAAAGCATGCTAACACACGGCAGAGAGATATAGAGAGGAGGTTTCTGTCACTCAAATATGCAGATTTTGATGGATGACCTGGAGGTTAAGAGGTCACAACCTGTCAAAAAGTGATTGATGCCTTCCAGATGTGTGTGACTGGACTGTTCCGGAAGCTTCTAGAAGGAATGTGTGTCCCCGGAAATGACGTGTGTTAAGTGATGCAATGAGGGAGATACAGGAAGTAGAAAGATGCTTCATTTAAATGAACCAATGAGCGAGATACAGGAAACACACGGATGTGTTTGAAATGAGCCAGTGAGAGAAGAGGGGTATAACGTTAAGTTCAAGCATAAAAAGGGTTTCTTCCCGCTTGAAACAGAGAAAGATTACATTCTACACAGCATGAATGTAAGTTTGAGTAACACAGATTGTTTGAAATGAGGGACTGAGTAAGAATTAAAGTAAGCCTCTCATACAACTGTGAGAGCAGAACGTGTGTAAGGCAGGGTCTGTAAAAAGGAATGCGTAGTGTCCTCTTACAGCCAACTAAGTAGCGTTAATAAGCGTGAATGGGCCTAAGCCCAAAGGTCAGTGCATCTCTGCACACACACGCTCACACACACTCACGCTCACACACACACGCACACACTCACACACACACAGGATTGTTTTTGTAAAAGTAATTTACAGCAATACAGTACTAATGAGATGACTATCCAGAAAGCATGGCGACAGAAAATCACATGTTGTGATCGCTGTTTTTTGACCACGACTACACAGTTCTCCAGCAGCACAGGGCACACGACGGCATCAAAAGACATTGAAAGATAACAGCATCCAATTCCAGATGCCCTTTAACAGGATGCGTATCCACTGGGAAAGCGGTGTGCAGGTGTACAGCAGTGCCGGGGAGACAGCGGGGATATATTGTGGAGGTGTCAGAGAAAGCGTTTGGTAGGTGTAGCCCTTGAAAGCAGTGCCAGGTGAGCTAGAGTACGCCTCCAGGAATTTCAGCGCAGACACCGGGATGAGCAGTAGTGTTTCAAAACAGACGGTAAATAATTGTCCCATAATATACTCTATTGTTAGCCAGACCCACATCAAGATGTTGGGTCTGGGAACTCACCATTGGCAGGGCTCAATCCGATGGGTTTACTTACGATAAACGTAAGTCTTTCAAAATTCCCTCTGCACCAATAGGATAGTGCTACAACCAGGCAGAGCAACGCTAGGTGATAGATTAAACTTTTGCCGTATGTGGTCGGCAAAACTCTGAACACATCTTCATTTTTTAAGAATGACTTCAGTGCTTAACTCCAAGCTAACAGCTTGGTGATGATTATTACCGAAGCCTGGCTGAACACACTCAATCATCTCAGACGGCAGCTAGCAGCTAACGGGATAGGTGAATTCAAACAATGGCTAAGTTCCTAAACGCATCTTGTTGTCATTTAAGGACCCTGTTCATGTTGCACAGACATTTTAATTGCATTTTTTGTCTGTTAAGAGGCACAAAGGCACTCTTTATCTTAGGCCCCCAAAAATGCTGTTTCAGCTAACTGGAAGCTCTGGGCATTAACTGCAGCAGCTCCGTGTTGCTACCACCGATTTGGCTATTTTTTTTATTTTTTTGCTATCATCAGTACTCACATTGGTATAGCAATCTAGATTAGTGTAAAAATTGACTTTGAAAAACTGACCCTGGCTGCCGCTAGGGAGCGTCTAGATATCTAGGCCACTATATTGTATTAATGTGCTGACTTACGAGAGAAGTGAGAGTTCAGCTCTGTCCACGGGCACGCACTTAAGTTCAGAGACTGTTAGTCAAAGTATCATACCCCCTACACTTAAAACTGAAGAATGCTCTTCAGACTTTGGAAGTTTTATTTTGTGTTTGTTATAATGCTTGTTCTAAGCACGTCATTGTGCTCCAGTTATCTTTACTTATGGTTTCAATGGTTAGCCTGTGGGAACATAATGGTGTGAGATATTTTCAGCCCAGCTGTGATGCAGTCTAATGAAGTGAAGTTACTGTCCTTAAATGTGATTGGGTTGGGAAACCCAATTTAAAAGGTCTAAGGTAAAAGCCAAATTAAAAAAGAGAACGTACATATATTGTTGGTTTTTTTTTTGGGGGGTTTGCAAGAAACTCATCTTTCTCAGCAAGAGCATGACAAATTGAAACGGTTTGGTTTTAAAAACACCTATTATAATTAATTTGTGCAAAGTCACAGGAGAGGAATTGCTATTTTTATTGCAAATACACTTAAGTTCAAAGTCATTAAGGAAATAAAAGAGAACGAGGGTAGATATATCATTGTTAAGGGAACGATTGAAGAGGATACAGTAACCTTAGTAAATGTTTATGCACCTCCTAATAGTAACAAACTATTTATCAAATAACTAATGGATGTAACTGCACTGGAAGCAGAGGGTGTCTGTTTATGTGTAGGTGATTTTAACATAGTATTGAATAGCTACTTGGATACAAGGAGTCTAAAGAAAAATAGAATTGAGGTAGCTGATGTCTCTGACCATAGTGCACTATATCTAACAGTTCAACTAGAAGGTAGGAGGCGGAATACGGGGTTAAATATAGGCGTATTAAATAACAAATCAGCTGTATAATAAATTAAATCAGATATAAGAGAATATGTGAAGATTAATGACAACGGAGAGGTGGATCCATCTACAGTATGGGACTCACTGAAGGCAGTGACTCGCGACAAATTGATTGCCTCAACAACGTCAAAAAAAAGAGGAGGGTCTTGGAATATAATAACCTTGTATTAGACCTATCTAATGTGGAGCAGCAACATAAAAATAACAGTGATCCACAACTTTTAGTGCAAATACAACAATTAAAGAATCAGATTAATGATCTATTAGAACAAGATGTTGAGAAGAAAGCTCGTTTTTACAACCAGACATATTACGAATCAGGCCCTAAGGCCGCTGAATTACTTGCCTACGTAAACAAGAAGCGGATAGTACCATACATAAGATGCGGGACCCAGAAACAAATCAACTAAAATATCATCCTGTAGAAATAGAAGCCATTTTCCTATACTACTACAAAAAAACTATATACCGAAACCTCCAGTACTAAAGTAGAAGCAATGGAACCTTTTCTTAACGATCTGGATCTACCTCGTATTGGCAAGAGACACAATGACTGTATCATAGCAGATGTTTTCACTGGAAGAGATAAATAATGCAATAGCCAACTTAAAATCAAGTAAAACTCCAGGTAGTGATGGTTTTCCAGTGGTATAGAACCTTTAAAGAAGAGCTAGTTCCCATCCTGCTGAAAGCATTTAATTGGATTAAAGGAGAAGGTAAACTCCCGCCATCATGGAAAGAGGCACTTATTACAGTACTCCCAAAGGAGGGAATATTGCAGTAACTATAGATAATTAGAACACTTTATCAACAACCAAGTGAATGGATCATTGTATCCATTTTTCCCATTGGAGAGGGGCACTAGACAAGGTTGTTGCCTCAGTCCCACACTATTTGCGTTTTATATTGAATCCTGGCCCAGGCAATTTGCCAACATGGTAAAATACAAGACATTAAAATTGGTCACAAAGATCACTTGATTAGTTTATTTTTGGACAATATTGTTGTTCATTTGATGGACCCTGAGACCTCCTTACCTATACTGATGGAAATCCTAGAGGAGTTTAGTTATTATGCTGGTTATAAAATAAATATTACAAAGACACAACTCTGGTCATTCAACTATACTCCTTCAAAGGAAATAAGATGTAGATATGATGTAAGAAGGGAAATGGAATCAACAAAGTACTTACAGGTGCACATAGTTAAAACAAATTATATGAGGTAAAATATAATTTAATTAACCAAAATATTAAAAAAGATATTGAAAGATGGTCTACACACACATTGGATTTTAGTAGTAAGATTAGCGTAATTAAGATGAACATTTTGCCTAGATTGCTATATCTATTCAGGCCTTGCCAGTAGAGGTCATCAGTTCTTAGCCTTGGACATGCTTTTTTCTAGATTTATCTGGGATGGAAATAAGCCTAGAATAAAATATGCAACACTTCAGTCGGCCAAACAATAAAGTAGGAATGGTGCTCCCCAATCTTAAAGATTATTTTTATGCAGCTCAGTTCCGCCCCCTATTTCTTTGGTGTAATGACAACTATTTTGCTAGATGGAAGGAAATCAAGACGTACGTTGAAGGTTATCCGATCCAGTCAGTGTTAGGAGAAAGACAAATCCCCTCATTAGTCAAAGGTAAAATAGACTAACTTCTAGTGCTCTCGAGTTCTGGTTTAACTTTGTGAGGCAGCTAAAACTAAGGAAAGACCAGTGAGTGCTTAGATGTATAGCCTTTGACACCCTGTTTAAGCCAGGAGTTAATGATGCCATATTCAAGGATTGGGCAGTAAAAGGTATTAAGGCAGTGTGTACGATAATAGACAACAAGGAATTACAGACTTTCCAAACATTAAAAGAAAAATGTTCCCTTCACAATTGGGATTTATTTAGGTATATACAATTTAGAGATTACTACAACAAAGAATTGAAAATGGAGAACTCACAAGAATGTAATCCAGTTATAAGATAAATGTAGGGGCAACTCAACATTATATTTGATATCAACGTGGGAAAAGGAACTAATAATGGAAATTCCGTCAGATGTATGGTACGATATGTGTTAAACCCAACATACAGTGACTTGAAATGTATACATTTTATTTCTATTTTTATATCATCGCCTTTCCTCACAAGACTTGTTTCTCCCCTTTTGTACGATTTATTTTATTTTTATGTTATTTTTATGGTGTCGTTTTTCCATATACTGTATCACTCACAAATTGAGGCGACTGTTCAGTTGTTACAATGTACTGAAAATTCAATAAAAACATCACCAGATGCATTTATGTTTTAGCGATAGTGCATCATAATTTCCTAATACAGAATTAACACATTGCCAAAATGTAAGTCTCACAGACAAGATATGGTATGAACAACATGAACATGAATATGAATTCATGAATACAAAAATTATTTTGTATAATTTTAATGTAACTAACATTCGCTTAAAAGATTGGATGTGTGTAATGTGGTGAAAGATGTCACTTTAAAAAGAGTAGTAGTAGTAAGTAGTTTAGCTAATTATAATAAATATACAAACATTAAACATTTTTAAACCTTATGTGATCAGTGATAAAAACAAATGTAAGATGAGATTCAACGTTGCCCCAAAAAACGACAACGTTAAAAGTAAGTAGTACTATCTTGAAGTATTTAATAGTAAGTAATACTACCCTGGTCTCATGTTATCTGCATTTCAACCTGAGCTCAATTATTTATCATAATCATTACTTATACAAAATATATACATACAGGAATGAATGCAACTGACAAATTGGTCAATATAATATAAATATCATAATATTTGATGGCCTGTTCAGAGAATGACCAACACATTATATATCACTTAAGAGCAGAAACTAAGAATTTAAGACCACAACTATTTAGCCTCTAAAAGTATCACTGAAAAGACCCTGAAGGGTGTTGAAACGGCCACTGTGATTACATCAAAACTCTGTCTCAAACAAGGTTCTTTTTATTTACTAAAAAAGAGAGGATTTAAGAAAACTATGAGATTGTTAAAAAATAAAAAAATAAAAAATAGGGAGCTTGTCCCTCCAAGCGAACTGCTATTTCATTTCTGAATTGGTATATCCAAATGTGATATTGTTCAACTTTGTAATTCTATTATTGATATACAATGTTCTGTTAATTTTGTTTTGTTTGTTAGATGTTGGAAGATCTCTCTTGGCGTAGACTAGTTTCTCCCTTTAACAGAGCAAGGGCCTCTAGCTTGCAGTTGTCAGCTAAGGTCAAACTCTGCTCTGCACCGCTTACACACACACACACACACACACACTCATATATATGTTTTATGAGAACCAACTTTATAACCATCACTTGTGGGGACCACCCTTTCTAAAGGTGCTAGAGGTATGAAAAAAATCAAGTATACTCACCATAGCTTTGTTAGCTTATACCTTCAAACATCTGAATTGATAAAGTAATGACTTCCCCATCCTATATGGGGACTTGTAAAAAACCGAGTTAACATGGTTGGTTGGACCTCATTTACATGTTATTTACATAATTCACACAAATTCCATCATTATTAGTGGGGACTTTGCAACAAATTAATTAAATAAAGGTTTAATTTACAGATTTAATCCAAGTAGAATGAAAATATGCATAAACAGTACTTTAATAACAAAATTTGTAAATTCATCTTAGCTTAGTTGTTCATAGATAGCGTATATATGGAGCATGAAGCTTGAAAAAGTGGGTGATTCAAACCATCACTTTTGCATATCACACATCTTAACATAGCAAAACATATGATTTATTGATATACAGTTGAAACCAGACATTACATTACATTCTTCTGGTAGATTTGCAATAGGACATTGTAAAAAAAAAAGTCCTCTTCCCATTCTGTATGGAAGTGGTAGGTTTTTGGCTTCTTAATTATTCCAGCTCCCCCACTCATTTTTATACCCTTTTTAAGTTAAGTAGAAATTACTTAGGCTAACTGGGCAACTCACTAGCTTGCTGGAATTTTGCCGCTGCTGTATGCACATGCGTGCTGACCCGTATGTCAGAAAAGATCAGACGTTAGATTGGTTGTCCTGTATGTCAATCAAGTGAAAATGTCCTAGTGAGGATGGATGATAGGCTGACATCTATTTTTTTTTTAATGCCATGAGATCTACGCACACTACCTTTGCGATCGACTGGTAGATCGCGATCTACCTGTCGATCGCGATCGACGTAATGGGCAGCCCTGATCCAGACCAATATGAAAGGAGCTAGGTACAGTGGACTAATGTGTGGAAGAACTGTGTTCGTCTCTGTCAGAGGCATTTTGGCTTTGTGTTTGGGGGGGGGATGTTAGATCATACAGGCATATCTCGGAGTCCTGTCAGAGGAATCTCCCAAGAAAGTGTTTGTTCTCCAGTGCGCTGTCGTGAACTTCTGGGTACAGGGCAAATACACTACTTGGGACTACAAAAAGGTCAATAAAACGATTATACAATAACTTGGCCAGACTTAATATTGTTGTTGTGTCCTTACTGAGACTATTTTTTGTGTTTTGGTGAGTAAGTGCATTTGGAGGACTATGACTGGATTCTTCTGCCGGTATGCAGACATGCAAACTGGTTCCTTGTTTTTGCCAGAGTGAAACTACGACAGATTTACATCTTGTACTCCATACCCAGTGTCGCAAGACAGCGTCAGTACTTCTTACACTGGCGGTACGTTAACTCATCAAATATTTACCACCATTTATTAGATATATAGATATCCAACCCGGTCTCACGGCAGTTCGTGTAAATGTCCACGTTATTCTTAATCTATTGATACGTGTTCACGGAGACGTTTTTCTCGTTTTTTACGTGTAAATGTCATGTTATTTTCTCGGGGAAAGGACGCCGGGAGGCGGCCGAAAAGGTCGCTCCACAAGCTGCGAGGCGCCCGCGAGGCGCCCGCGAGGCGGCCCGCTGGAGACCTGCTGGATGAGGCGGCCGAAAAGGACGCTCCATAAGCCGGGAGGTGCCCGGGAGGCGCCCGCGAGACAGCCCGCGAGACGCAATAACGGGATGGCGGAGGTTGGGTTTAGGAAAAAACTTACGGGGAAAGGGCGCCTTAAACGTCGGGAGACGCGCCACAGTAACAAAAAACTCTTTGTACCTCTGGAGCCCCATGCTTTATTGTGTTGTACTGGTCTGAGAGGTGTGATTCCAATGGCAACACTATTGCTCATTTCTTTGGGATAAATTAGTGTCAATGATCCATCTCACTTTTGTTTTTTAATATTATTTTAATTGTATTCTTTTTTAATCCTTAGAAAATTCTTGAAGGAGAGAGGGTCCAGAACAGGGGAGTGTCTTGATGGATGGACCTTACAGAAAATCCCTGTTACCAGACAGAAGGATGGGTCAAGCAGTTTGTCCTGATGGGAAGTATTGTCTTTTGTGGAAGTAAAGACCAGGGATGGGCTATATAGGTTAATAGATTATTCATTAATCTTGCAGCACATAAACATGGTGATAGATTTGTTTTGTGTGTGTTTGTGTGTGTGTGTGTGTGTGTGTGTGTGTGTGTGTGTGTGTGTTCAAATTGTAATACCAAATCACCCATGCCCACGCTAAATCTCTGAATACACACACGGGCCATCAAATTATTTATTTATTTAGTTTTTAAAAATGTGTTATTTTTCTTTCAGAATGCAGAAGCCCTGCTGAAAGATGCTGACCTGACTGTAGTCCAGCAGGAGCACATGGGGGATGCTTTTAAGTACATGTTTCAAATTTCATGGTTGAATTTAATAAAGTGATTTTAACATAATAGTTTGGTTGAGGAATTGAAATATTTTGAGTAGAAAGCTTCTACATGGTCATGTAGAAAATGTCTTATAATAAGTAGATCATGACTCCGTAAATGAGAATGGTGTGCATCATAAAAGAGAAATTTTAAAATTTAATTTAAATTTAATTTAAATTAAAATCATAAAATTAAAATTATAGTAAAATAAGTAGGTGCTGTAATAGGTTATTTTGTAACGTGCACCATCTATGGGTGGAAGCCAAGCAACTTATGAGTTCAGCATGTTGTAACTCATGAAAAGGTAATGTCAACAATAACAAGCTTCGATATTGTGATTACTATAGGACTTGTTATGGGGAGAAATGTGTGTCTCTGCGTAGCTGTAGCCGGCTCCTCTACAGAAAACAACCCTTGGAACTAGCCTGCCTTTGATCAAGCTACCACATGACCACGCATTTGCCTAATAGTAGCCCATACATGGCGATACACAGGGGCGTAAATCTGATCTAACAGTAGGGGGGGACAATAAAGATAAAATTTCTGAAGAGCAACTTTTGAAGGGGACACAAATAATACAGCCACAATTATACTTGTAGAGGATTTTTGTACAAAGCGGAAAGCCTTACTACTATCATTAGTGTAGCATGGAGACTGTACCATTATCCTTTTTTTCAGTGTTTCTCTTGATTCAATGAAAAAGCTGACTAAATTGACCAAAATATTCCTCTTTAAAACCATTTATTTATTTTTTACTTCTTTGCCATCAAGCCACAAAAACAACTTAAAACATAATGACTAATTTTGAAAAAGTGTCCCCATATAAAAGAAATACAATGCTTTTGTAACAAATAAATGTTTTAGGTTATAGTCACTGTTTTAGAAGTAGAAATAAAAAATAAATTTAATTTAAAGCAAATTTACATGACGGGACAGGCACTAAACAAAAGTACCAAATACCTGTAACTTAAAGCACACTTACAAGACAACATATGCACTAAACAAAAGCACCAAATGTATTTTTCCTGGTATCACTGGGCCCCACTGTTAAGCTGCTGTGGCTGCTGCTAGACAGCTCTCTGTCTCTGCTCCCCTCCTCCCCTCTCTGTCCTTAATTGCAGGAGTGAAGTCTGGTGTGCGGGAGTCAGGGTTCCAGCTGCAGCCAATCTACACCAATCACCTCTGCTACATATACCTGGTCAACCTACCGCTCCTCATCGGATCATAGTCTAGACCACATGCTAGTTTTGCTGCTGAAACCACCTGCTAGTTGCTCTCTGTGGTTTTTGGCCTTTTCTAATTGTTCTTTTTGGCCTGTTCTAATTTTTCTTTTTTGTGTTACAGTATTGGAACATGACACCTGCCACCCGCCTATCCTGCTTGCCGCAACTGGATCTCTCAACGGACTCGACACTACCACTTGGACTACACTGTATTATTCCTGCTCTGAACCCTGGACCTGTACCCCTTTGTGGACCTGGACTTGTTATCTCCTTTTGTTACAATCTGGACCTTTTTGAACTTTTGGAATAAACCTGTTAACGCTACTCCGGCTCTGCGTTGTGTCTGCATTTGGGTTCTATTCTGTCAAAAACGTACACCGACAAACTTGGCATATGTTGTTTATTTTAAGGCTATCCAGCCTTTCTTTGTGCACATGGCAGACTAACAGACTGTTAAGTCTGTCTTGGGTCATTGTCGCTCTTAGCCATGTCTTCAGTCTCCGCAATGCACTGAAGCTCCTCTCAGCTTCACGTGAGGATGCCGGCACCACTATCAGAATTCTAACGAGGACCTCAACTTGATCAAACAACCCCCGCACCTCCACTGGCATTGCCCTTAGGGCCTCTGCTGCCTCTCCACTGCTGCTACAGGGGTATTTCTGGAGAAAAAGTGGCTACTGTACTGAGAGAGAACCTTTATGCAACTCAGGGTACTCATTTATTGTATCACTTAACTCCCCGGTCAGAAGGACATCCTCTAAGTTTTGCAGTCTTTAGACTGTCCTGGTTGAAACAATCACCAAACTGAACCTCCACACAATCCAATACTTGAAAGAACTCTGCCCTGTAATGTTCCACTGCTTTGCCAGCAAAGCGCCTTGATTGTGTTGTCTCAATAGAATCAACTGTTTCAATGGAGTTAACCAACGCTGTAGCTTTCTCATACAGATAGGATCAAGATAGGTCTTGTCATTTCTCTTTCCCTGAGAAGATCGGACACAATCGACTGCAGCCTGCATTCCAGAGACAGTCTGGATCTTCTTCTGCAGTGAAATGTTAAGGCACTCAAGCTCTCCAACATCAGAAGCAAGTGTGAGGCCCAACACACAAGTTTTAGTTAATTTCCACCCAGTATTTCCGCTCTGTTTGCACACATGGCGCGTGTCAACAAAGACAGAGGTAAGTGGATGAGCGAGGAGACGAGAGACTTTTTGAATTTAATTTACGTGCAAAATATAACCGCTATTTTAGATAGCAAAAATCTAAGAAATGCCATCATTTATCAGGAACTCACAAATGAAATGAGCAACAAAGGTTACGACAAGCCGTGGGACATTCTCCTGAGTAAATGGAAGGCGCTCAAACAGCGATACATCACAAAAAAGAGAGTTGTTTTGCAGCGGTGCCGGAGGGAAAACAAAAGGCATAATTCGATTGACAAGTGGACGGAAACTTAGCTAGAGATGACAACCCCTCATCCCTTGTCTGTGCAGGAGCCTGTCCCAAGCTGTGAGGCCACAGCAACATCAAATCCTGCTCCTCTTCCAGAGCCCATCAGTAGACCACCATTGCGGGCCCCATGTGGAATCAAGAGCAATGCTCTGCCAAATTTTCAGAGGACCACCAAAGGAAGATATGGCAGGATTTCTGGGACCTTACATATAAAGAAAAGAGAGCCGTTGTATTTCATTGTGTCAGCCAGGTCACAAGGGAAAAAGGTCTTTGCAAACCCAAGTAGGTGAAGCAGGTCTTTCATCTATAGACAGAAAGATGCAGGCGGAAACCCACAGCAAGTATGCAAACTCTTCTTCCTTTCTACACTAGGCTATCATCTGACAAATGATAGCATAGTTCTGTCAGTGATGGGCAAAGAACTAACGTCAGCCCTAGCCCCACCTGCTGACCAGAGATGGAGACATGAGCCTGCAAACAAGCTCGACCTGGAACCCTTGTATGCTCATATCGAGTCTTTTAATCCAACCGTCAGCCACTACAACAGGGAGCATGCACCCTGCTGCCGGTATCTCCCCAGTGACATCAGCATCAAGCTGATGTTTGCTGACTACTTGGAGAAAGGCCACCAGTGCGGCTATGACACCTATTAAAAAGCAGTAAGCTCTAAGGACATCAGTTTGGCCAAACTCGGAGAGGAGGATTGCAAAAGCTGAAACACCAGAAGGAAGCCCCGGAAAACTATCGGTACGGCCCGATAGTACGTCAGTCAGAAGTGTAGACATGCAGAAAGTGATAATGCTTCCTAGACTGCCTGGTGTGAAATCTGTGTAAAGCGTCTCGAGATAACTCTTGTTATGATTTGATACTATAAATAAAATTTAATTGAATTGAAAATCTGTGGTCTGGCACAAAGGAGTTGCAGGGCGGAGTGCAAAAGAGATCACATTTGCATATCAGGTGGCACTAGAAAAAGAGAGGGACTGCAAACCTATCATCTACTGGGTTGACAACTGCAGTGCCCAACACAAGAACTGGTGCCTTCTTTTGTCTTTTATGTCCTTTGTCAACTCCAATCTTGTAGCAACTGAAGATGTCACCCTAAAATTCTTTGAGCCTGGTCACACTTTCATAAGTGCTGACAATGTGCATCATGGCATGGAACAAGAGATGAGACGCAGACCAGGAGGAGTGGTGTATGATTTTGAGGATTTTGTGTCAGTTGTCAAAAACTCAAATTCTAAGAAGATGGAGGTCAGGGAACTCAAAAACAAGGCCATCAGGGACTGGGTGAATGTCCATTCCATGGCAAAGCTAAAGAAAATGTCCAGACTGGCGGACCTGAAAGTGACCCAACTGTGACGTGGGTCAAGGTCCATGTGGGTCAAGACATCTCATAGGGCAGAAGAGTTCATGGAGGTGGACTTCCTGCAAAAGAAGTTCAACACCTGCATACCCTTTACCTTGAGATCTCAGGACCTGGGTGTTGAGGAGGTGAAGAAGAAGGGGATTTAGCAGAATATTGTAGACTTCCTTGACACATGCATTGCAACCACACATGAGGTAACCGAGATGGTACCTCTACCTGTTCTGGCCAACCATAATGCTAGGCCTTAAAAATGCATGGTTGATCTACCACCCTGACTGTAAACTACTTGGTGTCCACAAGCCACTTGAACAAAGGAGCTTCCAGGCAGAGGTTGCAACTAGCCTTGTTCTTCTGCAATCACAAAGGGGTCGCCCATTATCTAATGCCACATCTCTGCCACCCAAGAGAGTTTGTGTTGGAGTTCCAGGTGATATTCGCGTAGACCAGGTTGCACACTGGCCTGTGAAATGTGACAAGCGTGGCCGTTGCAAATTCTGCAAAATCAATGCAACCACCACCTTCTGTGAGAAATGCAATGTGCGTTTGAGGAAAGACATTTTTCATATGTTACCATTTAGCCTAAGCTAAACTTCCACAAATGCTGATGATTCAAACATGGTGCTGAGGATACAGCTCTTTTGGTTTTTACACTTATTTGCACTAAGTCTGTTGCTTTGTCTTTACAGTTACAGCAACTTGTTGAGAAGACCTCAATTATGAGGCAGTCTTATTTATTTTTAGTTTGCACGTTTCTTGTTGGATCTAAAAAAAAAAAAGGTGATGTCAAAGGTATGAAGTAAAGTTAGGTATGTTGTGGGACTCCAAATAAAAAGACAAATCTGTGAAACTCAGCAAAAAGACTGTCGAGCTGATTTATTTTCAAATGAGGAAAAATATTACCAAAAACGCCCAATGTAACATATATGTAACATTTCAGATCTTTGACACTAGAGGGGGGTACTCAGAAATGTGTTCTATGTGTTCTACCCCCCTCGTCAAAGCCAGACGACAAAAGCACAAAGCGAGCCGATCCACTTTTCCATGTTGATAAGAGCATTAAAATGAGAAAAAATAATGTGACAAAAAGAAATCAAGGGACATTTAGAATAGATAAAAATGTGTGATTAATTGTGATTTAACTATGACATTAATGCAATTAATCGCGATTAAATATTTTAATCGTTTGGCAGCACTAGTAATTAGAAAGACTACACACTTCAAAGTCGCATGGATGACGTCTTACTCAAATGAGCAGAGAATCTTGCTTGCTCTTTTGCTTCTCTGCTGAAAACCCTTCACTTGATAAAACACATCAGGTAAGATAACGTTACATGTGTTGTGGAACAGCGCTAAGCTAGCTAGCTAGAGAGCAAGTTGAGCATCAAGCTAGGTGACGTAAATTGTGCGAGACGAGATTCACGGAGCGGTTTCACCCAAAACTGAATGGTCATATGACAAACCTACGGCTAAACTGAGACTTTCTTCGTTTGAAAAATCATCTTTTAAATTGACGAACATTATATTTGTAATCCATGGCTCAATTCAAATGAGATCAAAAAATAATTTGCCTCTCCCCCTTCACTACCGTTCATATTTTTTCCAAATTAAGGTCCCATGAGGTCCACCGGAAGGGCCGTGACTTCGCCTCTCTATACTTCAATCACGTGAAATGAATCACTACATGTAACCACTTTCACATACATTTTTATAAATAAATTGATCCACATACATATACATATTTAACGTAAATGTATTGATTAAGGCAAGTGTTAACTTGTTCCAGTGTAAATGTAGTGAATACTGACACAAAGAAGTTTTAGATTTACCAGCTTTAAAGATGAATAACGCTTGAAAGATCACTGCAGTCGTCCGTCACTCCTGACTCATTCCTCTCTTATCAGTTTTGTAAAGTTGCCGAGCAGTGCGACAGGATGCTGGGTGCGACTTTCTGTTACTGCAAATGAGTGTGACTAAATCACTGCTCCTATTCTGCTCCAAGACTGGAACTGCATTGTTTTCTCAGCCATGGATAATGTGTTTGACAGTGAGGCAAATAATAAAAGCATCTACCTGTTGCCTCCCAATTTCCCATCCTCTAACTCTCTGTGTGAAACAGGAAATGGGAGAAATGAATGCTGATTATCTTCACTCCAGCAAATCCAAAATCACCCAGTACATGCTCACTTTGGTTTACTTTTTCTCTCTATTACACAATTAGTGCTATTTTTGAGAAAGATGGAAATCTTTGCTTTCTTTCTGCTTTCTTAGTCTGAAACACCAGTATGCCATGCAGGGTAAGTGGTAAATGAGTGAGGTACAGAGAAAAGAATACAAATCCTGGCTTACAGCCGTGCAGCAGAAAAGGAGAGAGACAGAGATAGAGAGAGAGAGGACAAGCACAACAACTCCTTAACCTATTGATGACCACTTTTTAATAAATAATAAGACAAACATTATTTGTTTAATTACTATTGTAAGAGTCCAACTCTGTCTCCTAAGAATCATGGCTGTGTGGCAGTGGGCTTTCCATGAGCAGACAAGTGACCATGGCCACTCTCAATAAGGGCTAGGACTAGGCTCTTTGCATTGAGATCTCCCCACAGTCCATTTAAAGGGCAAACAAATTCAAAACCAGACCAGAAAGCTGTGTTATGATAAGACTTCAAAGTGTTCATATTATGCTCATTTTCAAGTTCATGTGTTTAGAGGTTGTACCAGAATAGATTTACATGGTTTCATTTAAAAAAAACACTATATTTTTGTTGTACTGCACATTGCTACAGCTCCTCTTTTCACCCTGTGTGTTGAGCTTTCTGTTTTAGCTACAAAGTGAGACATCACACTTCTGTACCATCTTTGTTGGGAGTCGCACATGCTCAGTACGGACTACTAGCCAGTCAGAAGCAGAGTATGAGGGCGTCCCCTGACAGTACCTAGGTAAGGACTACTAGCCAGTCAGAAGCAGAGTATGAGGGCGTGTCACACTAGCAGCTAGGTGAGCATTATAACGTGTGTTACAAAGTGACCACGTTTGTCTCTGAAGTAAAGGATGGACTACAATAGAGCTGTTTGGAGCAGTTGGTGAACAGTGTTTTCTGTTGGAGATGGTAAGTCCCTTTGGGGGGGACTTTGGGCTTTTTCACTTTGTAAACCTATAACGTGCACAAAAAAGATATATGACACAATAAATGAAAGGGAAAAAGCCAAAAAGCGTAATATGAACACTTTAAGATGTATCAGATAGCAGATGTGGAAGAGAAACCAGTGGAAGATGGAATAAAAGATATCAACGAATAACAATGCAGCAACATCAAGGCCTATTTTCCACGCACCCAGGTGACACCGGGCATATGCTCCAACAGATGGAGGTCCCATGGTGACTTTTACTCTGAGATATTTCCACTTGCCTCAGGTTTTCATAGCATTACTGATTACCTGTTGAATAGCAGAGATTTTTGCATGTGACTGATAAAGTGAAAGTGAATCAAGGGCTGCCTCTTACTTTCCACAGAGAGAGGCTGCTCGCCCTCAGCGTTTTCTGCAAAATACCAGACATACTGCAGCAGTAAATTAAACAGGAGCCATTTAAAATTCATGACGTTGTGGAGGAGGGAAGTGAACAAATGCAGCCATTAAGACATTTGTTGCAGTGTTCGCTAGTCCACCGGGGGTAAAAGAATGGGGGGGAAAGAACTGTGTGGCTGTTGAACAAGAGGATGCCAACTGTTCTATGTGAGATTGGGATAACCATTTAAGAATGATAGATAAGAGATTTCTGCAGGATGCATCTGCTCAGTTAAAAGGGGAATTTATCTGTAAGTGTTTCTGGAAGCGGAAAAGCATTAGTTGAAGATCCCTGCTGTTAAACGACAAGTGTGCAGTGCTTTTGTTTTAACTTTAATGACTGACGGGTCACAGGAAAGCTTAAAGTGGAATGTCATTAAGAAATCCCTGAGAAGCTGAAGTGGAAGGAGAGTGAGGCATGAGGTGACAAGAAAGGTGCCCACACACCCACACACACACACTTTCTTCACTCTGACAGGAAATCTTTTGCCTCGCTCAACGTGTGGTTTCTGAGTGCCGGAGATGGAAACAGGCCGTTGTACAGCGTAAAGACAGCCACTGTACGTCTCTGCCTGGGAGGGAGGGATGATGTGCACTTTTCCATGAGGTAGTGTTTTCTGTCGGGGCCAAATAGTTTTCTCAGGCCTGTCACTTAGATCAAAGTAGGCCAGTGCCTGACCTGCCTCATGCAGCCTTGCTGCCAGTTGAGCACAAACAATCTGACTGCTTTATATTATTGCATTGCATATATGCACACAATATATATATATTATATATTGTGTGCATAAATATGTACTATATACTGTGCTGAAGTTGCATTAAAAGCATGCAGAAAGAGAAAAAGTACCAGGTCTCAATATGAAATGACAAATACAAGTGTATAAAGTCTACAAGAAGGGTTCAACTGCTGCCCACACATTTTAGATAAGACAAAATAGCTTAATATTCTTTCTTGTTGTGTGTCAGTTGTGGAAGAAATACTGACTCGCTAACTCAAAGTGCAGTTGATATTAGCCTGTTGGTAATTGATTAATTGGTAAACTGATTAATTAATCGAAATTAATCGCATACATAATTAACGGTGCCTGAAGCTATACTTTTTAAGAAAGTTAAAAAAAATGAAAAAAACAACAGTTGGCGACATTAAAGAACAGCTTGTTTATTACTAAGGCCATATGATTTTCAAAATTTAATGATTTCATAATAATGTAATAACTATAACAATAACTTATTTCACTAGTAAATTGCTGTTGAACGACAAAAACAACCACCAGATGGGAAAAGGACATTTAACAACAACTACGAATGCAACACGAGGCTGTAGTTTTCCAGCTTCATTGAATGTACCGTCTGTGTTGTTTTTCCGACAAGACTGTTATATCCATATAGAACATATGAACACATGTTCTATATCTATGGTTATATCCATGAATGTATTAAGAGAACGGTTATATCTCGGTGTTGGAATCCTCTACAGTGAAACACAGTCAAACTTCACACCATTTAGCTACTAGCTACTTGCTACTAGCAGTATGCTAACGTTAGCTGCTGTCGAGTATAGTGTTAACTAGCGTCCCGTGGAGCGGTGTTTCTGTTGTGTTTCGTCTGTCTCAGAGCATCAGAGAGAAGACAGACATATCAGGGGCACCAGATTAAGAAGATTACTACAAGTAAATGTTCCAATCAATGATCCAGGCAGCACATTCTCGTCTCCCTCCTTCATTTTACAGTCGAATGGTGGCTAGAACTAGCCTCGTGAGACCGTCCTGATCTGGCGAGCTCCAGTTTTCCACTCGCAGATCAGTCTGGCATTGAGATAGAGAAAATTTGGAGCCGTTAGCCAAACAACCGGGCCAATCAGTGTTGGTTTTGAGGCAGGTTTAGGTGGTGATAGACAGATGGTTTATCCAATCAGCTAACCAGAATTTTCAGACAGCGGTAGGCCTAATTCTGTTAGCCGCTCGCTAATGCTTTTTTCTCTTGGATCCTTCTTTTGGAATATGGAACGGGAAGCTGAAAGGGTGCCTTTTATTTGTAAATTCTTGTTACACAAATGGCAAATATCCTTTACCGAGATGTTGCTTGCTGAGCTAACAGCTATGCTTTGCCTGCAGCAGCAGGGGCTTGTGGATGTATTTTCATACGCTTCGTTGATCTGATTGGTTGATTTGGCCCGTCTATCACCAACATAGATGATAGACAGACGGTTTATCCAATCAGCTAACCAGTATTTTTGCCCCTTCCCAAAAGTTCTCCAACGGAAAGTTCCCAGATGGATATGCCGAGCAAATGCGAAGCAATCCATCTGGCGGAGTCAGGTTAGGCTAGAACGGCTCCGGGTCAAAGGTCAATATGGAATGGATTAATCTGCGTTATTTTTTTTTTTATTTTGACAGCCCTAGTTTATTTATGAAAGGGGACAGCGCAAATTAATAAAACACATGATTTCCCATGGGTTAAAAAAGCCAGAATTAGCCAAAAGGCTATTTTTCATCTGTAGTCCCCTCTGCAAGAATTCCTTGACTATAGAACACTGCTGGGGGTATTTTAGTATGCATCTACTGCAGCAAGCCAAGACTTATGCTCCATTACCTCTCTATTGGCAATACTGAATGCCCGGGAGTAGTCTCCCAGCAGCAGGACAAAGGGTTTAGCATTCATTGTCTGGACTTTTTAAAGATAATTTGGCATGTCTTCTATCTGTCTATCTCTTGGTAATATTATAAATTGCAGGTGATGACAGTGAGAGGACATAAATGTATTAAGCTGGAAATGGGGAGTATGGGGAGTTAGTACAGATTTTTTCTTTAAATGGGCCCTGACCTGACCTGACGAGTGTTGTGCCCCAATTCCATACTACATACTAATTGTATATATACAGTACTATATACTAATCTTCATGACATACAGTTTTTGCAGCGCATTGGGGTCATTTTTGGATTTATTACAGTAAATATATTACATATTGGACCTTGATTCAAAAACAATAACTTCAACACCTGACATAATTGTTATCTCCGTTTTTGTAAGTCCTTTCTCCTATTTACTTCAATCATGGTCTGCCATCATCTTAATCACTGCTATAAAAAAAGAAAAAAAATACCTAGTCCTGGTCCTCTGACATCTAATCCACTTTGCACAATAAGAAGCAGTGTCTTTCATGTAATCTGCAACTTGGTCAAGAGGCCAAAAACAGTTGCCAACTTAAAGTGAAATGGATAAATTGGTATGGTCAGTGGTGCTTCAAATAGGCAAAGGAAAAAACACTTTATTTTTATCAAACCCCCCCATGGCTCCTGCACCTGTACTCACCCTCTGTCAAAGACCCTCTGTACAGTCCGTTGCAGCTGACTGACTGCAACAGAGTATACAATAATAATAAGAAGAATTTATATGGAAATTACAATGTTTTCACTCTGTTGTTAAAATACACATTACACACAGGCCTGAAATACACACACATGCTCAGTACCTATACATGCACTACTGGAGTGATGTCAGAGTCAGGGTCCTGCAGTTGTCAATGGACAGGCGCTTCAAGCATTTGGGGGTTCGGTGCCTTGCTCAGGAGCACCTTGGCAGTGCCCAGGAGGTGAACTGGCACCTCTCCATTTACCAGTCCACCACCATACTTTGGTCCGTATGGGGACATCAACCCTCCGGTTTCCCACCCAACTCCCTACAAACTGAGCTACTGCCACCCCAAAAGGAGTTTATAATGTGAAAAATCACCAATAAAGGATTCTAAACCAGTTATTACACAACTGAATGTTTTAGCAGGAATGTGATCCAAAATTGGAGGGAAATTAACTACATCTGCAGCCAAGATTACATTATCTACTAACGTCAGAGTGGTGTGTATGTAATGTAACGCACTGCAGTAGTGTGCCTGGAGCAGATGAACATAAATAGAAACCGCCTGGGTATAACATGATACAGAGCTGAGAGTAGAAAAAACTGTTAAAAATAGAGCGTTCATAACAGTGGCAAATCATAGGTTTTGGCTCACAAGCAGCGCCGCCATAACCTAATGTTAGGCCCCGGGGCTGAGAGGTTTTGTAGGCCCCCCATCCCCTCGATTTATAAAGTCTAATTTAAAAAAAGTGTAATATCTAGGTAATCTACATCGCAAAATCCATTAGTTTCTTTCAAGACATACAAAAGTGAGTTTTCCCTCTTTGAGCCAGAAAACACCATAATACTGTTATTAACATATCACTGAGCCACTTGAGCATAAACACAAGACACTTTATTTAACAACCACACACAGCAACTTATGGTGATAATAAAACCCAAATGTGTGAAAGTATGATTTCATACAATATTATGAAAAACATCACCAACCATCACCTGTCTGCACAAACATTGATAATAACTGATAACAGCATAAGCAAAGAACAGCAACAGATCAAAGTAGGAGCCTCTTCTCTGGCCTCAGCGGGCCCTGTGAACCAATCACATACACCTGCACAGACACACAAACACACTCTATTCAGCACCATGGATAGCAACATGGCCTAATGCCAGGTACCAAAAAGATGAAGGTTTGCAGTATGAATGTGCATTTCTCTTAAAACAATGCACAACTACAACAATTTAAAACCTGCACAAGCTGTAAATACGTTGTGTCTTACGTTTTTAAAAGTGCTTTTGTCTGGTCTTCTTTGAAGAAAAGGCCCTAATTATGTCCTTAAAATCCAAATCACGAAGGATGTCATGCTCAATAGACATCAGTGTGAGATGACTGACTCGGTCTTGCTGCATGCTTGATCGCAGTCTATTTTTCACCAAGCCCAGTTTGGAGAAGGACCATTCTCCGCTCGCATTTGAGTTGATATCACATAATAACATTGATTTATTTTGTCTTACTGAAACCTGGCTGGGCCATGAAGACTACGTTAGTCTAAATGAAGCCACACCTCCCAGTCATATTAATACTCAAATTCCTAGAGGCTCAGGCCGAAGAGGGGGAGTTGCAGCCATCTTTGATGCAAGCCTGTTAATTACTCCTAAACCTAAATTAAATTATAACTCATTTGAAAGTCTTGTTCTTAATCTTCAACATCCAAAATGGAAAACATTACAGCCAATTATATTCGTTGTTATTTACAGGGCTCCAGGTCCGTATTCTGAATTTTTATCTGAATTCTCAGAGTTTTTATCATGTTTAGTCCTTAAATCAGACCAAGTACTTATTGTAGGTGATTTTAATATCCATGTGGACGTTGACAATGATAGCCTTAGTACTGCTTTCAACTCATTATTGGATTCAATCGGTTTCAGTCAGAGTGCGCACAAGGCGACGCACTGTTTTAACCAAACCCTCGACCTTGTGCTGGTACAGTATATGGTATTGAAATTGAGGATTTAATAATATTTCCGCAGAATTCGGTATTAACAGATCATTCTTTAATCACTTTCGAATTCTTACTACCTGACTATATTAAATTAGATAAAAGCTTCTACACCAGATGCCTATCTGACAGTGCTATAGCTAAATTTAAAGAAGATATTCCAACAGCATTCGACTCTATGTCATGCCTTAACATAACAGAGGACCTCTATGTTAACCTCAGTCCCTCTCAAATTGATACATTTGTAGACGGTGCTACGACTTGCCTACGGACAACCTTAGACTCCGTTGCTCCCCTCAAAAAGAAGTTGATGAAGCAAAGGAAACTAGCACCTTGGTATAACTCCCAAACTCGCAAATTAAAACAAATCTCGCGAAACAATGAATGTAAGTGGCGTTCCACAAAAGTGGAAGAATCCCGTTTGGATTGGCAAGAAAGTCTCAAAACCTATAGGAAGGCCCTAAGAAAGGCCAGATCAGACTATTACTCATCATTAATAGAAGAAAACAAGAACAACCCAAGGTTTCTTTTCAGCACTGTAGCCAGGCTGACAGATAGCCACAGCTCTACTGAGCCATCTATTCCTCTAGCTCTGAGTAGTGATGACATCATGAGCTTCTTTAATGATAAAATTATAACAATTAGAGATTAGATTTGCCCTCAACTTCTAACGGTTCACCTTTAAACGCAGAGTCGCTAGAAATAACGACTAGTCTCGACATATACTTAGACTGCTTTTATCCTATAGACCTTCAACAATTAATGTTAAAGATATCCTCAGCTAAGCCATCTACCTGTCTCTTAGACTCCATCCCAACGAGATTACTCAAAGAAGCGTTACCCGTGGTAAACACTTCATTACTAGATATGATCAATATGTCCTTATTAACAGGTTATGTACCGCAGTCATTTAAAGTAGCTGTGATAAAACCTCTTCTGAAAAAACCCACCCTCGATCCTGAGGTCTTAGCAAACTATAGACCTATATCTAACCTTCCCTTTCTCTCCAAGATCCTTGAGAAGGTGGTTGCCAATCAGTTATGTGATTTTTTACATAGCAATAGTTTATTTGATGACTTTCAATCAAGATTTAGAAAGCATCATAGCACAGAGACGGCACTGGTGAAAATTACTAACGACCTTTTAACTGCTGCAGACAAAGGACTTGTCTCCATTCTTGTTTTACTAGATCTTAGCGCTGCATTTGACACTATTGACCATCCAATCCTGTTACAGAGATTGGAACACTTGGTTGGCATTAAAGGAATTGCTCTAAGCTGGTTTAAGTCCTATTTCTCTGATCGATCTCAATTTCTTAATGATAAATACTCCAAGTACGCTAAAGTTAGCCATGGGGTTCCTCAAGGCTCAGTGCTTGGACCAATTCTATTCTCCTTATATATGCTTCCTCTAGGCAATATTATTAGGAAACACTCAATTAACTTTCACTGTTATGCGGATGACACCCAATGATACTTGTCAATCAAACCAGACAAAACCAGTCAGCTAGCTAAATTTCAAGCGTGCATTAAAGATATAAAATCCTGGATGACCTACAATTTTCTGATGTTAAACCCTAACAAAACTGAAGTTATTGTACTGGGACCTAAACACCTCCGAACCTCATTATCTAAAGACATAGCTACTCTGGATGGTATTGCCCTGGCCTCCAGCACTACTGTCAGAAATCTAGGAGTCATTTTTGATCAGGATATGTCCTTTAATGCCAATCTAAAACAAACCTCAAGAACAGCCTTTTTTCATCTTCGTACCATTGCCAAAATTAGGAATATCCTGTCTCAAAACGATGCTGAAAAACTAGTCCATGCATTTGTTACTTCCAGGCTGGACTATTGTAATTCCCTACTGTCAGGTTGCTCAAATAAGTCCCTTAAGACTCTCCAGCTGATCCAGAATGCTGCAGCGTGTGTTCTCACAAGAACTAAGAAAAGAGATCATATTTCTCCTGTATTAGCTTCTCTGCACTGGCTCCCTGTTGAATCCAGGGTTGAGTTTAAAATCCTTCTCTTGACCTACAAAGCTCTAAATGGTCTAGCACCATCATATCTAGAAGAGCTCCTAATACCCTATTGTCCCACTAGAGCACTGCGCTCCCAGAATGCAGAGTTACTGGTGGTACCTAGAGTCTCTAAAAGTAGAATGGGAGCCAGGGCCTTCAGTTATCAGGCTCCTCTCCTATGGAACCAGCTCCCAATCTGGGTTCGGGGGGCAGAAACTGTAATCGCTTTCAAGAATGAACTTAAAACTCTTCTATTTGATAAAGCTTATAGTTAGGGAGTGAGGAGTTGCAGTGTTCACCTAACTGGCCCACCTGCTTCTCTTCATAATTGTTAGATTAATAATGCATAACAAAGTAGAGGGAGGCAGGCCAGCCAAGCCCGATCCGGCAGGGGGAGAGTTCTAAGCCCGAAAAAGCTACCTCTCCTTATGTCCTGTCTCTCTTAGTTACGCTGTTATAGTTCTAGACTGCCGGGGGACTTCCTTCCTTTCTTTGACACACTGAGCTGCTCTCTCCTCTCCCTTTCTATTACTATTACTATTACTAATCAAAGTAGGAGCCTCTTCTCTGGCCTCAGCGGGCCCTGTGAACCAATCACCTGCACAGACACACAAACACACTCTATTCAGCACCATGGATAGCAACATGGCCTAATGCCAGGTACCAAAAAGATGAAGGTTTGCAGTATGAATGTGAATTTCTCTTAAAACAATGCACAACTACAACAATTTAAAACCTGCACAAGCTATAAATACTGCACTTTCTTACCTTTTTAGAAGTGCTTTCGTCTGGTCTTCTTTGAAGAAAAGGCCCTTAAAATCCAAATCACGAAGGATGTCATGCTCAATAGACATCAGTGTGAGATGACTGACTCGGTCTTGCATGCTTGATCGCAGTCTATTTTTCACCAAGCCCAGTATGGAGAAGGACCGTTCTCCGCTCGCATTTGAAATGCATTTTTGAGAAAAATCTTCTCTGCTGTTTATATTGGTGTTCTGATGCCGAAACGTCAGCATCTTTATTTTGGCAGGACTCCGGTCCCATTCCCGCCCAATAAGCCCACACGTTTGTGTCAATATTGTTTCCCCAGCGGCCCGGGTCACTGTTATATGGGTCATCTGACTCATCTCCCCCTAACTGGTTTGCGGCCTGGTCCTCTCTCTGGGGCTCGTGTGCTCCCTCCTCCTCCCCTCCATTGCTGCACGGCCTGCGCCTCCTCCACTTCCTCCGGTGTGTGTGATAGCGATCTTCCTCCAGGTGCTGGGTCCATCTTCAGTAGCAGCTGGTTTAAAAAATCCAGTGAGCTTTGGGATGCTCTTTAGTAAATCTTTTTTGCGCAACTCCTTCTTAATAATTTTTATTTCTTTTCTGGGCACCACTCTCAAATGTCCTCCCTGAAATTGCAGTAGTCTAGCAAGGGTAATATAAAAGTGCGAATGATCATCTCTAGCTGCCAAAATCTCCAGCTGCTAAAATATCTTCCCGGGCTTGCGAATGGTTTCATACCGCCCACCAGATCAGTGAGGTCTTGTAGGTAAATAGGAAAGAAGCAGCTCAAAATTGAGGGCCAAGTTGAATACACAGAATAGGGAGGAGCAGAGGGGATGATGCTAGCTCTGTCATTTCTAATCTTTTTCACAAAGAAAGAGAGAAAGTCACTGCATTCCTTTTTTAAAAAGGCTGCCACATCAGAAGACGCAGTAGTGACAATGTTGATGATATCAAACAGAACTTTAGAGTTGCATTTACCGGAGGAAATGAGGTTAGCAAAATAACATGCACTCGCCTCCTTAACCATATTGTTAAACTCAGTTAAGAGGATTTTGTGATAGAGACGTTAAACATGGAGCTTGGTGGATTTCCACTGTTGTTCAGCCCTCCAACATTTACGCCGGAAATAACGAATGGAGTCATTTAACCAGGGGGATGAGTTGACAGAGGAAACAAGTCTCCTTTTATCCTTGGAGCCACTTTATACAAAAAGCAATGTGTGTTAAAGGAGTGGATCCGACAGTTAATGTCAGCGGGAGAACACAACACTGTGCTTGGGTCAACAGCTGCACAATCACGATTTCAACCAAGTGTAAAAACAAGATCCAAGGTATGACCTTAAATGTGTGGGACCAGACACGTGTTAAATAAAAATAAAGCACTACTGCCACTGATTTTACGTGTCTGGACAATTGTTACTTCATCTTAATGTGTTAGCCTACTTGGTGATTTAAACATGTAGATAACCCCCTGACCATCTTATGACCTCTGCCATTGTCCCTCTATTTCTTTAAACCTTAGTTAGCACAACATGGATCCCACCATCATACCACCATGAATGAAGATTAATATTTTTTTTCCCACTAGTTTATGGCTGGCAATAAAATTATGCACATGTGCTTAATGTGTGTATTGTACATTATTCTATATTGCTATTTCTTTAGGCCACTGTCTTCAATTAGTTTTGTGACATTATAGTAGGCTATCATACTTAAAAACAAAATTAAAGTATCATACTATAAAACACGTTTACAATATCTGTTAAACTGTATTATAAAAGATTATAATATATTACATTAGATTAAAATATTATTTATAAGTATATTGTAATGTATTGTAAACACATTACAATAGAGCAGTTATACTGTAAAGCACACTTATGGTTAAGCTTTTTTACTTTAAAAAAGTATTACAGTAAATGTAATGTAAACTGTTAATTGTGGTAACGTACTGCAAAAATACAATAAAATGTCTAAATCATTGGAGACCTTTGGCTTAGCCTTTTAGGGAAAGGGAAGGAGGGCTAAGTAATAAATACATTAGAATTACATACAGTTTAGAAATTACATAAAATGACATTATTTAATATTGTAAGTGGCTTTTTCTTTTGCGGGGTACAAATGTTCCAGTTTCTTCCCGAGACTATTTTGCAGAGCCACCATCTTAGATGAAGCTTAGCGCCGCCCAAGACAATTGTGATTGGTTCAAGGAAATGCAAACAAGCCAGTGTTTTTTTTCTCCAATCCTGGAATGTATGTGTAGAGGAGCCACACCTTACTCCGCAGCTGTGGAGATAGGTCTGGCAATGCAAGACATTGGCATTATTGACACTATGGGTAATACAAACGGCCACAGCCATGCTATTCTCCATCTATACTGTTTTATCTGTTCATGGCAAACTGTGGGAGTGGAAACAATCTTGTGCTCATGTAAAACGTTTACAGTAGATGCAACATCTAAAAATTAACCACACACACACACACACACACACACACACACACACACACACACACACACACACACACACACACACAAAGTTTTAGCCTTGAACCTACACATTCTTACTGTATATATATCTGGACAGTGAAAATATTTTCCTCTTCTTCCTGATTTGCCAAAGCCAACATTTTACAAAACAAGGCCAAAGCAAGACTCCTATCTGAAGTCACACCCAAACATAAAACCTAGATATATGCAGATATGGTGCTTTTCACAATCCTCTCTACAAATATCTTTAACTACCACACATTGCAAATTAAGGAGATATTCAATTTGTAATTTGAATTAGAGCTGGGCAAAATATCGATATTATATCAATATCGTGATATAAGACTAGATATCGTCTTAGATTTTGGATATCGTAATATCGTAATTTGGCATAACTGTTTATTTTCCTGGTTTTAAAGGCTGCGTAAAGTGATGTACTTTTCTGAACTTACCAGACTGCTGTTAACTGTTCTATTATTTGCCTTTTTTTCCCCACTTATTATATCCACATTACTGATGTTTATTTATCAAAAATACATACTGTATTACTAGGTTACTCTATCTAATACATTTCAAAAGGAAACCTAATTTCTGCCTGAATAATATTTACTTGCGAAGTATTTTCAATTGTGAAATTTGCTGAAAGGGGGGTGGTCAGGGTGGGTGGAGGACACACAGAGGGCAGGAATTTCACTGACAAAAACATGCTTGTGGAGTGCCTGGGTTAACTCACCTGGTAGAGCGTGCACCCATATAGAGGCTCAGTCCTTACGCAGCGGCCGTGGGTTTGATTCCGACCTGCAGCCCTTTGCTGCATTTCATACCCCCTCTCTCTCCCCTTTCATGTGTAAAGCTGTCCTGTCAAAAATAAAGGCCTAAAATGCCACAAAAAAGTTGTTTGTGAACATAATTTAAGCAGTATGAAAGAGGATTTAGGGCCAATGTAAAAAAAATTATTTGAGTTCTGAGTTTAAGGTCAGAACACAATTAGTTTTTTTTACATGTGGCCCTAATACTGTACCGTAAAGCAGCAATTAGGTTTCCCAAGAAAATATACATGACTGAACAAGTAGAAGTAGTAATAGTATTTGTAGTAATATAATCAGTGCTTGAAATGGAATTATTGCCTTGGCTGCACCCGCCATGTGATGCGGCTTGCTGGTCTGGTGTGCATAATTTGGTGACCGCCAGGGCTACCATGCTCCTGTGTTGGGCGGTGGCACAGTAGCCTACTCCAGCAACCAAGGTTAAGTTTATCCAATACAATTATCTGTGTTAACAAGGACAATTTAAGCGGTAATTTAAGATATGTGTTCACACAGAGACACAGTTAAGCAGGTGTTTAGGGTTACCTACTCACCACAGGAGGTGGTGGAACGCAATAAGAAATAAGGGTACTCATGTGGACGTAAATCAGATGTGCTGGTACTTAGTATAAATATTAATTTAATTGTGCTTGTCCATGAACAGTGGACACATCCACAAAACAAGCATCAGTATTTTATCAGTCTCACATTGCCAGACCAATCTCCACAGCGCTGCGGAGGAAGGTCTGATAACAGGAGCATCTAGATAGGAGAAAAAGTGGTCAAGGGTTGTTTGCATTGCATCAGAACTTGCCATTTTCAGCTTGTAACGTTGCTCAGAGGTTCTGGTTAATGTTCCTCGATGCGCCCGGAGTTTAATGCAAACACCAACAAAGCAGAAGGTGAGGGACATCTGGTGGAACTTCTGGCGCCGCCGTAACTATCCGGTACACGAACAGTCGGCAATCCAGAGTAGTATTTTATGTGGGGATTCTCTTGAACAAACACCACCCTGGGGTCACAAGCAAACCAGCTCCCATCTCTACAACTTGATCAAAAAAAGTCTCTTTATATATTAGAATCAACAATGCAATATCAAATGCACATATACTTTATAGCTGATCTCTCTCACACACAGACTTTTCATTCTGTCTGTATAGAGTCCCTTGATACAATGGTAATTATTTTGCCATGCTGTAGTATAGTTTGGAGGAGCTGATTGATTTTTCGTTTTCACACTTCTGAGAGCATAACTTGCTTTTCTCCACTTTCCCTGCCTTTCACAGAGCCGTATTGCCAGTTAGGCTGGAAGAGAAACTTTTGAGCCTGCTTACATATTCTTCCAGTGTTTGTGGAGTTAGGTGTGATGAATGGCGACTCAGCTGTACCACCTATCTGTGTTCACCCTCCACAACAGGGGAGCATTATCACTCTGTTCCTAGCTGGTTGAACACACTTCCAGTTTGTTCCAAACATCATTTTGCAAGCCAAACACACTCTGTTCCATCAGATAATGGGGCTGTTTTGTATATGAGGTATGGAATATCAAGGTGGATCATTACTCCTGCATATTAATACTCTTCCACGGAGTCCTTTAGAAGTGGAAAGCATTGATAACCTGTTGTTGTTGTATTTTAAACACAGTAAATTCACCATGTAATAAACATTGTTTTGGTCATACCCAAAATTGATTTGTTTATATGAAACATTTCAGATTAGTTTATATATGAATAATGATCCTGATTGTTGTACAAGCCACTGGACATTATTTTAAGAATTTTCAAAATAAAAATTTAAATAAACTAAAAAGTGAATAAATAGTACTCATTAGCTTGTTAATGAATATCAAAATATTTCAAAACAGTTAGCAATTAGGTAAAGGATGATTCTTTATGAATCCACTTAACCTTTGAGTTTTTGTTTAAATTGTCTTTACGTCCTCATTAGTCAGATTTCCATCCAAATTAAGTGCAAATTCTAACATTTTCACACAATCAGCCAAAGAAAATGCTAATTGATGCATGTTTCCATCCAATGAATATTAGGAGTAGAGTGCATCGAGTTAAACAGTTTGTGGTGCCATTAAACCATTGCAGAAGAAGACACAACACAATGACATAATTAAAAGGGCTCCAGGCTTCATGTACAGGCTTCATGTACGTCATGATTAATTTGCCACATCTGTTTCCATTGCATTTTGTTGACAAATTTTGTTAACCTCAGCCAAGTGTAAAAATCTTTCTGCATTTTCAACCTTCTTTCTAATTTCCATTCCAGTTAATCCGTGCGCAAATTGAAAATGTGCATCCCTTATTGTTTGGGGTCCCCACAGTTGGCACTGCAATATGTGTAAAAATAATAACAATGATTGCAAAATCAATAATTTCTTTCTTTCTTCTTCTGACCTTGTCAAAAACCTAACATGTAGTAAAGCATTGAAGTGACAACCCTTTCATTTGCCATAAACTGACACTGTTAAATAAACTGTTAAAGAGTGGAATGAAGTCAGGGGCCTGGGTAGCTCACCTGGTAGAGCATGCACCCATGTACAGAGGCTCAGTCCTCAACACAGTGGCCACAGGTTCGGTTCCGACCTGCAGCCCTTTGCTGCATGTCATTCCCCCTCTCTAAGCTGTCCTATCCGATAAAGGCTTAAAAGAGAGTGGAATTAAGTTTATGTAGAAGAGGTAAATGACAGCTATTTGGAACTATATGATTTATATTGTCAAATAATACAATGCAAACAAAACCTTACAAAATGCATGTAAAAAGAAAAAGTAAAAAAGAATCATTTAAAAATGAAAACAAGCCAAGAAATCTTATTATAAGAAAATTTTGAAAGAAAATCAAAATAACAACAAAGGTATTTGGAAAATCAAGAACAGGGTATTAGGAAACAACACAGTGTTGGAAGATTTACCCAATCATTTTATCAATGGCAACAATAAGGTTATAAAAAGCAGGAGAAGTGGCAAAAAAACTCAAACCCAATTTGGCAAACGCTATTAATAAAAGTAATGATGCACAACTTGAAGGTGGTTGGAGTGGGGCCAGTAAAGTGGTGCATCCCATGGTTTTAGGAGAAGTGAGTGAAAAATTAAATAAGATCAATTGTAACAAAACTCAAGAAAAAGACATCAACTGATAGTGATGGGTTGGAAATTTGTTATTGTAGTGAAAAAAACTGTTGACTGTATACTGAAACCTCTTTCTTATATTTTCAATATTTCCTTTTGTACAGGTATAGTTCCTGATAAGATGAAAACAGCAAAGGTCATCCCACCTTTTAAAACAGGAGATAAACATAGCCTTACCAACTACAGACCAGTGTCTCTGATTTCACAATTTTCAAAGGTGCTTGAAAAATTGTTTGTAAAAAAAACTTGATGCTTTTCTTGAAATGACAAATTGCTGAGTGAGAGTCAGTATGGCTTCCGAACATATCGATCTACAGCCTTAGCATTAATGAAAATAGTAGAAGAGATTACAACTGCAATTGAGTATAAGAGATATACAATATAGCAAAGTATGTGTTGGATTATAATGCAATGTGAATTCTGAACTGTTCACTTATTTTGCCTTACTTTAGTTACTGTATGGAAGTGTGGGGGAGCACATATGCAACTAACATAGAGCCATTGTTCATTTTACAGAAATGAGCAGTACGAATTTTACATAAAGTGGATTTTGGAGAACACAGCAATGGACTGTTTATCAAATCAGGATTAATGAAACTTAAAGAAATTGTTGAATTCCAGACCCTGTTGGTGATGTTTAAGGCAAAAAGCAGAGTACTACAAGAAAATATACAAGAAATGTTTTTTAGTTCAGAAAATGATGACCACAAAAGAAAATGTAATATTAAACATCAGTATGCACGAAAAAACTTAAAGCAAATGTGTATTTCAGTATGTGGTGTCAAACAGTGTAATTCATTGGATAATGATTTCAAAGGTAATACCAATATATTTCAGTTCAAGAAAATGTATAGAACAAAAAAAGTTGCCAGATAAATTTATTTTCTTGAAATTATTATTTTTTTTCTTTTCTTTTTTTCTTCCTTTTCTTTTCTGTTCTCTCTCTCTAACTTTTCTATGTAAAATCAACTCTTAATTGACCGACAGTCTATCTATTTATGTTTGTTGTAGCTGAGAAAGGGTCTGGAAAAATAAGATTTTGTCTTCATCCAGCACCTTTCTGATCATGGATAATGTTATTTGTGGTTTCAATTATAACAATTGTCTTTGTCCATGAGCGGACTAAAAATATTGTGAAAGTGAAACTGGGTTTGCACGTTTGATGAACATGAAGTTACTTATGTTTGGTGTCAATTAAAGCCCAGAGAAAAAACTGCAAAACTGCAACTAGGGACCACAGTCTCCAGGACCCAAAATGTAATATTTTGGTCTCTGGAGAGGTTTTAAATACGGGGGTGTCGTGGTAACTGATTTGTTACGGCGCATACTGCAATGTCTCAATTTTAGCTGGGGACCTTTGTAGCTCTACTATCGCTTTCAATTAATAACTAGAACTGCAAGCAGTTATGACGGGGTCCAAGCCTCTCGGTGCCAGTCACCCCCGACGACCCGGGGAGCGTGCCAAAGTGGACCCAAAGCGTGACGGTGGGGATGCAAACGTCACTAAATATCAAGAGGTGTGAGCCGCATGGTCTGCGGTACATTGCCATTGCAAATCTCCCATTAACATTGATTGAGTAAAAGTAAAAATAGTTCTTTTCTCTTACAGTGAGTTCCTCGCTGATCTCACAGTTGTTAAAACGCTGTTAGCTACTTTAGCTTAGCCATTAGCAATGGCTAATTCCTCTCCCTCTCCTGCTCTGTGTGTTAAATGTTTAGCTATTCCTCTGCCTCCTTTAGTGATAAAGATACATATAATAAATGTAGTTTATCCGCTGCTCTGGAGGGGAGGCTTAGGGAGTTTGAGGCACGGCTCCACACCATGGAATCAAAATCCCTACTCAGTGATACACCCGCTGAGAAGCCAACTCTGGTTATTGGGAGCTCTAAACCGGTAGTGCACATGACAGCGGTCGCTCTAAACGTGAAGTTTCTCCCTACTCAGTGATACACCCGCTGAGAAGCCAACTCTGGTTATTGGGAGCTCTATACTGCGGAACGTGAAGTTGGCGGCTCCAGCGGCTGCGGCCTTGTGTGTCCCTGGGGCCAAAGCAGGCGATGTGGAATCCTATCTAAAGCTGCTGGCTAAAAATAACTGCGAATACAGTAATAGCTGGGTGGTAATGCAAATCGGAGATCAATGAATGTTAAGTCACTTTGTTCATATGCAAAGACAATGTCGGACTCTGCCAAACCTGATCAGCAATGACATGTACAGCCGCATGTCATCCTTCCACCGCTGGTTGTTGGGCACGATATCACCAAGTAATTAACAGTCCAGGATCAATGACAAAGTTGTTTGCCCTGGATTAACATTTTAACCAACCAAAGCACGTTTTGCTTGTGATGTCATTAATAGTGCGACGTGATGGCAAATTCAAAAAAGAAAAAAAAACGTCTGCCAGTTTCACTATCGTAATGGCCGCCCGTTCCAGAGCTGCCGCCGATGCATCACTATCGTGCTAAAAGGTAAGATTTAGCCTACTTCCAATAGTTTGAACGTCTTCAAAACATTATAGAGTTGATGTGTAGCTAGGCTAAACAAGTTAATAAGATAATTAGCATGACCAGCTAGTGTGCTAGCAGTAATTCAATTGGAAAGGGTTGAGCTACCAAATGTGATATTAATAAGAAATAAAATATCACGGTCCAGTTCTATCTCTTAACAAGATGGAATGTCAGTCATTAGGCTAACCACTTTAATCCTATGAAAAACAGGCTACCTAGCATGACCAGCTATTGTGCTAGCAGTTATTAAATTGGAAAGGGCTGAGCTACCAAGTGTGATATTAATAAGAAATAAAATATCAATGTCCAGTTCTATCTCTTAACAAGATGGAATGTCTGTCATTAGGCTAACCACTTTAATCCTATGAAAACATGCTACCTAGCATGACCAGCTAGTGTGCTAGCAGACTTATGGTGGTATGAACTAGCCTAAAGGTAGCTTACTACTAAAATGTTCATGCTAAGCCTGTGTGAGTCTGTAGAAGTTTTTTGCATAACTAACATTACAGACAAAACACCTTAACAATGTGGGTTTTAATCAAAGTTGATAGCATTAGCAATTTATATGTGCTATGCTACAATTAGCTGCAAGTGATTAAGTGTTGATCCTGGACCACTACAACATCACATACATCCTGGACTGTTGTTTATTGTTTGTCCTGGACAGTCAGTTATTCTGTGCTGCCATTAAGTGTTGATCCAGGACCACTACAGAGTGACATTTATCCTGGACTGTTGTTAAGTGGTAGTCCAGGACAATCGCAGCATTACAGCCCCAGAGTAATTGTTATTAAATCATAACTCCGGCATTATGCGATCTATAGCCCTGTTATTCAAGGTCACCTAAGGCTAATCTATCAGGGCACTTGGCTTACGTTTTGGTTTGGTTTCAAATGCCCAGTTAGGTTAACTTTAGCTGCTGAGTTATTTATTAACTCTATAATGGAAAGTATTGTAAGTAAAGTCTGTGGAGGTAAAACCATGTGCTCTTTTCTTTCAGAAATGGAGGATATTTAAAAAGCGGTCATCAATGAAGAAAATAGAATGTGGATCCAAGAAAGCCAAACTTGATGTTTTTGTGATGCCACATCAGCAAGGTTCACAGAATTCAAATGGAAAAACTGCAAAACCTGGACTCTTATTTTAACCTGCTGCTGCATTTTACCTTAACCTCAATGGCTGTCTTCCAGGAACACCACCCTTTGGAGTACATGACAATAAAGTACTTGAACTTGATTAGACAGTCTTCTTGTGTGTATTAATTTGCACATACATGAAAATGGATGAAATGATAAAAAAAAAACGTTTAAAAACGTTTTAAAAAATGTTTATTAAATGTTTTTATTTATAAACTAAAACTGTAATTGGTCCAATTTCCCGATTAGGCACTAAGTGTCCACAATCCACATCATAAACTGTTGTTCTCCAACATCTTCAACGGAGGTTGTCTGTGGAAAAAACACAGCAAAATTAGTTGGAACCTCATCTGAAATTTACAAGTCCTCGAATAGAGTCTTGAAAGAGGAAAATTGTGTGAGGTCCGCACGTTCCCACAAGGTAATCTAATAATAAAAAAAAGTAAAAGGATATCTTTAAGGATATACTTTGAAATGCACTAATGGTTAATTACACTTTATTACGTAACCTTTCACACTTACCAGACATCCAGACAATCTATGTTTTCTGAAACATAGATTTGAGTGATTACAATAAGGTGTGGTCAAGATAAGAATGAATGTCACTCTGTGTCGGTCCAGGATGAATGTGATGCTGTAGTGGTCCTGGATCAACACTTAACCCCTTAACGCCGACTGTCGCTAATTTGCATCAAACCCCTTCCATTCCGACTGCAGGCGAGATAGCGTGTGTATTCCCCCCAATGTCGGTTTGTTTACATGCGATACATACCTAGGAACCTTTTGCATGCACTGGTTTCTCGTAGGACCGGTCGGAGTGGGAGATACATCCGGTTCACGTAAGCGAAATTAACCCTAACCCTACCCCTACACTAATCCTACCCCTAAACCTAACCCTAAAGAAACTACTGTCAATGTTAGGGAGTAGGAGAATGTTTTCTTTCTTGCCGTTGTCAAGATCCATGTATTTGTCATTTACAGTTTAGAAGTTCTAACAACTTTGTGACATGAATGAAATCTACTATGTGTTTTATTAATTTTACCATTTTGTAAAGAATTTTACCATAATGCCTGTTGTAGCTAATTTGCATCATACCTAAATTTATATCTATTCCATATGCTATAGACAAATTAACAATCTCAACTTAATTTAGCATCAGCTTGGAGCCAGAAACACACATAATATTTTGTTTATATAATTGTGAATAAATTCAGGCGTCAAGGGGTTAATGACAGCACAGAATAACTGACTGATTGTCCAGGACAAACAATAAACAACAGTCCAGGATGTATGTGATGTTGTAGTGGTCCAGGATCAACACTTAATCACTTGCAGCTAAAGCTAAAGCAGTTAAAGCTACCTCTCCTTATGACCAGTCTTTCTTAGTTACGCTGTTATAGTTACGCTTTATAGTTCTAGACTGCCGGGGGACTTCCTTCTTTTGACACACTGAGCTGCTCTCTCCTCTCCCTTTCTATTACCATTACTATTACTATGTGTGTATCCCGTCCCAGAAATGCTTGTTACTAATCCTAGCTTCTGGGGAGTTTACTCCCCGGAGTCCTTATGTTTTTTCCCCCAGCGTATTTCCTTGGAGAACGTTGGCAACAAGATCCTGGTTCCAGCTGTCGCCGTGGTCCTGCTGCACTCCCTGCCGAGCTCAGCGATGCCCTGCAATGTCATGCTGCTTCCTGCTGAACCCTGCAGCTCCCCGCTACATCCAGTCACTGTTCCATTATTAATGTGACTACTATTGCCACTGTTCATCACACCCCCAACCGGCCCGTCAGACACCGCCTACTAAGAGCCTGGGTCTGTCCGAGGTTTCTTCCCAAGAGGAAGTTTTTCCTCGCCACTGTCGCACTGCTTGCTCTTGAGGGAATTACTGTAATTGTTGGAATTGTTGGGGCTTTGTAAATTATAGAGTGTGGTCTAGACCTACTCTATCTGTAAAGTGTCTGGAGATAACCTATGTTATGATTTGATACTATAAATAAAATTGAATTGAAATTGAATTAATTGTAGCATTGCACATATAAGTTGCTAATGCTATCAACTTCGATTAAAACACACATTGCAAAAAACGTCTACAGACTCACACAGGCTTAGCATGAACATTTTAGTAGTAAGCTACCTTTAGGCTAGTTCATACCACCATAAGTCTGCTAGCACACTAGCTGGTCATGCTAGGTAGCGTGTTTTCATAGGATTAAAGTGGTTAGCCTAATGACAGACATTCCATCTTGTTAAGAGATAGAACTGGACATTGATATTTTATTTCTTATCAATATCACACTTGGTAGCTCAGCCCTTTCCAATTGAATTACTGCTAGCACACTAGCTGGTCATGCTAGTTATCTGTATTAGCTTGTTTAGTCTACACGTTAGCTCTTTAGGCTAGCTAGATCATACCACCACAAGTCTGCTAGCACATTAGCTGGTCATGCTAGGTAGCGTGTTTTCCATAGGATTAAAGTATTTCTTATCAATATCACATTTGGTAGCTCAACCCTTTCCAATTGAATTACTGCTAGCACACTAGCTGGTCATGCTAGTTATCTTATTAACTTGTTTAGCCTAGCTACACATCAACTCTATAATGTTTTGAAGACGTTCAAACTCTTGGAAGTAGTCTAAATCTTACCTTTTAAGCACGATAGTGAAGCATCGGCGGCAGCTCTGGAACGGGCGGCCATTACGATAGTGAAACTGGTAGACGTTTTTTTTCTTTTTTGAATTTGCCATCACGTCGCACTATTAATGACATCACAAGCAAAACGTGCCACTGATTGGTTGGTTAAAATGTTAATCCAGGGCAAACAACTTTGTCATTGATCCTGGACTGTTAATTACTTGGTGATATCAGATCGTGCGGTTGTCGGGGTGGTGCCCAGCTAATGAAGTGGGCTACGTAGATAAATGGAGGGTGTTCTGGTGAAAGCCTGGTCTGATTAGGAGAGAAAGCATTCATCCCACTCTGGACGGAGCCACTCTCATTTAAAAAAATCTGACCGAGTCTATTTTCGGTCATAAACCATGACAACCCAAGTTTGATATTAGTAATCAGAGGTGCAGTACTACGCGCCCCTCTGTGCTTCCGTTGGAGCAGTCGCCAACTCATAGTCTAATAACCACGGTGTCTGTCCCCCAACTCAGATCGGTTAAATCAAAGGTAAACAAAAGAGGAGCTATACTTAAGAATCTAATTGGAATTAAAACCACCACTGCAATGATGGAACAAAATAGGAAAATTAGATGGGGACTATTAAATATTAGATCTCTGTCTTCTAAAGCAGTATTAGTAAATTATTTGATATCAGATAATCAAATTGATCTATTCTGTCTTACCGAAACATGGCTGTGCCATGAAGAATATGTTAATCTAAATGAAGCCCACACACGCGCGCACACACGCGCGCACACACACAGTCCGGTTCTGGTGGTTGATGAACGCAGATATGTGCTGTTTAGCTCTCATAACGGGCAGGGTGGGTAGCGCACTGCCATGAGTCCATGACGCTAATGTCTGATTACTCCACATTTTAATTACGAGATTTTGTTATTACATTCTGATTCTTCAATGTTCTCTGTCAGGTAAATATAGAAGCACAATGTCTATAGGCGCCGATTTATGTTTTCCTCCGGGTGCTCACGGGCGCATGTCCTTTAAAAAGAAAAAGTAGCCAAAAAATGTTTGCGTTTCGGAACCTTTGGAAACAGACAGCGGCCGACACGAACACACTATTAACTCGATAATAAAGCCGTAAAGTTTCAACTCAGGACAGCGCCACTTCTCACAAATACAGATAGGATTGGAGATGAGAAGTTTAACCGACCACCAACTACCGCTGACCTGATGGAGCACCACGACCGGCAGTTCGCGGTGCTCTGTATCCAGCGCACAGTTACCTATTCTGGGGTAACTAGACCACCAACTACCGCTGACCTAACAAGCACCACGACCGTACGCTGTATCTAGTGCGCAGTAACCGATTCTGGGGTATCAACCGCTTTGTGGGAAATTAAGAACTCTCTTGGGTTTTGGGAAGGAAACAAATTCCACCACCCTGTGCAAACTTTTAGGCGCTCTTCGGCGTGTTTCTCTCACTCGAAAGCTTGACAGACCTCCTGCTCCTAGTTACGGTTGCTACAATGTCGGAGTGGGGGTATGTCGGAATGGATGGCGGAACCCTAGTCTATCACTCCGCCTTGAAATTCATAACCGGTCATGCCTATGGTACACATCATTATAATTCATATGAAAGTATTGGGTGGTCTTCTCTCCAAGAAAGATGTGACACTGGTATCTCTTTATCTATAAGGCTCTAACTGGAAAACTGCCATCTCAATCAACTACATCATCATCATCAACTACAGAACTTCTCTGTTACTCAAAGCGACATCATCAGGCTCGCTCTGCTGACTGGCTTTTGCTTCATGTTCCACGAGCTGGGTCTGAACTTGGAAAAACTTCAGCGCACCGGACTCCTGGAACATATTACAACACTTTCTTAAAATCAACACAATTGTGCCTCTTGGACAATTTAGAAATCTGCGTCCCTATTATCCTAATGTATTGATCAAATAATTTTCCAATTCAGAATGTTTTTATGTCTTTCTATATTTGTTATGATTGTACTTTCTGTGTTGCTCTGTTTTTGTCTTTGTAATCTGACTCAATGACAATGAAAATGAGGGTCGCCCCTCAATGATCTCTTGAGGATAAATAAAGGTTGAATGAATGAATACTGTGTATTGCATACCAATTTCAAACCCAGCTGTGGCCCCCTGTTACAGTCTGAATTTGACACATTTGCACTTTAATTTGTCCAGCAGACAGAGGACTTCCGCCTGCTGAATTTATGCCAAAGGGGTCCTCAGATCATAAAAGAAAGGTTGAAATATGATGAGTCTGTAAGAAAAAAATTCATTGATGCATAATTTAAGTTTGGAGTGTGCCGAAGGATCTTTAAAGTGTTGATTTACTTCATATTTCATTGGAGGAATTGGATGTGTCCCTGCTGAATGGAAAGAAATGAAAATTCGGATAAAATGTAGTGCACATAAAAACTCTAACTCAGGGTTTCTGCTTGTTTCACCAAGTCACAGTTAAGACTTTTTAAGACCATTATGAATAAAATTTAAGACATTTATCAAAACATAAAAAAGTCAGATGTCGGAGTCCGAAAACATTGTCTGAAACAATTCCCGCATTTCCCCATTGGCATTATAGGACTGGTGTCTAGATTTGGCTGCAAAATAAGTTGCATGTTGGTCTAATTTGTAGTCTTAATACAGCAAATTATATTTAGACTAGCGACAGAAAGAACTACAACACCACAGAAAGCATTAGAGGTAGCATTACATTGACATAGGAAAATTAAGAACTGTTGAAAATTCTTAAGACCTAGAACACAATACTTAAAGGAACACGCCGACTTATTGGGAATTTAGCTTATTCACCGTAACCCCCAGAGTTAGACAAGTCCATACATACCCTTCTCATCTCTGTGCGTGCTGTAAAGCTGTCTGACGGCTCCAGTGGCATCAGGCCAGCACAGAACATGCAGGTGAATGGTTCCAGTAATCCTACTGCTCCCAATAAGTGACAAAATAACGCCAACATGTTCCTATTTACATGTTGTGGTTTGTAGAGTCACAGCGTGTAAAAAAAACAACGTAACATGAGACAAGGCCACCTTCTATCCCTAAACAAACCAGGAACTATATTCTTAGGCGGAAGAATATAGTACTTTGGCGGAGTGATATGCTCGCAGCAAGCCTGTCTGAGAATATAGTTCCCGGTTTGTTTACTGTTAGAAGATGGCTGTGTCTCATGTTACGTTGTTTTTTTGTACACGCTGTGACTCTACAAATCACAACATGTAAATAGGAACATGTTGGTGTTATTTTGTCACAATTTGGAGCAGTAGGATTACTGGAACCATTCACCTGCAGGATCTGTGCTAGGCTAAGCTAATGCTGGAGCCGTCAGACAGCGTTACAGCACGCATGGAGATGAGAAGGGTATGTATTGACTTATCTAACTCTGGGGGTTACGGTGAATCAGCTAAAGTCCCAATAAGTTCCTTTAAGCGAATTTCAGACTTTTTAAGGCCTAACATTTTCTATTTTAAAATTTTAGACTTTTTAAAACCCAGCGGAACCCTGCTCAATGACAAATGCAGTCTTAAAGTCGAGCACCATACCTCTGGAATAACCTTCCGTTATATGTCAGAGAAGCCAGCTCTATCACCACTTTTAAATCAAAACTCAAAACATTTATTTTTTCCAAACATTATGGACCATTATTATGACTTCCTCTATCTTCTGTTTCTACCCTTGTACCACTTTTAATTCACTTTTATGTATATATATATATATATATATATATATATATATATATATACCACAATGATTTTAAATGTATTTTTTGTATTTTAATCCTAACTTTTACTGAATTTCCTGTTGTACAATGTTTTGAGACCATGTTTTATGGTGATATTGCACTGTTGAGCCTAGGAACACAACAATTGCATAAAACATCTTTGATTTTTACATATGCAATTTTTGCTGTGTATAGTTTGCCAGTATTATACTGTAGGTAAAGGAAGATACAGTGAGCTTGGAGCTAGGGTTATTTGTTTAACTAATGAAATAAAATAGACAAATAACTGTAAATTAATGACATGCAGAAAAGGGGGGTAGACTCGAAGCTGCGGCTGCTTACAAGGAGTAAATCTCTATGTGTGTGTGTGTGTGTGTGTGTGTGTGTGTGTGTGTGTGTGCGTGCATGCATGCTTGCGTACTTGAATAACAACTGGGGATGCACTAATCCAACTTTTTGATTCCAAGACCGACCGATATATGGGCTTTTGTTCAGTCTTCCAGGTTCCCTTTTTGAATGATGAATACCAGAGTTATTTCCTGTTACAGAAGGAGTAGAATAAAAATGCTAGTTTGCTGTAGTCGTAGTAGTTGGCTATAGTCTTTAGTGTTTTGAAGTGCAACTTTTTGGCCCAGACACAGGCGATGTAAGGCAACAGTTGGCCTTTGTTGCCACTAGTTTTTTTTTCATTGCTTTCCTAACTTTGTGAAACAAAATGTAACAAATAAATACAACATACTGAACTGTTATTTATTATAAAAATTATAAATCATAATTCAATTGTAATTGAATAAATCAGCCCAATTGTCATAGGTACCCAATAAGGCTATTTGAGCCAGTATCGGCCAGTACTGATATCTGATATTTGTATCTGATCTGTGCATCCCTTAATTACAACAGCAACAACAAAAAAGTACTAAGTGACTTACATCTCTTGGTATGAAGCCATGCAAACACTTTTGGTTTTAATTGGCCAGGTTTTGATCAAAATAATATATTTATAATTAAGTTTATTGTTTTTCAAGCAAGGAAAAATGACAGTTCTCTGGATAATCCACAGAACACACTCAGTGCATTTATATTTGGGTTAAGGCAATGCCCCTGTTTCAGAAACGTCATGTAAAAGCCTTACTCCCGCGAAAAAATAGACTCAAGATTAACTCAATGGTCCCAACAAAGTTCATTCATAAATTGAAATGTCTTGGACATGATGATGCCATTTGTAAATGGATTTAAAATTTTTTGACTTGTCGACCACAAAGGGTCAAAATCAAGGGTTGTATCTCAGATGAGCTGTATGTTAGCGCTGGTTCACCGCAGGGGTGTATTCTGAGCCCCCTGCTGTTTACATTGTATACTCATGACCTCGCGGCATCTCATGATAATAATGTCATAATCAAATACGCCAATGATACAACTATCATTGGGCTGATCAGCTCAAACGATGAATCTCATTATCGGAGTAGGTGGGGAATGTTGTTCAATGGAGTAAAGAAAACAACTTGCTTTTGAACACTTCAAAAACGTGTGAACTTGTTATTGATTTTTGTCACAATAGGATTCAGTTGCCTATTACTATTCATGATTCTGATGTGCAGATTATTGAGAAATGTAAATTTTTGGGTGTGACTCTTCTCATGATTTGAATTGGAGCTCTAATACGACTAATATTGCTAAGAAAGCAAGACAGTGCCTTTTCTTTTTACATAGGCTTCGAGAGTTTACTCAAAATACTACGATTTTATTGAATTTTTACTATTGTGTAATTGAGAGTGTCCTAACCAGTTGTATTACTGTGTGGTTTGGTAATCTCACTCAAAAAGAGAAGAAGGCTTTGAATAAAGTGGTTCGCTCAGCCAGCAGAATTATTGGCTGCACTTTACCGCTCTTGGAGTTCACATATAAAGCTAGACTATTGAATCGAGCTTTGCAACTGGCTAACGATGCCTCAGGCCATCCAGCAGGGGCTTTCTTTGAGATGCTTCCCTCAGGGAGAAGGTATCGTTCTGCCAAATGTTCTACTGATCGCCATTTACACAGTTTCTTTCCACAAGCTGTGATTGCTTTGAACAAAGCATCTTAAACTAGGCACTTTAAATTTATGTATGGATTTCATTGTACAGCGTTTTTATATTGAGCATTTTTAATATTGAGGCTTCATGTGGCTTTGTTTGTCTGTTTTTATGTTGTGTCCTCTGATGTGTTGACTTTGCACTTTGAGCTACTTGCAAATTGTTTCCAATGCAGGTTACACTGCAAATGGCTAATAAAGTGAATCTGAATCTGAATCTGAAATCGGAGTTCTGATACCTCGGTTAACAGACTTAGCAGTGATGTTTTTGTTATAATCCGTGTTTTGGGGATCCTAAACACATTTTTGTACTATACCTGTCCGTGCTGCACTCATTAAGATCTCATCTGAACAGATTTATGTAATTCAAACAACTCTGAGTTGTAGTTTAAAACTTTTACAGTCAACTTTAAAAAATCTCTTTTTATTTGGACTCAAGTCCATAATTACAGGTAAAGGTCCCATGAGGTTTCATGAGGTTTTTTAACATTAATATGAGTTCCCCCAGCCTGCCTATGGTCCCCCAGTGGCTAGAAATGGTGATAGGTGTAAACCGAGCCCTGGGTATCCTGCTCTGCCTTTGAGAAAATGAAAGCTCAGATGGGCTGGTTGTGACTCTCGTTCTCCTTCTCCTCTTCCTCCTCCTCGCCAGGCTCCCACCAATCCACTGCCTCTCTGTCCTCGTCCTCTCACTCTCCCTCTTCCTCTCCTTACCGTTGAATCACCCGATGAGGATATCTAAAAATAAACTAATAAAGAATGTATCACTACTAATTAGCATAGTTCATGCTGAACCTCATCACCCGAAAGAAAACTCAATAAAGTGCTATTGGAAGACATAGCTTCTTGGTACATAACGGCTACCGTAATTGCAACACGCATTTGAAAAAGTGAGGCGCTAGATTGGAGAAATTCTTACACAGTGTACATTTAAGCGAGATCGCTGCAGTCGGGAGCGGCGAAACAAGCTACAATGTAAGTTGATAGGACAATTGTCCAGCTTGTATTTACCTTCACAGAAGTGCTCGTTTTGCTACTGACAGGCTCAGATTAATATTAATAAGTGTCTGACAACATTATGGAAAGGATTTCTCAGGATGTCGACCTTTCTGTTAAAGAGTAAGATTTTTTTTTAAACACAAAAACATTGCGTTCGCTAAAACCACCAGACGCCATTTAAATAAACAGTAATTTTAGCATCATAAAATACACTTTATTCAAAGTCGACAGAAACAAAATACAACTATGAAAAGCCGTTTTGGGTAGTCTTTCCACTTTTCCAACCATCACAACTCTAGTTTTGTTTGAAATAAACACATAGTTTACAGATTTACATGTGAAAATATGTTGGCTCCATACATGCTAAAAGTATTGTTTTTTTTTATGGAGTCTAGTGAGTTTAGCGCTAGCAACTTCAGAGCTGTTTCTGGTAGGGTGACCAGACATCCCGAAAAATTCGGGACAGTCCCGACATCCAAGCAGTTGTCCCAAATCCCGAATCCTGTCCTAATTGTCCCGAAAATTAGAGCAAAGTCTCAAAAGCAGACTCTCGAGTATTTTTTTTTTTTGACTCTCGAGTAGTTATAGTCTGATAGAACATTAACAACTGTTCATGGTGATTGAGTCGTCCTGCAGCCAGCTCCCGTCAGCTGCTCATTGGCTGCAAGTTGCAACAGTAGGCAGCTATAGGCGCAAATTTTAATTCATTCACTTTTGAAATGGAGGCTCAGGTGTCCTGGGACCCGATCAAGATCAACACGTAGCTAAAAAGCAAAAAAGTCTCTGCAGGTACCGGGAGGACTGGGTAGTGAAATACCCCTGGATTACTGCAGTTTTACGCAATGCAAACATAGCGTTTTGCAATGTATGTAGGAAGGAGTTTGGTATTTCACACGGTGGGGTGGGAGTCCGACGTCAGGCTGCATGCTAGCAGCAAACTACATATAACTAACAGCACAACTGTACAGACCAACACTTTGGTCTCATCGTTCTTTAAGCGGGAGGATGACTACATGTATAATAAAATAGCTGCTGCTGAGCTGACATCTGTGTTCCACTGTGTGACCCACCAACAGTCATACAGATCGCTTGACTGTGCTATGAAGTTAACGCCCAAACTGTACTATGACTTGGCTATAGCTAAACACATCTGCTGCGGTCGCACAAAAGCAGAAGCACTTGTCACAAACATACTGGCACCTCTCTTGTCTGACTTCTCCCAGAGCCTTGAGTCAAAAGACATGGATTTTTCCATTGCAACTGATGCCTCTAATAAAGGCAATGTGAAAACATTCCCCATCTCTGTGAATGAAGATTCTGGAACCCTGAACAAGGCATCCAAAACAGGATTCTGGATTTCTTTAAACAGGCAGCCGAGAGCGCAGATGCTGTCACAGCAACCTTACTGCAGAAGATAGCGGAACACAAACTCAGCATCTATAATGTCTCGGCCTTCTCAGCTGACAGTGCAGCTGTGAATTACGGCAGAAAACACTCCATTTATCAAAATCTAAAACAACACAAAAGCAAGATCCTGCCTGAAAACTGCCCAGCTCACGTAATACATAATGCAGTAAAACGTGCCAGCAATGTACTGAAAACAGATGTCGAGTCTATAGTGATTAAATCATTCAATCATGTCAGCTGTTCTGCCAAGAGAGTTGCCACCCTCAAAGAAATGTTTGAATTTGCTGACATGGAGTACCTTACCTTGTTGCGCCATGTCCCGACATGCTGGATGAGCCTACTCCCTGCAATTGACAGACTTATCAACACCTGGCCAGCTGTGCAGAGCTACTTCTTGTTGCTGGGAGGCGAAAAGTGCCCCCGTGTCATCTGGGATGCGCTCCGGGGTAACGAGCATAGAGAGGAAAACAAATGCAGCGAGCTGGAGGCCACTCTCTTCTTCTTGCAAAATATTCTAAAGATTTTCTCTGGTGCTGTGCTGAGTCTTGAGAGTGACAGTCTTACCTCAGTTGAAGTGTATGCACTGATGAAAGGCCTCCAAACCAAACTCCAGCAGCGCAAAAAGATGCTTTCTTCGGAGCAAAAGTTGACCATGTCTTCGCCTCCTCTGTTACTCTGAGGGTTGAAATGCTCCATGGAGAATTCATCAGCTTCTATAATACCGTGGAGCAATACCTTGAGAAATGGTCCAACTTCTCCAAAACTGGGCACCTGTTCAACATCCAGTGTTTCAACCTCAAGGAAAAACAAGTCATCAGCTACCGGCAATTGACCACAGCTATATCTGCCTTTCAGATGGATGAGGATCTCGACATGGATGAGCTCTGAATTGTGCTCTGAAAGATGTCTTGCCAAATCTGGCGACACACAGTCACCCTGTAGGTGAGCTTTGGGCCCAAGCGCTGAAGAGCAAGTCTGCGTTCCCTCAGTATGCCAAACTGCTGTCCTTCGTCCTGAGCATCCCCGTGAGCAACGCTTACTCAGAGCGGGTGTTTTCCATCATGAAAGGTGCATGGTCTGATGAGAAACAGATGCTCATTTAACCTGGTCCGCAGCAAAATTAAAATAAAAATTAATTTACAAATGAGCTGTGCAGAACATCATGGGAAAGCCGAGAGTGCTGGCAGCAGTGAAATCCTCCGCGAAATATGCCAGCGCCGTGCCTCCAACTTAACCCAATCTTAGGAGGTATTGTATAGCTTTAGTGCATTTAAACTTTTGTTGTTTCTGTTATTTTATATGCACAAAGAAAATACAACCTTCTTGTCCCCTTTTTATGTCATAGAGTAGATGAAGAGAACGCAAGTTGCAGCCATGAGGCCAGGGAAAGTGCACGTGCAGGCAGCCACGAGAAGGAGTGATTGGATTGGATGTTGCACCCCCTCCGTCTCATCCCGAATTTTACCCATTCTCATCTGGTCACCCTGGTTTCTGGTAAAAAACAGAAAGGTCTCAAAAATGTTTTAAAGGTCTATCTCTGATGGGACCCTTTCCATAATGTTGTCAGACACCTATTGTAGAATATTAATCTGAATCTGTCAGCGGCAAAACAAGCACTTTTGTGAAGGTAAATACAAGCTGGACAACTGTCCCACTTACATTGTAACTTGTTTCGCCGCTGCCGACTGCAGCGATCTTGCTTAATACTGACCAATGTCAAAGATTGTTGTTCCCATCAGTCACTTAGACACAAAAACCTAGGAAAATAAGGTCCAGGTTGAAAAAAAAAACCGTTACCCTTGGAGTGTAGGAGACTGCTGGGAAGAGGGTGAACAACCAGACTCTAAAAAATGACATTCGGGGAGCTTTTCATGGAGCTTTTGTTGCTTCAACGGTTTATCATTACAGTTAATCCCACGGCAAGACCACCAGCAGCATGCTACTACTAATGATAGCCTCTGTTGACGCTGTCATGCATGCAGCACAAGACTTCACGGTGGAAGAGCTGGAGGCCACTGATCTGTGTGCTCTGTAAAAAATGACTGTTTTTATTTGGGTTTTATCTACCTGGGCAGTGTGCCAAAATAGAACCTATGTATGGGAAAAACTTCTTTAGTGTCCAGGGTATACGTGCATGTAAATACCTTAACCATGGTAAACTCGGGTTACGCGTCTGTGCATGCTTGTAGGTTATAACTGCCCATCCCCACTCAGGTGCAGTGATTTTTGACCTGGGAATAGAAGAGAGCAACTGGAAGCAACGGCACAAAAAACAACAGTAAAAACACAAGATAAGTAAGGCATAGAGAATGTACGAAATGTATTGCGCTGAAAAGTCATCCATGTTCTCCACACTTTCCAAGCTGTTGTGATTTTGACAAAGGTCAACCAGAAGAAAAAGCCTTGATACAACCAGTTGTACATTGGCAGAGTGCCACCAACTGTATTAGAGTTAGATATACCCATCATTCTTCCCAGCTCACGGGGAAAACTGGCATAACCAGGTTATTTACTTAACCGGGGTAAGACTGTGCATGTAAACCCACTATCAACCATTTTCAGTGGGACTATTCAGTCGCAAGGAAAAGTTTGGCTGTTGGTCATAAAGAGTCGTTATGACCAAGAGCCAAACCTTTTACACTGGTAAGTCGTTATTAAAGACTTCCCGGCCCAGCTGGCCAGGTGAACATGCTCTCACTGATGACCTCCACTCTACTTGACTTCATCCTGAAACAAAATAGTTGGAACCAAATTTATTTGTTTATTAATGAGGCTAATTTTACTTCTGCCACTGTTGTGTTGGTAGTCTTTTGTCACTTTGACAACATACAGATACACATGTTCTGTATATGCTTTCTTGCCACTTTATTTGGTCTACCTAAACAGGTGTATTTGGGAGGAAGGGAAGCCCTTGTTGTACGAGGTTGAAGATGGGCATAGCTTTCACAGCTAAGGTGTTTAGCAGCAGGGAGAATATACAGTAGATTCTATATATTGTGTCGCAGCAGAGCAGAAATCAGCGTTAGAAGTTTGAATGAATAACTACACAGAACAGAGCTCATCCTCCAGACTCCCTGGGTGTTGTGTGTGTATTTGTCCCCAGTGGAGTGAGTTTTATCAGCAGCTCTGCTGAGCCTCAGCAGGCTGATTATCTCTACTCTAAATAAAGACCACACTTGGTTCTTTTGTCCTACAAAAAGCCACCATATATAACAATACTCTAACACTTTACAATACTCAAAACACTTTTGTCACTTTTCTAAAGGACCTGTGTGTTGTTGAACGAGAGTATGTGAAAATCCAAAAAACAATTACAAATTATATTCCTGCTTTTTGAAATATTTTTGCTTTTTGAAATGTATTTGTATTAATCCAAAAGACAGCTAAAACTATACTTCTGCTTTTGAAATATATCAGCTCAAGAACAGTGGAGACTGTGCTTCTGCTTTTGACATGAGTTAACCCAAAAACAGCTAAAATATATTTCTGCTCTTGAGACTATAATACTGCCTTTGATTTTGGTTTATGAGTGCTAATGTGCCTTTAGAAATATAATCATGCTAAGTTTTTGTGTTACTGATATTACTATAAACATGCTTAGAGGCATTTTAGTGTGAGTTGCGGTGTGAAGCTGCCTATTTGACCCTGAAGTCGTGAAGAGGAACTGTCTGCAAGAGGCTTCAGATGCATAAGTTGCTTTGTGTAACTGTCTGTCTGAACCTGCACAACTGGAAAGAGGAAGTGCTGTTGGGGCCTTGTATACATGCACTTGGGGGGTTAGGCTCTGGGTGCATACAGGAGTGTAAAAGGTTACTGCTCTGACCTATTGATCAAGGCAGTCGAACTGAGCCGTTAGATTCTATGTTAGATAGCAACATGCATATGTATAAAGGAAATATCGTCATATGAGATGGTTTTTACGTATATCCAACCTGATGCTTGCTTTAAGACTGTATTACCATGTAAGGTGAAACAAATGCGATAAAACACACCTCGCTGTGATGGGGGGTTGAACCCCAAGAAATGTACATATAAAAATGGGTGCTTTGCCAAAAAGCGCTCTCTCTCCCTTGGGTTCGTTTTCTGCTCTTTTGACCAAGACTCTACGAGTAGGGACCTCCTGTGTCTTAGAGCATTTTTTTAGTAATTGAACTCTGTTCATTTTTCCATTTATTTTGTTTGCTTGTTAACTTTTTGCTTTAAAAAAAAAAAAAATAATAAAACCACCTGTGTTCGTCTTGAGCAAGGTGACCCAAAAAACCTTGTGAGTCTTTTTTTGCTCTTTTAGAAGACTTTCTTTCCTTTTTTCTTCTTTTTGCCACTTGCCCGCGTGAGCGGGGACCCCCCAAAAGTGGAAGTGGTGGCCTCCTCTTTAACCGTGCGGTTTGCAGCCGGCCCGGGGACCGACCTGACCAGCAGACCTTTGATCCTCCAGCTGAGCGGAAACCTCTGTGACCACGGCAGAGGCAGTTGTCCGAGTGTGAGTAATCAATTGTAATTGTTTGGTTATAAAGATCTTCTGTGTGCTGTGTATTTCACATATGGGGGACATCTAGGTTGTCAATCAAAAGCCTCTTGTCTCGTCATCGGGTTTCCACTGTAGCGAGAACCCGCCAGTGCGGGGGTGTGTGTGTCTCTTTAAAAATATTCTAAGAACCATAGGGAAGTATTTCAATTAATTCCTTTGAACCTATTAATAGTTATAATACAATATTTATAATATTTGAACCTATAATGTTTTAATACCTACAGTATTAAATATAGGGAAGTATTGGAAACAACTCCTCTAATATAGACTTAACCATCCGCCCCGCTGACAGTATCTGTAACGGCTGTACAGCAAAAGAGGGCTTAGAGGGCGAGGGTTATCGGGGGGAAGAAGGGGGGTTGGCTTTAAAAGAAAAAGCGATACTATGCCTCGATAACTGTCACATCGTTCCACAGTGTTAAAAAGAAAGATAGAGGCTTTTATTTTGTACTTGCTGTATATAAATAATCACAAATTGGCTGTGAATATTCATGGATCCTTGTCATCATCCTTATCATCCTTATGTTTTGATCACCTTTTCTTTAGTGCTACCACCAGGTCAAAAATGTCAACTTCTACACTATTTATGTAATAGTTAATGTAAGCATCTTACAAATAAGTGTCACAATCTGTCTTTCTGTCCCTCCTCTCCAGCCATAATTCCTATTCCTCAGGCCCCTTTGTTGCCATTTTCCATCCATCCTCACCTTCTGACATTTCCTACTTTCCCTATAACTTGACTGCCCCAACCACATACTACCCATAAGTGTTCCTACCGACTAAACATGTTTGAGTCGTGACTCACTCGGATATTTTACCTGTGTCTTTAAATTAACTCATGAGTCTCTAGTATCATTAACTCAGATCAGTTGAGTCCTACTACAATTCAATCTAAAATGATAACAGCGCCACACACAAACCTCTTGCAACGTTAGCTACTACTAGTCCTAGCCATCAAGCTTTATAACTTATAATTTCGTAGGCAACAACAACTCCACAAGTCAACTCAAGCGACTGAGTGAGCAGAGAGACAGTCCGAGATTAGGAACTTCCTGCAGAGCCGGAAACATTGCAACCTCGGTAGACCATGGGACTCATGAGCTCTTGAGTCCTTGAGTCAGTCGAATCAGCCGGCTACGTTGTCATGAGTGGATCTGTAGCTGACGAGCAAGTATAGTTTCTGCTTTGGTCAGGTTGAAAAGCTAACCACAACAAAAGCCATTATTTCATTAGGTTAATCGATTAAAAAAATATATATATTTATTTACTCCGGGCATTTCTCCGTTCCTGTTTCTATGTCTACATTGAAAGCCTATATATTAGATCTGAAATAGTGAGTCTGCACCAAGTGAATCCACAGAACTTTCTACTACGTAAGTGGTTAGAGACAATGGGCTACGACTGAGTTTCCTTGGCGATTTAGCAGTACTGACTCAAGTGACTCGCACAAGCCGGATCAATTTAGTGAGAATAACCCAAATCCTTAAAAAGAATTGAGTTTTGCCAGGCCTACTACTAACCTCCTCAGCCCTGCAGTACAGAGCATGGGCAAAACCTGCCTTTTTCCCCGGCCCCATACCAAATCTTTCAATAAGCCCTGAACATTTCAGCTGTCTTCATAGTCTGCATTAATGGCTAAAAACATGTTGCACCTAAATCATGGTTGCAGCTAGCCTCGTGAGACCGTCCTGATCTCGCGAGCTCCAGTTTTCCACTCGCAGATCAGTCTGGCATCTTGAGGCAGAGAAAATTTGGAGCCGTTAGCCAAACGACCGGGCCAATCAGCGTTGGTTTTGAGGTGGGTTAGGTGGTGATAGACCGATGGTTTATCCAATCAGCTAACCAGTATTATCAGCCAGCGGTAGCCCTAATTCTGTTAGCCGCTCGCTAATGCTTTTTTTCTCTTGGATCCTTCTTTTGGAATATGGTCCGGGAAGCTGAAATGGTGCCTTTTATTCCTAAATTCTCGTTACACAAACGGCAAATATCCTTTACCGACATGTTGCTTGCATGCTGAGCTTACGAGCTATGCTTTGCCTGCAGAAGCAGGGGCGGGCTTGTGGTTGTATTTTCATACGCTTCGTGGATCTGATTGGTTGATTTGGCCCATCTATCACCAACATAGGTTCATCCAATCAAATAACCAGTATTCCGCCCCTTCCCAAAAATTCTCCAACGGAAAGTTCCCAGATGGATATGCCGAGCAAATGCAAAGCAATCCATCTCGCGGAGTCAGGTTAGGTTGAAGCTGTCGCCATGGTCCTGCTCCGTGCCCGGCTATGCCCTACTACACCCTGCTACGCTCTGCAGTGCCCTGCTGCGTCCTGCTATGCCCTGTAACGCCCTGCAGTGCCCTGCTACGCCACAAACTACTACAACTACCATTTGTCGAGGTTTCTCCCCTAAAAGGAAGTTTTCAAATCACAGACTTCTGGTGATCAGCACAATGGAGTAGGCACATTTTCCCTCGCTCCCATCTTTTTCATCTCTAACCTTCTTTACAGTCCAGCCAAAGCACTGCTACTAACCACTTATACCTAACTATATTCGGCAGCATTTCGCCATGTCGAGAGGATGTCCAACAAGTCAAAGAAAGAGGACCAGAAAAGCGGTGACTCGATGTTGAGTGCCGCGATAGCCAAGCTAACGGCTATGCTAGCCGAGCACAAGGCCTCACTCTTGACTGAATTCAACAAAAATAAACAATATAACCGAAACATAACCGAAACAACATAAGGATAGTTGGCCTCCCCAAGAACATTGAAGGTGCTCAGCCGACAGTTTTTTTTTCTCAACTTCTAGTTGAGGTCTTGGCGAACATATACTGGATTCAGCCCCGGAGCTGGAGCGAGCTAATCGCACGTATCTCTTCTGAGGTGTCCAATATGTCCTATGACATATGTTGAAGTGGATCTGCTGGTGATTTGGGTTTTGGGAACAGTGTGAAATATTGTCCCAAACTGTCTCGCAATTAATAATGTTCCCCTCCGAGCTCAGCTCTCACTCTCATTTCTTTACTGTTGGGAGTTCTCCTACGGATACTTGCATCAGTTTAGCATAAATCCTGGACACTAATCCTCTCACAGGAGAATCAACCTTCATATAGCTGGTCTAAAGTATAAATACCTCTGTCACTCCACTGGTTACAAAAGAAGGTTTGTTACCAGACATTAAGTGTATGTATGTGCCAAGTTGGGGTGTTCAAATGCCACTTATTGGTGTAGCGTAGTTGCTCCTCCACCTGTTTAAAATTGGTCACTGTGTTCGTGATAATAGGGCCATAGGCTAGCATACACTTTTTTAGACACGCACCTGTGAAGGCAAGGTCTTACAGTCTTAGACTTCCAGTCCTCACTGGAAGTCTAAGACTTCAGATCCACATCTTTGATGATTACTCTCCCAAAATAATCGAGCAACGTGACGTGACAGAGACGTAATGAAAGAGCTGTACAACGTGGGCCTCAAGCCTCAATATAATACTTAAAATACAGGTCAACTTCCTGTTACCCCGGAAGTAACAGACTCATTTAAACTCAAGGATAGCAGCAAACTTTACATAACAAAGAGCACATGGTAAACACAAACCATTTTAAGCTCTATACTTTTACACTCAATATACGAACATTAGTTAACAAAGCCTTAAGTGTTGTGGTGGTTCTTATAACAGGTGATGTTTGTGACAAACTGTACGGTTGTAAACAAATGATGTATAGATGAATATAACTAGGCCTAGATAACAAATCACCGCAGTATTAGATGTTAGAAATTGTGCACAAAACTGCGGGATTAATACGGGCAATTTGACAAATGATATAAAACCAATATACAAACCAAACATATAAACTCGTCAAACAAACATATGGGCAACCTCTTCACTCAGTCTTTGTAATACAAATAGGTAGCGTATTGCTACCGTGACGGCAGCCATGCGCCCCGTCACAAGGCTTCTAAAGCCTATATCAGAGGACAGCTTATCTCTTTTGTTTCTTATTTAAAAAGAGCAGAAATGTCCCAAATTGCTGACTTACTACGGAAAATTAAGGACATCGATGATAAACTGATAATCCAAGCTTCGTCTGCTCAAATCTAGACAGCGCTTTTTTGAGTCAGGGGATAAAGCTGGGAAGCTTCTGGCTCATCAGGCCAGAGCCAAGGCAACCTCATGGTTAATTGCTGCCATCAGAGCTGACTCAGGCGAGATCCACATAGATGCTGTCAACATTTATGAAATATTTGCCAAATTATATGCTGAACTGTATACCTCTGACTGCCCTCCTATTGCAGATTACATGCTTAATGATATAAACTTCCCCCAAATAGACGTTGAATCTGTGAATGACTTGGGTGGTCTTATAACCACTGCTGAGGTTCTAGGAGCCATTAACTTGCTACAGAGCAGTAAATCCCCAGGGCAGGATGGCTTCACTGTAGAGTACTACAAAACATTTTCCGCTCTCCTCGCGCCAGTTCTGACAGATGTGTACAATGAGGCATTTCAACATTGTCGCCTACCGGACACCCATTCACTCATTGAGTAATGATACCCCGGAAACCGTGTCGTCCCTCGACAACGAAAAGGCCTTCAACAGGGTCGAGTGGGGGTACTTATACGAGGCAATGGAGAGGTTTGGCCTGGGCGACAATTTTATCCTTTGGGTCAGATTATTGTAATCGTCCCCGATGGCCTCAGTTCAAACTAATGACATTGTTGTCTCCCCTTTTCTCAGGTACCAGGCAGGGCTGCCCCCTGTCTCCACTCATGTTTGCCATCGCGATAGAACCTCTGCCCGTTTGGCTTTGATCGGAGGAAGGTTTCAAAGGCATCACACGGTCTGGCACAACTCATAAAGTTTCATTGTATGCGGATGACTTGCTCCTGTACATTGCTAACGCAGCCGCCTTGCTCCCTGTGATTTTAAACATTCTGGAACGGTTCGGTGTGTATTCCGGCTACAAGCTCAACTATCATAAAAGCGAGCTCCTACCGATAAATTCTCAGGCTATGCAGCTCCCATGCTCTTTATCGTCATTTAATTGGGCAGAAGACGGATTTTGCTACTTAGGGGTTTTTATTACAAAGGCTGTATCAGAAATGTTCTGCAAAAACTTCTAACCTCTGGTCGAAAAAACTGAAAGTGATTTTGACCGCTGGTCGGTGTTACCGCTCTCTCTTGTGGGCCGGATTAAGATGGTTGTTCTCCCCACATTTCTTTATCTTTTCCAACACATCCCGGTACTTTTATCGTTAAATCTTTTTTCGACAAGGTGGACAGCGCGATATCCCTCTGCCTTCAACATCTGTGGGCACATGCCCGATTGTATCCCTCTCGCTCAAGACCTGGAGTCAGGTTAGGAAAAACTTTGGCTTACAGGGCTTTCTTGACCCCACTGGTTAAAAACCACATGGGTCTGTATTGTTTGTCCCCGTCTGTTTTGGACCTGAACTGGGTTGGTTTGCGGGTGGGTAGGGGATTTGAGGGGAAGTAACATACTGTTTTAACCATGCTTTCTTCACCTTGACCTATGTTGCATGTCAGTTATTGTTAAAATGTAAATTAAAAAAGTTGAAAAAAAAGGACGTTTTCCTCAACACCTGAGGTTTCTCCTTAAAAGGGAGTTTTTCCTCGCCACTGTCGCACTAAATGCTTGCTATTGGGGGAATTACTGGAATTGTTGGGTCTTTGTAAATTATAGAGGGTGGTCTAGACCTACTCTATCTGTAAAGTGTCTTGAGATAACTCTTGTTATGATTTGATACTATAAATACAATTTAATTACATCAGAACTTATTTTGCAACTGTTTCTTTATCCCGTTTAGCACATCAACTTGTTTTCAACAAAAGCAAAATCCACCTCAAATAAACATAAACATATTTTTGCGCAAGTACTGTTTACTGAATTTTTCCGTTTCAATCCATCTTTTCTAATAGTAATACTTTCAAATGCGGATACAAATATTTAAATGGTAACATGGTCCGACATGCTTCTATTCAGACATGCCGCTATTCCGACATGCTGCTATTCCCTAACCCTAACCCTAACCCTAATGGAAACAAAAATTGTCGGAGTGGGGGGACGTTTGAAAACAATGGAAGTGCCGCCACTCCGACAATTGGACGTCAATGTCGGAGTGGGGGTATGTCGTATGGCGGAAACCGTATGTGGTTTAGCCTGCCTACGGTGCTGCGGACCTGCGTTCTGATTGGCTAAGGCACTTCCATGTTGTAAAGTCTTCATGAAATCAGTGTCAGGGAAGATCTTGAATTGGTGCATCCCTGCCATGATGGCATATGCCATTTTTATGGTGTTCTTTTTTATTTAAAAAAATTAAAAAATAATATATGTTCCTGTTTGCACACAGCTTCCGAGTCAAACAAATATATTTATTGAATAATAAATTCAAATGATTAGACGCTGTTGAGTTCTGATGCCCTCCCTCCCTCCCTCCCTCCCTCCCTAAACAATAAATTGTAATCATGCCTGCACCACAATGCCAAAAAAAGAAAGGATTCAGAAAAGGAACCAGGAAACCAGCCAAGAATAGCAAAATGCTAGATGCATCGTTGAAACCAGGTAGCAGAAGCACACAAGAGAGAAAACGTTACTCAGATGAGTTATGTGTTATGAGAAGTGCCCTTTTTTCACCCCCCCTCCCAAAAAAAAAAAAAAAAAAAAAAAAAAAAAAATGTCTGTGTACATCCCTGCTGCCATGCATTAAAAATGTTTAATAGTAATGTAATAACTTTTTTACCATAATGATGATGAAATCTTACTTCTGCTCTGTGTTGTGAACACCCAACCAGACAAGCTAACTAGCTAACTACCTAGTTAAATAGAAGTTTATATAATTTGTTTGAAAAACAAAAGACTACATCTGAAAGCAATAAAGATGCAGTTATTTAACGAAATTCAAATCAATCCTCAAAACTTTTCTTTTTGAACTAATGTCAGCATTGACACAGTCATAAAGGTAATGAATAAAAAGATATATACTTTTCACAAGGCAACACAAGTAGTCATGATATTTTAAAGCAACGCAGTTACTGAAACAAGGTGGTTTATTGTGGAGTTTATAGTTCAGTAGATTGAGGTTGAGTGATGGTGCCCCTTGATCTGTTTAAAAATACACACTACATTTTGTATCCTAAGTGTGAATTTATATATTTGTGTCACTCTTTTGGGTATTCTAAACAAGTGAGTTGGCCAGGTTGCAGTGTTGATTAATTTACTTCTGCTGAAACAATCTAAATGTAAATTGGACCTCTCTATCTGTGCCTCCCAGACTATAATGAGAAGAGAATTTAAATGACCTGGTTGCTTTTCATCCATTCTGACGCAAAGTTTAAATTTACAGAGAAACGACTTCTGTGTAAACCAAAAGAAATGATGTATAGGAAAAGGGAAAAACTTATCAGGCTTTGCTGAAGACCTATACAATATATAAAGTTCTGTCAGGTGGTACAGTACATAGTTAAGCATTTGGCAATGGTTTGAGTAGAACTTTTGGGTCAGCTGTTTCAAAATCAAATACTACCATGAAATTTTCTGAGAAAAGTCATGGCATGAAACCTTTCCAGTTTTAGTTCTCCCAAAGATTTCTTCTTGCACCATCTCTTTATTATCTGTATACTCTTACATCATCTAAGTGAATGGAGCGATTGTTATGTATATCCTTGTGTGTTTAGAACATTGTGAACTGAACCCTGCTTAATATCAAGTTGTTCTTGCCATTGCTTCCACAATCAATTCACAGAGGTCAAGCCAGTAGATAATGAGAGTCGAACCCCAGAACAATCATAATCAGATTGTTTCACAACAGCCTACTATTGGTAAGTTCCCAGGTATTATCTATAACACTAATGTAACTCAGCGTAAATTCTGTCAGGGAGACTTCATTAACATTAACACTCTTCTCTTAAACTGATCAGCTGGTTTTTGGGAATTACGTTCATGTAAACCAATCAGAATCGGGCACGTATGTTCAAGCCAATCACAGCATGACAACCATGTTTTAAATCTGTTCTCTCCCCTGCTTCTGTCAGTTGTCTTTTCAGACAAGAGTGCGACCCGCCTCCTCCCCTTCCACCTCCAGGCATCTTCGAGCACGGTGTTCTCGGTCTTCTTCCGGCTGGCGGCTCCCTGTTGGCTTTTTCGTCCAGGCTTCAGGGTTTTTAGTCGCCACTCCATTGGGGGTCTGGACTCCATCGGGGGATATGTTTGGGTTTTTCTAAACATCAAAAAAAAAAAAAAAAAAAAAAAATATATATATATATAAATATACACTACCGGTCAAAGGTTTTAGAACACCCCAATTTTTCCAGGTTTTTATTGAAATTCATGCAGTTCAATGTCTTATTGTACTCTGAAATGAAAGAATAGAACAAATGAACAATTTAAGTTAAAAAAGAAATCATGGAATCAATTTATAAACCAAAATGTATTCTAAATTTTTGACTCATCAAAGTAGCCACACTCAAGAACACGCTCGTGACATTCTTTCTACAATGGAAATCAAATATTCTTCAGAAAGTTCTTCCCAACTCCCAAATGTGGGGCACTTGTAGGTTGCTTTGCTTTCACTTTTCTGTCCAGTTCATCCCAAACCAGCTCAATGGGGTTTAAGTATGGGGACTGTTTTTGATTGAAATTTTGATTCATCAGTCCATAACACCTTCTTCCAGTCTTCAGTAGTCCATTGACGATGTTTCTCGGCCCAGGCAAGCCTTTTTTTCTTATTCTGACGTCTTAGCAATGGCTTTCTTGCTGCAACTGGACCTATCAAACCTGCAGCTCCAAGTCTTCTCTTTCCAGTTGAAACTGAGACTTCTTATTACGACCACTATTAAGCTGTGCTTGAAGCTGTTGTCCTGTGAGCCGCCTATCACGCAAGCTGTTGACTCTCAGAAACTTGTCTTCTGATTCTGTTGTGGCTTTGGGTCTGCCAGACCTCTTCCTGTCAGTTTCCCCCAGTTTCTAAGTGCCTTTTGATGGTGAAGAATACTGTACTCACTGACACCTTGACTTTCTTCGCAATTTCTCTGTAGGAAATGTGACGAGGGAGCGGGAATTCGGACCCAAATGCAGAGAGGAGGCAGGCAGGCAGGAGGCGGTCAAACTGAGGTATTTATTACAACAAAGGGCGGCAGTACAACGACTGGAAACATACAAAATAAAACACTGAAGGCAGGAGCGAACAGAACACACTAGGGAACAAACAACAGACATGGGCGAGCACACAAGACGATCTGACAAGAGACAAGGGGAACACAGAGGCTAAATACATGAGGTGACAGGCAATTCATAAACAGGTGAGACAACAGGTGAAGCACATCAGGGCAGGGCAAGACAATCAACAAAGGTGGGAACAGAAAGCAAAGCTAGACATGACAAGACAGAAGACCAGACTATCAAAATAAAACAGGAAGCAGAACATAAACCGGGAAACATGAAATCAACTAAACACAGAAACTTGACAACACTAAACACAAGGGAGAACAACAAGAACAGGAAATATACAGAAAACTACGAAGCAACAGAAACGGCACAAAACACAAGGCAAAATACAGAAACCACAACAGAACAAAACACAAGGCAAAATACAGAAACCACAACAGAACCCCCCCCTCAAGGGTCGGATCCCAGACGACCCTAAAACAAAGAACGGCCCAGGGAGGGCAGCGAGGGAAGACAGGAGGGGGAAACAGTCACTGGGGCACCAGGAACAGAGGAGCCCGGGGCACAGGGAACAGAGGGGCCCGGAGGCACAGGGAACAGAGGGAACAGAGGGGCCCGGGGCACAGGGAACAGAGGGGCCGAGGGGCCCGGGGCACAGGGAACAGAGGGGCCCGAGGGCACAGGGAACAGAGGGAGAGCCCTGGGGTTACGGGGAACACAGAGAGCCCCGGGGGCACGGGAACACAGAGCACTGGAGGGCATAGAGAGCACAGAGCACTGGGGGCACAGAGAACACAGAGCACTGGGGGCACAGAGCACTGGGGGCACAGAGAACACAGAGCACTGGGGGCACAGAGCACTGGGGGCACAGAGAACACAGAGCACTGGGGGCACAGAGAACACAGAGCACTGGGGCACAGAGCACTGGGGGCACAGAGAACACAGAGCACTGGGGGCACAGAAAACACAGAACACTGGAGGCACAGACAACACAGAGCACTGGGGGCACAGACAACACAGAGCACTGGGGCACAGAGAACACAGAGCACTGGGGGCACAGAGAACACAGAGCACTGGGGGCACAGAGCACTGGGGGCACAGAGAACACAGAGCACTGGGGGCACAGAGAACACAGAGCACTGGGGGCACAGAGCACTGGGGGCACAGAGAACACAGAGCACTGGGGGCACAGAAAACACAGAACACTGGGGGCACAGAAAACACAGAACACTGGGGGCACAGAAAACACAGAACACTGGGGGCACAGACAACACAGAGCACTGGGGGCACAGACAACACAGAGCACTGGGGGCACAGAGCACTGGGGGCACAGAGAACACAGAGCACTGGGGGCACAGAGCACACAGAGGACACTGGGGGCACAGGGAACACAGAGGACACTGGGGGCACAGGGAACACAGAGGACACTGGGGGCACAGGGAACACAGAACTGTGCCGACTTCGACAAGACAGACTAGGATAGAACAGGGACAGACTCGGACAGAACAGACTCAGACAGAACAGGGACAGACTCGGACTCAGACAAGACAGACTCGGAACCAGACAAGACAGACCCGGGCAGGACAGGGACAGACTCGGACAGAACAGACTCAGACAGAACAGGGACAGACTCAGACTCAGACAAGACAGGCTCGGACAGAACAGGGACGGACTCAGACGGGACAGACTCAGACGGGACGGACTCAGACGGGACGGACTCAGACGGGACGGACTCAGACAAGACGGACTCAGACAAGACGGACTCAGACAGAACAGGGACAGACTCAGACAGAACAGGGACAGACTCAGACAGAACAGGGACAGACCGAACAGGGACAGACTCAGACTCAGACAAGACAGGCTCGGACAGAACAGGGACGGACTCAGACGGGACAGACTCAGACGGGACGGACTCAGACGGGACGGACTCAGACGGGACGGACTCAGACAGAACAGGGGCAGACTCAGACGAGACAGACTCAGACACAGGGGAAGTAATAGGGATACAGACAGTGAAGGGGACGGAGACAAGGACGGGCACGGTGACGGGGACAAGGATGGGTACGGTGACGAGGATGGGCACGGTGATAGGGACGGAGACGAGCACAGTGACAGGGATGGAGACAGGCACGGAGACAGGGACGGAGACAGGGACGGAGACAGGGACGGAGACAGGCACAGAGACAGGGATGGAGACAGGCACAGTGACAGAGGTGGGCATAGTCTTAGGGGCGGTCTCTGGGGCGCCAGAGACCGGCAAAGTCCCAGAGGCCGGCGAAGTCCCAGAGATGGTCCCATGGGAGCCGGAGACCGGCGAAGTCCCAGAGGTGGTCCCAGAGGCCGGCAAGGACCCAGAGGCCGGCAAAGTCACAGGGGTGCTGGGCAGCTTGGGGACACTAGAGACACCAGAGGACTCGGGGACGCTAGAGAGGCTGCTGGCTAGCTGGGACTCGGAAGAGCTGCTGGCTAGTAGCTGGGACTCGGGGAAACTGCTAGGTAGCTGGGACTCGGGGGCACTGCTAGCTAGCCTGGAGTCAGGGGAGCCGCTAGCTGGCTGGGAGTCAGGGGAGAGGCCGCTAGCAGGCCGGGACTCAGGGGAGAGGCCGCTAGCAGGCCGGACTCAGGGAGAGGCCGCTAGCAGGCCGGGACTCAGGGGAGAGGCCGCTAGCAGGCCTGGAGTCAGGGGAGAGGCCGCTAGCAGGCCGGGAGGCTGGGAAGAGGCCGCTAGCAGGCCGGGAGGCTGGGAAGAGGCCGCTAGCAGGCCGGGACTCAGGGGAGAGGCCGCTAGCAGGCCGGGACTCAGGGGAGAGGCCGCTAGCAGGCCTGGAGTCAGGGGAGAGGCCGCTAGCAGGCCGGGAGGCTGGGAAGAGGCCGCTAGCAGGCCGGGACTCAGGGGAGAGGCCGCTAGCAGGCCGGGACTCAGGGGAGAGGCCGCTAGCAGGCCGGGACTCAGGGGAGAGGCCGCTAGCAGGCCTGGAGTCAGGGGAGAGGCCGCTAGCAGGCCTGGAGTCAGGGGAGAGGGCGCTGGCTGGCCTGGAGTCAGGGGAGAGGCCGCTGGCTGGCCTGGAGTCAGGGGAGAGGCCGCTAGCTGGCCTGGAGTCAGGGGAGATGCTAGCTGGCCTGGAGTCAGGGGGGCTGCTAGCTAGCTGGGATTCTGTGGGGCTGCTAGCCAGCTGGGAGGCAGGGAAAGAGCTGTACGTCAGCCCAGGGACAGAGGACCTGCACGTCAGCTCGAGGTCAGGAGGGCTGCACGTCGGCTCGGGGTCAGGAGAGCCGCACGCCGCCTCGGGTCAGGAGAGCCGCACGCCGCTCGGGTCAGGAGAGCCGCACGCCGCCCGGGGTCAGGAGAGAGCCGCACGCCGCCCGGGTCAGGAGAGCCGCACGCCGCCCGGGTCAGGAGAGCCGCACGCCGCCCGGGTCAGGAGAGCCGCACGCCGGCCCGGGGTCAGGAGAGCCGCACGCCGGCCCGGGGTCAGGAGAGCCGCACGTCGGCTCGGGGTCAGGAGAGCCGTACGTCGGCTCCGAGTCAGGAGAGCCGCACG